>NC_090438.1:275556320-275860704 GCF_031143425.1 Pleurodeles waltl | reverse complement strand
GGTGTCATTTTAGACTACAGCCTTCTTTACTCTGGTACAAGGGATGATGCTTTCCCAGGGTTAAACTTGAAGGGCGGATTAGGCTTATGCTGTGCTCAAACATAGCGTAGGTATAAGGATTCTCACTCTTAGTGACAATATGGTGGGACTGTGTGTTTCATTCTCCTTGTCACCTTCTTGCTTTTGTGTTTTATCTTCCTAGTTATTGCAATACATGCCATTTTATCTAAGATAGTTACTTCAATAAGTTGTTTTTGCCTGTATGAGACAAATGTAACTGCGAGAAAGACATGAGATCTGCTCAACCACGATTCCTGAGGAGTCTTCCTTGCCATGTTGCCACAATCATCCCTGCCCTTGGGTATGAGGTGCTGCTAGTTAACCAGAAAAACCAGACAGGCATCACAGTGTGGAATTTTACTTAGTATCCCACAATCTATGCAATTCTGCCACCCAAATCCAGTAGCCTCATTAGCATGAGAATCTACATGACAATAGGTGTCCAGTACATGCATAAAATGGCATCCCCGCACTCACGATGGCATTGAGTTCATGGGGGCACCTCTGCTAGTGCAGGGGTGCCCCCACACAGGTACTTGCACCCTGCCTTGTGGGCTAGGAGGGCCTGCCATATGGTTGGCTTGCAGTGACCTGTAGTGCAAAAGGGTGCATGCACCCTTTCACACCGGCTGCAATGACCCCCTCCCAGGGTGGTCCCAGCTGGCGTGGATACTGCTGGTGTCCCACCAGCTCTTCCACCAAAAGTGGGACTTGGTCCAGGCATCTCCACTAGCTAGTGTGACAAGAGCTTTGGAGGCTCAGTACAAAGGGGGTCATTACAACATTGGCAGTAAATGCCGCTTACCGCCGTGCAGAAGACCGCCAACACACCGCTGCGGCTGCGGGATTCCACCACTGCTATTACGACCCACAGCTCGGAATCTGCCAAAATCTAGACACCCACACAAGTCCGCCACACCAAAGGTCAGTGATAAACTGGCAATAACAAAACCTCCACTGTCACGCCGACAGGAATTCGCCCACACTATCACGACCCACGAATCCACGCAGCGGTCTTTCAACTGCAGTATTTCATTGGCGGTACACACCGCAGCGCTCAAAATACACACACATTTACAAAACACTACCACATTGGACAATTCCAAATACACACACCTGATACACATACACACACCACTCCCACACACCCAATACAATATAAAACACACACCCACATCACCCACAAACCCTTACTACCACAATTGCGACTGAAGGCCAGAGAGACACCACCATCTACAAACTAGCATCCACAGGCACTCAACACCATCACTCACACAACATAGATGCACAAAACACCACACACCCCTAAACATCACCCTACACATCACAACACACCCCACCCCACACATCACCCACACCACCCCATGGCACCGCAAAGACACCTCAGGTTTTCTGAGGAGGAGCTTAGGCTCATGGTGGAGGAAATCATCCAGGTAGAGCCACAGCTATTTGGAGCACAGGTGCAGCACATCATAATAGCTAGGAAGATGGAGCTATGGCGCAGAATCGTGGACAAGGTCAACGCAGTGGGACAGCACCCAAGAACACAGGATGACATCAGGAAGAGGTGGAACGACCTACAGGGGAAGGTACTTTCTGTGGTCTCAAGACACCAGATTGCAGTTCAGAGGACTGACGGCGGACCCCCACCTCCTCCCCCAGAACTAACAACATGGGAGGAGCAGGTCTTGGCTATACTGCATCCTGAGGGCCTCGCAGGAGTAGCTGGAGGAATGGACTCTGGTGAGTCATATCTTTACTATTATATCCCCCACCCTACCTGCTTGCTATCACAAACCCCCACCCATCACTCCAACTCCTCACATATGTCCCCCTATCACAAACCACACATTCCAACACCAAGCCCTGCATGCAACAACAGAGCATGAACACCCATCACCAATGCATGGCCACTGCACATACCCACACACACCCCTAAACATTTAGCACACAAGGTCCTACACAAGAATGCAAGCACTGGGGTACAGGGTCACCCACCCATTGCACACCATGGCACACACAGATGCAATAATCATGCCTTTACACCCCTGCAGGACCCCTACCCAACGTCACCAGACAGGAGGGTCCCGACATGTCCACTCCACCCACAGAAGAGGCCCACAGTGATGACAGCAGCTCTGTCCAACTAGATCTAGATGACCAGCCTGGCCCATCTGGGACCTCGGGACAGTCGGTTCCCCTCACACAACAGAGCCTCCCCCCTCTGGAAACACCAGCACAGCACCCACCCAGCCGGCCCATACCTCTGTCCCCAGGACACGTTAAGCAGCAGTGTGTCCACCACTACAGGGAACACAGGCTAACCCACCCCCCCCAACAACACCAGGGACCTGGGGGCAGTGGCAGTGGGCACACCGTTCATGGGACAGAGGCACAGGAACACAGAGGAACTGGGAGGGCTGCTGTGCGACAAGGGGAGGACAGGCCCAGGGAACCCACTCTCCACGAGGCCCTCTCCAACATCATGGGAGCCTACCACCATTCCCAGGAGACGATGGCAACGGTACTGGCCAAGTTTCAGGAGACCAAGCGGCTGCAGGAGGAACAGTATTTGGGGTTCAGGGAGGAACTCAAAAACATCAATACCACCCTGGACACCATTGTAGGGGTGCTGAAGGAACTCGTCAACACCAGGAGGGACACTGTGGCACAACAAGGGGCCCCTGACACTAGCCTGGACGATGAACTGTCCACCACCTCCGCCGACGCTAGTGGACAGGAGGCACTGCCACAGGACCACGACACCAGCACCCCACCCCCTGCAGATGGAGAACCACCCTGCAAACAGTCCCTGAGATCCAAGAAATGAGACCACCCTGATTGTCATCCTTTTGTCCCACTTTGTCAACCCTGTCCATCCATCAACTGCCCCAGCTCCACTTCCTATGCCCCTTTGGACAATGCACCTGTGAAACAAATAGACTGGACTCTGCCATGGACATTCCTCCACCATCACCCCTGACCATTTTAAAACACCCTCCAATATTTTGCACTTAAATAAACACCCTTAAATCACAAAACAATCTGGAGTCAGTCTGTGCTTTCGAAAATGTGTATTTGCAATAACTGTGGAAAACCCATTGTATTGTCAACATACCTATGTCACACAGCTCTAATCCATAAGGAAACAAAGCAGATGTCACACAGTGGGACCCACATCTGTGAAATGGAAAGGGAAAGGGACAACTCAGTGTCCATACACTGGGTGAAAGTGACAGACAGATGTGAGGTAGAACAAGGGTATCAGATGTAGCAGGCAGTGGTGTCTTCTTACCTGTGTCTCACTGGAAGTATTGATGAATCACTGTGTTTCTGTTGTCGATATCCTCTTCTTCTGGCTCCTCTTCTTCACTGTCCACAGACTCCACAGGCTCCACAGTTGCCACAACACCTCCATCTGGACCATCCTCCTGCAGAAAAGGCACCTGTTGTCTCAAAGCCAAGTTGTGAAGCATACAGCAGGCCACAATGATCTGGCACACCTTCTTTGGCGAGTAGAATAGGGAACCACCTGTCATATGGAGGTACAGGAACCAAGCCTTCAGGAGGCCGAAGGTCCTCTCTATAATCCTCCTAGTTTGCCAATGGGCCTCATTGTAGCGTTCCTCTGCCCTTGTCCTGGGATTCCTCACTGGGGTCAGTAGCCATGACAGGTTGGGGTAACCAGAGTCACCTGCAAATGTCGAAGGACAACTGTTAGACACACACTAACTCTTAGGGATATCCCCAGACCCAGACACCTAGTCACACTGTATAGGGCCCATGTCCTCACCTAATAGCCACACATGGTGCCACTGGAGTTGCCCCATCACATAAGGGATGCTGCTATTCCTCAGAATGTAAGCGTCATGCACTGAGCCAGGAAACTTGGCATTCACATGGGAGATGTACTGGTCGGCCAAACACACCATCTGCACATTCATCGAATGGTAACTCTTCTGGTTTCTGTACACCTGTTCACTCCTGCAGGGGGGGGACCAAGGCCACATGTGTCCCATCAATGGCACCTATGATGTTGGGGATACGTCCCAGGGCATAGAAGTCACCTTTCACTGCAGGCAAATCCTCCACCTGAGGGAAAACGATGTAGCTGAGCATGTGTTTCAGCAGGGCAGACAACATTCTGGACAACACGTTGGAGAACATAGGCTGGGATATCCCTGATGCAATGGCCACTGCAGTTTGAAAAGACCCACTTGCCAGGAAATGGAGTACTGACAGCACCTGCACTAGAGGGGTGATTCCTGTGGGATGGCGGATAGCTGACATCAGGTCTGGCTCCAACTGGCACACAGTTCATGGATTCTGGCACGGTCCAGTCTGTATGTGACAATTACATGTCGCTCCTCCATTGTCGACAGGTCCACCAGCGGTCTGTACACCGGTGGATGCCGCCATCTCCTCACCTGCCCCAGCGGACGTGCTCTATGGAGGAGAACAGCGAGCAGAGAGTCAGCCAACACTGAGGTACAAAAACACAACTTAATTTAAAAAAAAAATCAATCCGCTATGTGCCTGTATTAGTGTGTATGCAAGGCCTAGATATGTGTGATGCATTTAAAATAAATGCCATGTGGCCCCCTGAAATGGCGGCTGCGTGTCCTGTAATGTGGGACAAGGGCATATGAGATAACTGCGCTGGCGTTGTACACTGTCGGGGTAGGCCGTCGAAGACCGCGGCGCAATCCTGCATTGGTTAACATTGGACCCTGTGGGTCCCAGGAGCCAATGACGATGTACGCCGGCGGTGACGGTACGCACCGCCGCAGACGTGACCGCCATTTTCTATCTGTTCACTCACTTGATACCTGATCTTCGACAGGAGAGGACCTACACTGCAAGTGCTGCTGTGACCTCAGTCTGGAAGAGACAATGGCTCTGGGGAAAGGGCCCCTGCCTTCAGCACGGAGGAGTTGGAGAAACTAGTGGATGGGGTCCTCCCCCAGTACACGCTACTCTACGGTCCTCCAGACAAACAGGTAAGTACACTGTGAGCATGCTGAATGGGCAATGCCTGTGTGGAGTGGTGTGGATGGAAGATGGGAGGGGAGAATGAAGTGTGCATGAAACAACGGTGAGTGCATGTGCGTCATGGCAAGGGTAGGGATGCGGGCCAATGACTGTGACGGTGCGGACGGTTATATCTTCTCCTTTTCCCCTGTACCATTCCTGTAGGTCAGCGCCCACCAGAAGAAGGATATTTGGCGTGCCATCACCAAGGAAGTCCAGACCCTGGGGGTCCACCACAGACGGAGCACCCACTGCCGGAAAAGATGGGAGGACATTCGCCGCTAAAGCAAGAAGACGGCGGAGGCCCAGCTGGGGATGGCCTCCCAACGTGGGAGGGGTGCCTGTCGCACCATGACCCCCCTGATGTTCCGGATCCTGGCGGTGGCGTATCCGGAGTTGGATGGGCGCTTGAGGGCATCACAGCAGCCACAAGGGGGTGAGTACACTCTCATTCAGCTGATTCTGCGCGCATTGGAGGTGTCTGGATGAGGGAGGTGGGCTGTAGGTTCCCCTAGGCCAGGGCGAGTTTAGTAGGCAAGGTCCCTTCGTAAGGCAGGCCATGTGGCACCCCACCTGTGTTCAGAGCCAACTACACCTAGTCAGGCTCCTGTGACTTCCATGTGTGCAGCAATCGGGCATAGGCCTTGTAACCCATGTCCCTGTGATTAATTAGGGAACTCAAAGTGCATGGCGTAGTGCAGGGGGCTTCTGTGTCTGTAGTGTCGGCCAATGGTAGCGGTATTGCATGCACTCAACATGTCTTTCTTCTTTCTTTCCCCCCTTTTTGTGGTCTCCCTGTTCTTGTGTGCATTAGCATCATCAGGCGGAGGAGCAGTGGCACCGGAGCAGGAGGGAGCTGCATCCCACATTGCCCTGGAGGGCGACACAACGGAGTCTGAAGCCACCAGTGGGACGGAGGGCGAGGAGAGCCCCACAGCGGGGACAGGAGCGGAGACCAGCGACCCTGACTCCTCCTCTGATGGGAGCTCCCTTACGGTGGCGGGCCCCTCTGTGCCCCCCTGCAAAAACAGGTACAGCCGACGCCCCCCTACCAGCACTGCCCTCCTAGCAGCCCCTCACTGTGTGCCCCGTGGGCGCTCACCCTGGAGGGTGAGCATTTCCTTCACCTCAGGCACATCAGCCCCTGCCCCTGTCAGCCCTGCTGCCCTCAGTGAGGAAGCCATTGACCTCCTCAGATCCCTCACTGTTGGGCAGTCTACCATTTTGAATGCCATCCAGGGTGTAGAGAGGCAGTTGCAACAGACAAATGCATACCTGGAGGGCATTCATTCTGGTCAGGCAGCCCAACAGCGAGCTTTTCAGACTCTGGCCTCAGCACTGGTGGCAGCCATTGTCCCTGTGTCCAGCCTCCCCCCTCCAACTTCCTCCACCCAGACCCAAACACCGGTACCTAAGCCTATCCCAAGCACACCCTCGGACCAGCATGCACACACCTCAACACACAAGGGAAGCTCTGGCAAACATAAGCACCACACATCCCACAGGCACTCACACAAGCATCATACCCATGCAGACATACCAACAGCCACTGCCTCCACTGTGTCTCCCTCCTCATCTCCCTCCTCCCTCCCTGTCTCGTCTCCACCCACACCTGCATGCACTACATCTACAGCCCCTACGTCCATCACCAGCATACCCATCCCCACACCCCGCTCACGTGCACTCACCCACCCCCACTACCATTCACACATCCCCTGTGTCCTCTCCCAGTGTGTCTGTGAGCCCACCTCCCAAGGTACACAAACACAGCAACACACCCACCCAACAGCCATCCACCTCACAACAGCCTCCAGCCCATGCACCTTCACCCAAATTCAGCAAATGTACACCTCCTACAACCACTACCTCTTCCTCTACTCCCAAAACCCCTCCATCTACCCATCCCAGTGTGTCCAAAAAACTTTTCCTGTCGGTAGGAAGTTGGCTCTGTATGTACTATTTCAAAGTAAGAAATAGCATGCACAGAGTCCAAGGGTTCCCCTTAGAGGTAAGATAGTGGCAAAAAGATATAATTCGAATGCTCTATTTTGTGGTAGTGTGGTCGAGCAGTAGGCTTATCAGAGTATAGTGTTAAGCATTTGTTGTACACACACAGGCAATAAATGAGGAACACACACTCAAAGACAATTCCAGGCCAATAGGATTTTTTATATAGAAAAATATATTTTCTTAGTTTATTTTAAGAACCATAGGTTCAAGATTTACAAACAATACTTTAAATGAAAGGTATTTCACTTAGGAACTCTAGGAACTTTGAATAATCACAATATCATATACAGTCTTGGCAAAAATGGAAATAAGCTATTTTAAAAGTGGCCAAAGTGCAAAAATCAACAGTTCCTGGGGGAGGTAAGTAAATGTTAAGTTCACAGGTAAGTACAACACTTACAGGGTTCAAAGTTGGGTCCAAGGTAGCTCACCGTTGGGGGTTCCGGGCAACCCCAAAGTTACCACACCAGCAGCTCAGGGCCGGTCAGGTGCAGAGGTCAAAGTGGTGCCCAAAACACATAGGCTTCAATGGAAATAGGGGTGCCCCAGTTCCAGTCTGCCAGCAGGTAAGTACCCGCGACTTTGGAGGGCAGACCAGGGGAGTTTTGTAGGGCACCGGGGGGGGGGGACACAAGTAGGCACAGAAAGTACACCCTCAGCGGCACTGGGGGGGCCGGGTGCAGAGTGCAAACAGGCGTCGGGTTTTCAATAGGATTCAATGGGGAGACCCGGGGGTCTCTTCAACGATGCAGGCAGGCACGGGGGGGGCTCCTTGGGGTAGCCACCACCTGGGCTAGGCAGAGGGTCGCCTGGGGGTCACTCCTGCACTGGAGTTCGGTTCCTTCAGGTCCTGGGGGATGTGGGTGCAGTGTGGTTTCCAGGCATCGGGTTCCTTGAAGCAGGCAGTTGCGGTCAGGGGGAGCCTCTGGATTTCCTCTGCAGGCGTCGCTGTGGAGGCTCAGGGGGGTCAACTCTGGCTACTCACTGGCTCGCAGTCGCCGGGGAGTCCTCCCTGTAGAGTTAGTTTTCCGCAGGTCGAGCCAGGGGCGTCGGGTGCAGAGTGGAAAGTCTCACGCTTCCGGCGGGAAACGTGTGGTCTTTAAAAGTTGCTTCTTTGTTGCAAAGTTGCAGGTTTGTTGAACAGGGCCGCTGTTCTCGGGAGCTTCTTGGTCCTTTTAGATGCAGGGTAGTCCTCTGAGGCTTCAGAGGTCGCTGGACCCCGGGGGATGCGTCGCTGTTGCAGTTTTTCTTGAAGTGGGGAGACAGGCCGGTAGGGCTGGGGCCAAAGCAGTTGGTGTCTCCGTCTTCTCTGCAGGGCTTCAGATCAGCAGTCCTTCTTCGTCTTCAGGTTGCAGGAATCTGATTTCCTGGCTTCTGGAGTGCCCCTAAATACTGAATTTAGGGGTGTGTTTAGGTCTGGGAGGGCAGAAGCCAATGGCTATTGTCCTAGAGGGTGGCTACACCCTCTTTGTGCCTCCTCCCTGAGGGGAGGAGGGCACATCACTATTCCTATTGGGGGAATCCTCAGAAATCAAGATGGAGGATTTCTAAAGGCAGGGCTCATTTCAGCTCAGGACACCTTAGGGGCTGTCCTGACTGGTGGTGACTCCTTCTTGTTTTTCTCATTATCTCCCCTGGACTTGCTGCCAAAAATGGGGCTGTGTCCAGGGGGCGGGCATCTCCACTAGCTGGAGTGCCCTGGGGCATTGTAACACAAAGCCTGAGCCTTTGAGGCTCACTGCTAGGTGTTACAGTTCCTGCAGGGGGGAGGTGTGAAACACCTCCACCCAGACCAGGCTTTTGTTTCTGTCCTCAGAGAGCACAAAGGCTCTCACCACATGGGGTCAGAAACTCGTCTCTCAGCAGCAGGCTGGCTCAGACCAGTCAGTCCTGCACTGAACAATTGGGTAAAATACAGGGGGCATCTCTAAGATGTCCTCTGTTTGCATTTTTTAATAAATCCAACACTGGCATCAGTGTGGGTTTATTATTCTGAGAAATTTGATACCAAACTTCCCAGTATTCAGTGTAGCCATTATGGAGCTGTGGAGTTCGTTTTTGACAAACTCCCAGACCATATACTTAATATGGCCACAACTGTACTTACAATGTCTAAGAATAGACTTAGACACTGTAGGGGCATATTGCTCATGCAGCTATGCCCTCACCTGTGGTATAGTGCACCCTGCCTTAGGGCTGTAAGGCCTGCTAGAGGGGTGACTTACCTATGCCACAGGCAGTATTTTGTGTGCATGGCCCCCTGAGGGGGATGCCATGTCGACTTTGCCTTTTTCTCCCCACCAACACACACAATCTGCAATGGCAGTGTGCATGGGTTAGGTGAGGGGTCCCTTAGGGTGGCACAACATATGCTGCAGCCCTTAGGGACCTTCCCTGGTCACAGGGCCCTTGGTACCACTGGTACCTTTTACAAGGGACTTATCTGTGTGCCAGGGGTGTGTCAATTGTGGAAACAATGGTACATTTTAGGTGAAAGAACACTGGTGCTGGGGCCTGGTTAGCAGGGTCCCAGCACACTTCTCAGTCAAGTCAGCATCAGTATCAGGCAAAAAGTGGGGGGGAACTGCAACAAGGAGCCATTTCTTTACACTGTCCAGCCTTGACCTCTTCCCCTCACCTCCCCCACCCCTTCAGTCCCCTAGGGCCCGCCTTTCCAGGTCCCAACCCAGCACCTCACCCACCACATCAGCGGGAACAGTGGTGCCAGCAGTAACCGGCTTCTGGAGTGCACCAAGCAGCAGGGCAGCCAGTGTGCCAAGGAGGCAGACCACGGACAGTCCCCCACCTCAGAAGCATAAAAAGTTGTCCACTGCCTGGCGGGAGAAAGGCAAAACCTCTGTCACCAAAGGCTCTCCCAGGAGTACAGTTGGGAGTGGGAAGACAGCTGCGCCACCATCCAAGGTGGGGAAGGAGCACAAAAAGAAAGGCAAGTCGCCGCAAACCTGCACGGCAGACAACACCGCCACCAGCACCGCTGCCAAGGACACCGCCGCCACAAGCACCGCTGCCAAGGACATCGCTGCCACAAGCACCGCTGCCAAGGACATCGCCGCCACAAGCACCACTTCAGAGGACACCTCCGCCACAAGCACCGCTGCCAAGGACACCGCCGCCACAAGCACTGCTTCCGAGGACACCGCCGCCACAAGCACCGCTGCCACAAGCACGGCTGGCAAGGACACCGCCGCCACAAGCATCGCTTCAGAGCACACCGCCGCCACAAGCACCACTTCAGAGGACACCGCCGCCACAAGCACCGCAGGCCAATGAGCGCCGAACGCTCCGATGCTACAGAGGCCGCCACGAGCAGGATGAAGCACTCTGGGCACCAAGCCCCCTCCAGCACCAGTGGAGAAAGGCATCCACTACCTAGGTCCTTGGCAGGATGAAGCACTCTGGGCACCAAGCCCCCTCCAGAACCAGTGGAGAAAGGCATCTACTACGTCAGTCCTTGGCAGGATGAAGCACTCTGGGCACAAAGCCCTCTCCAGAACCAGTGGAGAGATACATCTACTACCTCAGTCCTTGGCAGGATGAAGCACTCTGGGCACCAAGCCCCCTCCAGAACAAGTGGAGAAAGGCATCCACTACCTCAGTCCTTGGCAGGATGAAGCACTCTGGGCAAAAGGACCCTCCAGAACCAGTGAAGAGATACATCCACTACCTCAGTCCTTGGCAGGATGAAGCACTCTGGGCACAAAGCCCCCTCCAGAATCAGTGGAGACTGTTATCCACTTGAGAGACTGTGGCTTTGCACTCCCCAGGATAAAGCAGTGGGCAAACCACCCACTCGAGAGACTTGAGACTGTGGCTTTGCACTCCCCAGGATACAGCAGTGGGCAAACCACCCACTGAAAAGACATGAGAGACTGTGGCTTTGCACTCCCCAGGATAAAGCAGTGGGCAAACCACCCACTGTAGAGACTTGAGAGACTATGGCTTTGCACTCCCCAGGATAAAAGCAGTGGGCAAACCACCCACTGAAAAGACTTGAGAGACTGTGGCTTTGCACTCCCCAGGATGGAACAGTGGGCAACCCACCCACTGTAGAGACTTGTGAGACTGTGGCTTTGCACTCCCCAGGATACAGCAGTGGGCATGGAGCCTTCTCGTGAATCTGGTGTCGTGCACTCATCCGGCTGAGGTGTCCCCCCTTCCCTTCCCTCTGAGGTGCCTGTTTTATTTCGATCTGATGCCCCTGCAGCATTCTCTCCGTTTTGATCGGGTATTGAGTGTGGGCCTCGCCCCTGCATTTTGGGCCCAGTGGTCCACTGACTTTAATGGTGCAATACCTGGACTTGTATTATTGGTGTATATATTTGTTTATAGTGTATATATATTTTTGAGTACTGGATTGTAATAGATTACAAACGTTCAAATCATTTCCTTTTGTCTTTGCATTCTTCCGGGGTGGCTAGGGAGTGTAACTGTAATGTATCATGATGTATTAGTGTGAGTGTTGTAGTGGGTGAGGGTGGAGGTGGGAGTTTTGCGTGTTGCGTGTGTGTGTGTCACTCTCTTTTCCCTCCCCTCTCCCCTGTGTCGTAGGTGCAGTACTCACCGTGGTCTTCGCCGCCGGCGTTCGTGCTCCTGGTAGAGGAGCAGGAAGACAAAGGCAGGGAGTATCTGGAGTTCCGGTTCCATGGCGTCCGGATTCCTCGTGGGGTGTGTAGAGGTGAGCGTTTTCCCTTCCAAGTCCTGTTTCCGCCGTGTTTTTGTTCATGGTGAATCCGCCCCGGAAAAGGTGGCGGATTGGCCTGTTATACTGTGGGCAGTACATTGTCCTCTGCCTGTCTGTTGGCGGTTACCGCCACGGTGTTTGTTTGTACCGCCGTGGCGATCAGAGTGTTAAAGTGGCTGTCTATGTTGGCGGTTTCCGCCACGGTCGTGATTCCATTTTTTTTACTGGCGGCCTGTTGGCGATTTTACCGCCGCTTTAACACCGACCGCCAGGGTTGTAATGACCACCAAAGTGTTCTAACTCCTGTGACTGCAGGGGTCTGCACCCACAGCAGGCTGTGTTCCCGAGCACAAGGGCTCTGTCTGTTCGTCACAGGCTGGCATTGACCAGTCAGCCTTACACTAGATGGTTGGGTGAAATACAGGGGGTATCTTTAAGATTTTATAATAATTCCAACTCTGGTATCAGTGTGGGTTTATTGAGCTGGGAAGTTTGATACCGGTGAAGATTTCCTGATCCCGAAAGATATCCCAGCACCTGCAGTGCCATGGCCTTGGGGAGAACCCAACAGACAGTCCAGCAATGTCCAGTGGGCTATCTACTTACCTGTCCAGTAGTTTGTTTTCTTCGGTCAACATGGACAAAGCCTGCAACACCCCGCCCCTCCCATGGTTCTCATTGAAAAGCATTGGATGCACGATATTTGTGCACCAAGCCACCTGTGCCGCTGATTGGTGCCAACTAGTGGGGCACATCCCCCACCTCCCCAACCAGTCTGTGCCCTGAAGTCACAGGTACTTACTTACAAAGTTTTTCTGAGCACCCCCTCTCTCCTTAGGATTTGATCGGGCTGACCTGACGTTGCTGGTGACACTGTATACCTAAGCTTTGCCCTGTTGACACCTTAACCCCTGAAGACTGGGATTATAAGTAGAGTACTTACCTGTTAATTGTGTTGTTGTTTTTCCTCTCCTAGAAAAGCACTGCTTTCTATGAAAACTGCAGTGTGCACTTTTGAAACTGAAGTGTTAATTACCCTTAATGTTTTATCTGAGAATTCTAATCGAAGTGCATTTGATACTTAAGTGCTACATTCTTGAAACTGTACTTACCTGCAACAAAGATACTTCTGGTTCTACAAAATAAAAGTATAATTTTTGATACATAAAAAAAATTGGCAGCCCGAGTTAGAAGTTGGATGTGTGCCTCATTTGACTGGGTGTGTACAATAAATGCTTAGCACTACTGTCTGATAAACCTAACTGCTCAACCACACTACCACAAAAGAGTATTATCTACTTTAGCCTCTAAAGCCCTGGGGGATCTAGTGGACTATGCACATATACCTTACCTTGGAATAGTATATACAGAGCTTGCTTCCTACAGCACAGATGCTAGGTCTTGGGTGCGATGTAGGAGAATGAGCAATATCCAGTTTTGCAGTGAGTGAGACAGAGCATAGGTGTCTGGTGGGTTGTAACATTATGAAGACAAGCAGTAGATGCATACTGTTGACTTGAGTAGTCATGTTGAGCTTGTCTAGGGTGATCCCCAGATTTTTGTGGTCCCTGGATGTTGGTCTTTGCTGCAACAGGCCCCATAGAGAGGGTCTTATTACAAGAATATCAATTGTCTTGTTAGATTAGAGCTTCAGGCACTTGGGGCCGTATTTATACTTTTTGACGCACAACTGCGCCAACGCAGTTGTGCGTCAAAAATTTTAACGCTGGCTAACGCCATTCCAAAGCACCATGCGGGCGCCTTATTTATGGAATGACGTTAGCCGGCGGAGCTGACTGGTGTGCGTCAAAAAAATGACCCACACCAGGCAGCGCCGGCGTAGGGGAAAATGGAGCTTGGGCGTCAAAGAATGGGGCAAGTCGGTCTGAGGCAAAAAATCTGCCTCAACCCGATTAGCGCCATTTTATTTGACTCCCACCCTCCATTGACATGACTCCTGTCTTAGCAAAGACAGGAGTCATGCCCCCTTGCCCAATGGCCATGCCCAGGGGACTTCTGTCCCCTGGGCATGGTCATTGGGCATAGTGGCATGTAGGGGGGCACAAATCAGGACCCCCTATGCCACAAAAAAAAATAATAATAATACTTACCTGAACTTACCTTAAGTTCCCTGGGATGGGTCCCTCCATCCTTGGGCGTCCTCCTGGGGTGGGCAAGGGTGGCAGGGGGTGTCCCTGGGGGCATGGGAGGGCACCTCTGGGCTCCTTCCGAGCCCACAGGTCCCTTAACGCCTGCCCTGACCAGGCGTTAAGAAATGACGCAAAAGCGGCTGGACGTCATTTTTTTTGACCCGCCCACTCCCGGGCGTCATTTTTGCCCGGGAGTATAAATACGCCGCACATGCCTCAGAGTCATTTTTTAGAAGGGAACGCCTACCTTGCATATCATTAACGCAAGGAAGGTGTCCACGCTAAAAAATGACGCAAACTCCAAGATCTTTGGCGCTAGACGGGTCTAACGCCAAAGTATAAATATGGAGTTAGTTTTGCGTCGGATTTGCGTAAAAAAAACGACGCAAATCCGGCGCAAACAGAGTATAAATATGCCCCTTGGTTTGCATGCAGTCTGCTAGCATGGTCATGACAGTTTAAGTTTGTCCTGATGATGGTTGTAATGTCAAGATGCGATTTCCTGTAATCAGATAATTGTGAGCAGTGCCATGTATGCTAAAATAGTGATCATCCTGAACTATGTGACTGCATATTTTGGTCTGATGTTAAAGGAGGTAGTCGCCTGACCCTATGGGTTCTTACAGCTCTTTGTATGCTCATCTCATGGAATTGTGTGACGGCGTTGTGTGAGGTGACAAGGCTACATGGAGGTCAAGCAGCAATATCCAGGAGGGCTGATGCAATTTGTCCCCTCCACCCCTTTACAAAAGTTGACTAGATTCAGGTCCAAAAAAACCCTCAAGCAGCCCATGCTAATTACAGTGTGAATATAGCTACAGAGAAACAGTCTGGGCATCACTTTGAATCAACAACATTTAGTGTACTTGGGGGAAAAACTACCCAGGCTGGCAAATTTGGAAAACTACTCGTAGAAGCTGGAACAGAAGCATACCAGCTCCTCAGCCCCTAAAACTCCAAAAAGGATCACTCCTGAAATCAAAGGAACACCCTCTTCGGGGTAAGAAATTCAATCAGGCATTTAAACTTTTCAGCAAAAAATGTATTGTTTATTTAGACCATACTGAACCTTAAGAATGGATAGACAACCAGTTCAAGTACATGTGGTTCTCCCAGAACTTTTAACCCATTAACATTATTACTAGCAGTTACTTGGGTAAACTTTCAAATATCACTGTAATCCAAGATGGTGTTTGATACAGCAATAGTCCGATCTGAAATGTTCTCCAGCTTAACTGCAACCTTAGACCTGTAGGTAACCTAAAAACGAAAAGAATTAGTTAATAAAGCCCTAAAACTATTCTACTTGACCACTCTAGTTAAACTAATACAAAATGCAATTCATTACTTCAGACCACAAGTGAACAAATTCGCAACTCACAAACCAACTAGAGAGACATGCAATTTAATAATAAGTTTAGCAAGATGGCCAACCAGCAGCACTAGAGGAGTGCTCCCAGCTTCGATTCAGTATCCTCTGCGATCCTGCCGCCCTGGGCCCCTGGGAACTGAGCAGACTGATCCTTGAGTCCCCTGG
The DNA here is from genome assembly GCF_031143425.1 of Pleurodeles waltl. Classification (NCBI taxonomy): domain Eukaryota; kingdom Metazoa; phylum Chordata; class Amphibia; order Caudata; family Salamandridae; genus Pleurodeles; species Pleurodeles waltl. The sequence continues at coordinate 275,845,214 of NC_090438.1, read as the reverse complement.
AGCGATTGCGGGTGCGTTTTGAAAATGAAGAGATAGTGAGGCGCAATTTAGGGGGAGTGACCCAGTCCGGAGGGGCCTTCAGGATCTGAGCTCAGTGGTGCCCTGACGCTGCACTCCCCCTGACGCCCCCCTCCCCTTGCATGAAGCTGGAGGTGCCCCTCCCATAGGCCTGGAGGCCCATCGTAGTGACTTGGATCCTGCAGGGTGTCGGTACTTGAACAGCTGTGGAGGGCGCTTGGGCTGCCGATGACAGACGGAGCTGCACTGAACATGCGCAGGTAGCTGAGGCATGTCGCTGAGCTTGTTCTGGGGTGGGGGTACCCCTTCTGCGGCGGTGCTCAGATTGGGTGGCCCTGTGTCGTCTGGCTCCTGGAGTGCGGGACTGGCTGGTTGTGAGACGGACACATTGAGCGGAGGACGACGCCTACGCTGCTACTGCCTGTGCCAGTGTTCGCCCTGTAGTGGTCCTGTGAGGCAGTTCAGGACCAGGCGGTGGTGCGTGGTGAGGGCACGAGGTTCGACCACTTATGCTGCGTCTGGTAGTGTGGTGCACGGCATTGGGAGTATTCGCTTGTAGCAGGCACCTCATCAAGCGCACACCATGGGCAAGGACAGAGCGAACAAGGGAACGCAGCAAACACAGATGGATCAATACACCGCGCAGAGTGCAGGAGCGAGTCTGCAAAAAGATCCCCCTGGCCCCTCGGAGAAGGGAGCGGAGCCCACTGGGGCGCAAATCCTGGCTAATATTGAGTCATCTAGCCGGCCAACGCAAACTCAGATTACGTCTATTGCGGTAGATGTCAATCTGCTGAGAGCCAATTTGAGGGTAGTGGCAGAACGATCGGTGGCCACTGAGCAAAAAGTGACTGTCTGATGTGGGCACGCTGAAGGAATCGGTGGCCATCCGCAAAGCTAAAACGTGCAAACTGGAAGCGCGTGTCGAGGATGCGGAGGGTAGGTCGAGGCGCTGTAACCTCCATGTAGAGGGCTTCCCCGAAGGAATAGAGGGGATGAATGTGGAGGCCTTCCTAGAGGACTGGATCCGTAAATCATTGCCTGCTGCCCCATTGTCGGCTGTGTTTGTGGTGGGACGTGCTCACCGGGCATTCTATAGAGACCGTGACGCAATCTTGCAGGAGGTGTGTAGGAAGATGGCTCTGTATGTACTATTTCAAAGTAAGAAATAGCATGCAGAGAGTCCAAGGGTTCCCCTTAGAGGTAAGATAGTGGCAAAAAGAGATAATTCTAATGCTCTATTTTGTGGTAGTGTGGTCGAGCAGTAGGCTTATCAGAGGGTAGTGTTAAGCATTTGTTGTACAAACACAGGCAATAAATGAGGAACACACACTCAAAGACAATTCCAGGCCAATAGGTTTTTAGATAGAAAAATATATTTTCTTAGTTTATTTTAAGAACCACAGGTTCAAGATTTACAAACAATACTTTAAATGAAAGGTATTTCACTTAGGAACTTTGAATTAGCAAAATAGCATATACAGTTTTCACACAAATGGCAATAAGTTATTTTAAAACTGGACACAGTGCAATTTTCAACAGTTCCTGGGGGAGGTAAGTGTTTGTTAGTTTTGCAGGAAAGTAAACCACCTACAGGGTTCAAAGTTGGGTTCAGAGCAACCCCAAAGTTACCACACCAGCAGCTCAGGGCCGGTCAGGTGCAGAGGTCAAAGTGGTGCCCAAAACGCATAGGCTTCAATGGAGAAGGGGGTGCCCCGGTACCAGTCTGCCAGCAGGTAAGTACCCGCGTCTTCGGAGGGCAGACCAGGGGGGTTTTGTAGGGCACCGGGGGGGGACACAAGTCAGCACAAAAAGTACACCCTCAGCGGCACGGGGCGGCTGGGTGCATTGTGTAAACAGGCGTCGGGTTTACAATGGAGTTCAATGGGAGACCCAGGGGTCTCTTCAGCGAAGCAGGCAGTCAAGGGGGGGGCTCCTCGGGGAAGCCACCACCTGGGCAAGGGAGATGGCCACCTGGGGGTCGCTTCTGCACTGGAGGTCGGATCCTTCAGGTCCTGGGGGCTGCAGGTGCAATGTCTTTACCAGGCGTCGGGTTATTTGAAGTAGGCAGTCACGATCAGGGGGAGCCTCTGGATTCCCTCTGCAGGCGTTGCTGGGGGGACTCGGGGGGGGGGGGGTCAACTCTGGCTACTCACAGGGTCGTAGTCACCGGGGAGTCCTCCCTGTAGTGTTGGTTCTCCGCAGGTCGAGCCGGGGGCGTCGGGTGCAGAGAGCAAAGTCTCACGCTTCCGGCGGGAAACGTGTGTTCTTTAAAAGTTGCTTCTTTGTTGCAAAGATGTTTCTTCTTTGGAGCAGAGCAGCTGTCCTCTGGAGTTCTTGGTCCTTTTAGATGCAGGATAGTCCTCTGAGGCTTCAGAGGTCGCTGGACCCTGAGGAACGCGTCGCTGTTGCAGTTTTTCTTGAAGAGGGGAGACAGGCCGATAGAGCTGGGGCCAAAGCAGTTGGTGTCTCCGTCTTCTCTGCAGGGCTTTCAGGTCAGCAGTCCTTCTTCGTCTTAGGTTGCAGGAATCTATCTTGCTAGGTTCTGGGAGCCCCTAAATACTCGATTTAGGGGTGTGTTTAGGTCGGGGGGTTAGTAGCAAATGGCTACTAGCCCTGAGGGTGGCTACACCCTCTTTGTGCCTCCTCCCTGAGGGGAGGGGGGCACATCCCTAATCCTATTGGGGGAATCCTCCATCTACAAGATGGAGGATTTCTAAAAGTCAGAGTCACCTCAGCTCAGGACACCTTAGGGTCTGTCCTGACTGGCCAGTGACTCCTCCTTGTTTTTCTCATTATCTCCTCCGCCTTGCCGCCAAAAGTGGGGCCGTGGCCGGAGGGGGCGGGCAACTCCACTAGCTGGAGTGCCCTGGGGTGCGGTAACAAAGGGGGTGAGCCTTTGAGGCTCACCGCCAGGTGTTACAGTTCCTGCAGGGGGAGGTGAGAAGCACCTCCACCCAGTACAGGCTTTGTTACTAGCCACAGAGTGACAAAGGCACTCTCCCCATGTGGCCAGCAACATGTCTGGTGTGTGGCAGGCTGCTTAAACTAGTCAGCCCACACTGGTAGTCGGGTATGGTTTCAGGGGGCATCTCTAAGATGCCCTCTGGGGTGTATTTCACAATAAAATGTACACTGGCATCAGTGTGCATTTATTGTGCTGAGAACTTTGATACCAAACTTCCCAGTTTTCAGTGTAGCCATTATGGTGCTGTGGAGTTCGTGTATGACAAACTCCCAGACCATATACTCTTATGGCTACCCGGCACTTACAATGTCTAAGGTTTTGCTTAGACACTGTAGGGGCATAGTGCTCATGCACCTATGCCCTCACCTATGGTATAGTGCACCCTGCCTTAGGGCTGTAAGGCCTGCTAGAGGGGTCACTTATCTATGCCTATAGGCAGTGTGAGGTTGACATGGCACCCTGAGGGGAGTGCCATGTCGACTTAGTCATTTTCTCCCCACCAGTACACACAAGCTGGCAAGCAGTGTGTCTGTGCTGAGTGAGGGGTCTCCAGGGTGGCATAAGACATGCTGCAGCCCTTAGAGACCTTCCCTGGCATCAGGGCCCTTGGTACCAGGGGTACCAGTTACAAGGGACTTACCTGGATGCCAGGGTGTGCCAATTGTGGGAACAAAGGTACAGGTTAGGGAAAGAACACTGGTGCTGGGGCCTGGTTAGCAGGCCTCAGCACACTTTCAAATCATAACTTGGCATCAGCAAAGGCAAAAAGTCAGGGGGTAACCATGCCAAGGAGGCATTTCCTTACAAGGTGCGCAAACATGAAGATCCTGCATTTGAGAATCACACTATACGTTTTTTCCCCGACTATACCAGGGCAGTGCAGCTCCAACGACAGTCATATGCTGGTGTTAAACGTAAGCTAAAAGACCTGGCTATACTTATATGTTGTTGTTTCCAGCCAAGTTGAAGGTTCTTTTCACATTTCTTTCAATCTCCTGAAGCAGGGTGGGACTGGTTGGAGCTGAATGATGGGACAGGAACACCGGAATCCCTGCAGGGGGAGAGTGGTGGGAGACTCCGAGAGCCAGAGGAAGTGCGTACTGCAGCGCGCAGAAGTACCAGACCCTGTCGTGCCAGCTGTGGAAGCTGAGTGATTGTGCGCCCGGGCGGTACTCTGAGTCTTGAGTGTAGGAGAAAGGAGCATGAGGAAGCTAAACTGTTAGTACAAACTGTCATGTCGGAGGGGTCCTCGCGCTCCAGATCCCCCTGTGTCGCGAGTGGTTTGTCTCCAGAAGGGGAAGCCAAGGTCACCTGAATGATTTATTGGACCTTTCGTTATGGTTGCTACTGCTGCCTTTTAGGTGCTGTGGATGCGGGGGTCCGGGATGGCGGTTGGTTTGGGGCCGGGGCAGAGTGGTGAGCCTGTGAACCCACCCCCGTTGTTAGTTCACTTTTTGGGAACAGTGTGTGTGCGGGCTGGATGATTGGTGAGTGTTGGGAGTGTTGCAGTGTAGTCCGGACCTGAATCTGGCTATCGAGCGGGTGCGGCGATTGTTCCCCACTTCTGGGCACTAAAAGTGATAGCGGGGTACACATACAATTGGGCAGACACTAGTTGTGGGTGGTGTTTACCCGGGATGGGATGGGGGAGTGTTAGTGGGTTCTAGTTGGTGTTGGTATTCTGTTATTGACAATGTGAGCACTGTGGGCATTCTTCTGCTGAGAGGGTATCAGATCATCGGGTTGCGCGTGTGCCATGCTGGGGGCTGGTGTTGGGGGGGCTGCATGTGGGTGGACAGGGGGCAGTCGAGCACTGTGTTGGACCAGGCGGAGTGGAACAAAATATGGTGGGTACCCTGACACGCATAGTTACATGGAATGTTAGAGGACTGAATTCCTTTGTGAAGTGCTACAGAGTACACACATATCTTAAGCGGCTTGGCGTACACATTGCTCTCCTACAGGAGACGCATTTGATAGAAAATGAAGCGCAAAAAATGCAGAAAAAATGGAGGGGGAAGTTTTATTCGTCGACCTATTCCTCCTACGCTGGGGGGGGGGTCTCTGTTTGGATTGCTGCCGGGACTCCCTTTACGTTAAGTAGCCTAAAAGCGGACATACAAGGCTGATACATATTCCTGCACCTGGTATTAGATAGCCGGGAGCTCTGTCTGTTGAATGTTTATGCCCCTAACACTGATGATGCAGGGTTCTATCATCAGCTCCAACAGGAATTAATATCTTACACTGGGATGCCCATTTTGTGGGCTGGTGATTTTAATTGTGTCCTAGACCGAATCCTAGATAGGGACCCGCCAAAGATGAACACTAAGTCGCACATGACTGAAATTGCGGATGGTTATGAGGAATTTACACTTAGGGGTGTGTGGAGGGAAATATACCCCACCTCTAAAATATTTTCGTGTTACACGCCCCCCCATGGGGCTTATCAGACCATGCCCCTCTCCTTTTAGAATGTAAAACACACATACCCAAGCCTGCGATCCCCCTGTGGCGTCTTCGGACAGACCTACTGGGTGATCCCGAATATAAACAAGACCTTCAAGGTGTGCTAGATGGTTATTTTAGTACAAATTGGGGTACAGCTACTGCCCGAGGCATTGAATGAGAGGCACTGAAAGTAGTTATCAGAGGGGAAAGCCTCAGTAAAACTTATGGTATTAGGCAGTGCTTGGACCAGAAGCTCACGCAACAGGAAGATGTATTGGCAGCCTTACAGCTCCAACCAGATAATGGTGACGCGTCGGAGGCGGATTGCCTTGAGGTGCGTGGCAGAATTGTAGACCTCTAGGATAGACTGGATAATTATGTCCGCCGGAATTATAGGCAGTGGCTGTTTTGGGAGGGGGACCGTTCGGGCGAATGTTGGCTTGGCTCCTCCAGTGGGAGCGTCCTGTTCTTATAATCCAGATCCTCTGTGGTCCTTCTGTAGAAGATTTTTTAGGACAGCTGCAGGTGAATTCGCACCGGCGAGAGCACCTGCGGGCTATTTATGCAACACCATGTGGTGTAGGTGTGACCCGGATATGGGAGTATTTGAGTGGTATGCGGCTGCCTCGCCTTACAGAGGCCCAGTCGGAGGAGTTGGAAGCGGAAGTGTCCTTGGACGATCTGGTTGAGGCATTGGGAGGAATGGCATCCGGGAAAGCACCTGGTCCTGACGGGCTACCAGTCGAATTTTACCGAACTTATCCCGCTGTGATTCTGCTGCGACTGTTGGAAATGCTTCAAGAGGCGCGTGGTGAGGGCCTTCTCCCGGAGAATATGCGGGAAGCATTGATAGTCATGCTACCGAAACCTGGGAAGGCGGCGGACGACCCGGGCTCCTATAGACCGTTATCCATGCTAAATGTGGATGTTAAATTGCTGGCCAAGGTTTTGGCCTCCCGTTTGAGTCGAGTGGTGACACATTTGGTACAGGGTGATCAATGCGGATTTATACCGGGGAGGGGGACTCATATGAATATACAGCGCTTAACACATATACTACATGAGACCCGTGACTCCACGTTTCCCGCAGCTCTGGTGGCTCTTGATATGGAGAAAGCATTTGACACCTATCCTGGGAATACTTACGGGAGGTGATGCATAGGATGGGTATTTGTCCCATCTTTCTAACCTGGGTGTGTCTTTTTTATACAGTGCCTCGTGCTTTACTCTCGAAAGAGGCACATGGCAGGCTGCTGTTCGCGTTGGCTATGGAGCCTCTGGCCATACAACTACGGTCTGGGCTGGATAGGTGGGGCATCCGTGTGGGGACAAGAACGCATATAATATCACTGTAGGCTGATGATGCCCTGGTGTATGTCACAGACCCGGAGCGTGCGGTAGCCCTCTTGTTGGGTATGATGGACATCTTTGGACAGGTATCGGGCTTCCAAATCAATCGGCACAAAACTGTATTATTCCCGATGGCAGGTCTGTCGACGTTGGCAGTGCCAGACCTACCCTGTTTGGGGCTGTCTTGGGAGATTGAGTCCTTTTCATATTTGAGAGTTTGAGTGAAGCACCCCCTACAACTGCAATTCACTCTAAACATAAGAGTCCTGGAGGGCCTCCGCGCCTCTGTTCAATTCTTGACCTCTCTTCCATTATCGGTTATGGGTAGCATCACACTTAGTAGAATGATCGTTCTCCCCAGTGCCTGTATGTCATGCAGAATTCACTCTGTGAGCTTCCTCTCTCATTATTCCGGCAGCTGGATAGATTATTATCTCTAGTCTAGGTGGGCAAAAGATACAAAGTCCGCATGGAACTCCTGAAATTGGACCTGGCTATTGGGGGTCTGGGACTGCCAGACCTCTACCTATATTACCTAGCGGGGTTACTACAGTACGCAGTCCGGTGGTGTGAGGACACTCCTAATTGGGAAAAGGATTTGTTAACTGGCTCTGTTTGTATGGAGCGTCTCCCGCATATAATAATGGGTGGGCTCTAAGGTTCCTCTGGGTGCCCCCTATTTGTTAGAACAGGTGTTGAGAGCTTGGGAGAGTGCGGTTGTGCGAGTTCTACGTAGGGCCCCGTATGCGCGCCTGCTTCTGCTATGGTGGATCCAGCCCTTTGTCGAGGCTGCTGAGGTGATTGATTTTGTGAAGTGGCGCGGAGGGGGGTTGTAATAATGCGGGTGACTTATACCACAATGGCACGTTTCTTACAAGGGAAGAAGCGGAGTCCCTGTTTGGAGTTGTCCGGGGGCAGTTCCTACAGTATGCGAACAGTGCGCGGACGGCCAAAGAGATTTGCGCAACATTTTCGGAGGAGCCAGCTGAATCCCACCTCCTGGTGACTCTTCAAGACCCTGGGGGTGACCGCGGTCTCCTGTCCCGAACTTATAAAGCTCTCCAGGGTGATAGGCTAACTGGGACACAGAGAAGCAAGGGCTGCTGGGAAGCTGACCTGGGTGTAGCACTCACGGATGGGGAATGGAATAGAGCCTGTTCACTAGTGCAAGATGCGACTAGCTATGCGTGATTTAAATTGAAGCACTTCTACTACTTGCATAGAGCATACCCGACACCTCAATGCCTGCATAGAATATCCCCCTCAAGACCTGGCAGCTGTGGCCGTTGTGGGGTGCCGTCGGCTTTATTTGATCATATGGCATGGGTCTGTAGCTCTGTCCAACCCTTTTGGCATCAGGTAGTGGAGGCACTCAGGAGGGTCACAGCTGTGCGAGTGCAGGTAGCAATGAAACACTGTTTGCTGGGCTTGCTCCCTGTCCCTAAGAAGGGTTGTAAGATGGCGTATAGATTTTCACAACTGGGGCTTATCTTGGCGAAGAGACTTACTGCAATCCGATGGGTTAGCCCGCACCCCCGCTGCGTGCTGATTGGCTGAGTGACTTGGCTGAATGGGCCACCTCAGAGGAGTGTCGCATGCAAAGGGTTCGAGTGGATGAACATGCTGACCGTGACTTGGAGCTCTGGCGTGATATGATTAATGAGTTATCTGGTGTGCGAGAGAGTGAGGGGGAGGACCCCTTAACAGATGCTTCCACCTGCTGATCTTTGGACATAGTTAGCCCACTCAAAGAATGAGGTGGGAGGTTATAGAGGCATGACTGTGAGTTTAGAGGTTTCATGGTGGGTGTGTCTCCAGGGTTGACTGTTGTCCAGTTGCCCCCCTGTATCTCCCCTCCCCCGGCCGCATGTGCGTGATGCCTTCGATGTCATATGGGCATTGTTGCACTATCTTCTGTTCTGCCAGTGCTCACTATAATTACAGTGTTCTGTTTGTTTGATAGTTAATGTATTGAAATGCACTGCACTGAATATGTAGTGGTTGGCGCCACTAATCAATGTACCTAATACGTTTATGGTCGTTGATTCGACCTAGTCTAGTACTATAAATGTTTTATTTCTCTATGCCTACTGGGTCAGAGCACATTGTTTGTACCCGGTAAGAATTCAGTAGTAAAGTTAAACCATACCACCCAAACACTTCCTACATCCCCCTTCCCTCAAAAGACGTACTTGCGAGCAAAATCTGTCTAATCTAACAATTTATGGCAAACTACAAATTTTTGTTTTATCAACCACTCCCGCCCAGTAACAAGGCACTTGTCTTTTAACTTGCATAACATTTTCTTGGATGAGAGCATTGCTGCACAGCTCACAAACTGCCATTGGATACTGCAACATTTAACCCTAACGTTGGAGCCAGTTTTTTGTTTATTTTTTAAGAATATCGTAGAGCAAGACTTCATCCTCCGGTATTTATTTACTGTATCAGAGATTCTACTTTGCAACAAGTTTTCCAAAATGTAGGTAAGCACATTTGACCAGTAGACCAATCTACACGCTGCAATTGCCCATTTACGATTCGTTGTAATTTAAACGCTGGCTGATGACCATCACCAATTTAAAAAAATGTAGCTATGAATCATTGTATCTACCTACACTAGACAAATGACTAAAACCACTTAAGAGGCTTCATCCAAGTTACAATAGTTGTGGCTATTGTATTCCCAAAGGGAAATCCCCAGAATACTTTTTCCTTTGCTAATATGCATTGTACTAGTTTGGTAACAACTAAATAACTTTCTTGCTTACCATCTTTGCCGTTCACTGGAATTTGATGCTTTAATCTGTTGAACGTAATGTAATGTTCAGCGACTCCCTGTAAATTGGTGGTATTAATTTGTTGCACTGATTACATTACTGCTTCATTTGACTTTAAAGGTTGATCCTTGAAAAGGTGAAAGACTGAAGAGTTGCAAAAAGATTTAAAACAGTAACACAATTTGGCAGTTTTGGCGAGTGTGATGGTCAGATTGTATTACCTCTGAATTGGAGAGGGGCAGATTTCCATTTGGTATTTAAATCAAATGTAGACATTTGCTCTCCAGGGAGAATTGGAGTTTGACTATGAAGTGGTCCAAGGTGCTCAAGCTGGTTTGTCAATACAATCACTAATGCAGAGAACTTTCAGTTTAGAGCTTCATACGGAAATTTACAGTCCACCTAAAATGTATGTTCCAATAAACGTGGTGTTTTCCATTAAGATTCTGCATGTTGATGCTTTAATGTTTCCCTAGTGTTGTAATGCATGTGGCTGATCCTTGAGTTATGACTGCTGAGTTGCAAAGATTAAAAAAAGGTAACATTTGGCAGTTTTGGCAAATGTATGTCACTTAAATTAATGAGGAGGGCGAATTAAGATGCTTTATCGAGTTGATATTTAAAATCAATCGTAGCCATTTGATCTCGGGGACAGACTTGGAGTTTGGCTATTGAGTGGTCAACTGAGCTCTCGGGCTGGTTTATCAATGCAATTACTAATGCAGAGTTTTCCGTTTAGAGCTTCATGTGGCAATGTGCAGGTCACCCACTACATTTTCCAATAAACGTTGCATTTTCCATTAGGGTTTTGGATGTATTGATGTTTACAGAGCTCCCTAGTGTTGTAATGAATGTGGTAATGCTGAATATCCACTTACAGGCATTAGCGTGGCAAGTAATGAGGTAAAATATTTGGTTTCAGAGAAACTTTACTTCAAAAAATTACAACACTAGTACAATCAGACTTACACATTTCACATCTGGTTTGAAAGAAGTTAACAGGTTTGAAATGAAAATATGCATGTTAACCTTTCCTCACAAAAAGCATAAAATGGAGGTGGAACTGACAGGTAATAAAAAAGTTAAATAAAAACAACAACTTCCTTTCAGTAGTCCTCTGGTAGTAAAGACAGAACAAGCTCCATTTATTTGTTCAAAGAGAAAAGTATCCAAGAGTTAATTTAGTATCTGCTCCTGCCAGCGCCTCTTTCAGAGCGACTTCCTCCACGTCCACCTCTTGGTGCTCCACGGCTTGAACTGCTGTATGAATCACTTGGTGGAGGATAGCCTCGATCCATAGGAGGAGGAATACCACGTTCCTGTCTGCCAACACGTTCACGGCCACTTGAGTAGATGTCATTCATGCTTGAGTAACTGTCACGACGACCAACATAGCCATCCCGAGAGCTGCTGTAATCATCATATCTGCTGCTTCCATCATATGATGGTGGTGGCCCTCTTGCAGGCGGAGCACTACGCGAGTTACCTGCAGGGTCAATGGCAGATTTTGGATTAATACTTTGAATCCAGTGAGATTACTAAAGGTTGCCAGAGGGGCACTTTCATCTTCCTTCATGTTTGCAAGTGAGTTTAGGTTCATTTAATTGACTGTTGTGGATTGCCACAATGGGGCAGGCTCAGGAACAAGTAAATGTATGAAAAAAATATTGTAAACTGAAATTAGATGTGGGTATGTTGAAAGGTTTGTACTCAAAAGAACCAGAATACAAGTTTTGCAGCACTGGAGGACTCTAGAAAGGGCTGCATCTGTGAACTGCAGGATTATTAGTGGCACTGCATATTTAACTGCCAGATTTGAGGGTTTTGGGGCTTGTATAAAATAAACACATTTTGAAATGTAAGTTTAAATCTAAAAGTCAGAATAGAGTGTGGATAAATTGGGCTGAAAACTTATAATACTGGCGTACGGAAGAGTAAGGTCTGACAGTTTGGAACTCCATTTGTTCAGAAGAACAAAGTTTACTTTGAAACTGCTTCAGAGGCACTTGTGTACAAAGTATCCATAATAGCTTTTTTCTATTGGCTAGCGAGCCACGATCCATTTGCCATCGACTCATTTGATTACCATTGGCGTGTTCTTGTTGGATGTTACTTTTGTAGCAAGATAATAACCCTTATTGATAATCATTTATACCCAACCTAAATGAAGCAAAACAGCAAAAAGCCTGTGTATAGACTATACATTTCAGCGTAGATACTTACCATAGCCATCATACGAATCTCTGTACGAGCTGCTAGGATGGTGGTATTTCCTGTCTCGTGCACCATAACCGGCCCGGTCACTGAAACATTTACATAGTTTTACTATGACACTTCCATAAAGTTAGTCCCATTTTAAACCTTAGATTATACGTATAAGACAGAACCACAGAATTTTGCTTCAGTGAACTGTTCTATTCGCTGTGTATTATTCTGTAACCGCCGTTAATTTATCCAAAAATCAAGAGGCACATTTATCTTCCAATAGCAACTGAAAGTCACCTCCCCTTACCAGTTACTGCATTCACTGCAAAAGGCCAGGTTTAGACAAAACTAAACCAAGCATTACATCAACTCTTAAACAGCATTGTCCAATTACCTGTATCCCCTTGATCCATATTCATCACGACTGGAATGGCCATATTCACGGTATGCATAATCTCTAGGAGGTGGTGCATAATCTCTTGAATCCCGTGAACTAGGGTAATCTTTGCTTGAATAGCTAAACATGAGTAGAAAGGTAAAAACAGTTAAGTATCTAAGACAATGGAGTATGCATTTACACTCAAACCTTAAAATAAGCTATTTACGTACCCATCTTTACCGCCGTAACCATAATCTCTGGGTGGCATATAAACATCTCGCCGAGATGGCATTGGTTCTCTTCGTGGTGGCCCGCCATAACTGTCACGTTCACGTGACAAGTGAGCTGTAAAATATATAACAATCCATTCATTACCGGCAAAGCATTTGACTCTCATGTTCTATAGCGTGCTTTTATTCTGACAGTTCAACAGCAGTTACAAGAACAAGTCTGAATTGTGTAACCATGAAGAAATTTCAAGCAAACTTATCAAAACTGATAAATTCATACGTCATGATAGCGCTAGTTCACGTCTTTTCAGCATATCTCCAGAAACTGACAAATATCGTATACTTTAGGTTAGTACTATATTGGCTGTATATTCTAAGCAAAAGCTTGCAGGTCAATTTGCCTTACACCAAAAACTCAAGTGTTTATTTTGGGAAAAGACATGTGCTTTTAGACCAACACGAACGTAACACCCTCCGCCGGCAAGGAGTGTTCTCGCTCTTTAGGCAGATCCAGGTGTTGATCTGGTTTAAGACTCCAGTTAGGATTCTTACAGCCAACCACAGGGATGTGGAATTCCTTTTAGGCAGGTCCAGGTGTTGATCTGGTTAAGACACCAGTTAGGATTCTTACAGCCAACCAGCGTGGATGTGAAATTCCCATCGGCCCACGCCCGGACATATTGTTTGGGGTCATGGGCAACAAGTTTTCATGTTAATTTTGTCCTTGAGACAAGTAGGCCCAATCCCCTGCGGCACAAACCCTTTGGCTGCCAGTTTACACCGGAGGGAACTGTCTGCAGTTGAGGTAATTGTATGCCCATATGTTAATGCTTCATGGTTCATTAATGAAAATCCTTCATTATTAGGGTAAGCACTATAAATAAACGTCTTAAGGTCACAGCGCACAACTGACAGTGGTTCCAGTAAAAAAAAAAGTGTACACGTTTGAAAAGTTTAACAATATGAAGTATAATACTCCCAGAATGCTCTGATTAGATGCAAATATTTGCAGAAGCTTGTAAGCAAGACTCATGATTCTTTATATTCAAAATAAAATGTTCAGAAAAAATGCAAGTAGGAAAAAACATGTTTCACTACTATGAAATTTTAGGTGCTATTTCTCTAAAGTGTAATTTAGTAAAGTGTTGATGCATGCTAGTATTTACCAAAAATAGTCCTAATGGAAAATGAGTGTAACCATTTGTCAATGCATGTCTTCTTTTGACATTGCTTTTGTAACACTTTATTGTTGTGGGAGCTGTCAGCCCTCACCATTGCAACAAACACTGGCAGAACTAAAACACTTTTGTTCTCAAAGAGCACACATTGCCACCAGTGGCATAACAAAGGCCCTGCAGCCTTTCTACAGCACCCCCACCCCTCTGCAAAGAACCTACCCTGAGGGAGTCTGGAAGGGGGCCTCCTCCATATTCTTGGCAGGGGGGCCCTCCATTTTCTTTGCAGGGGGTCCCTTCATTTTCATTATGCCACTGATTGCCACAGTAGTTCCTGGCACTGAACAAAACTACTTTGTGTGCCAATATGCTCCTTGTGGAAGAGCAGAATGCAATCATTCACAATAAAGCCAGCAGATAGATAGAGAGTGTCTTTGTTAACGCCAGACCTAATTAGGGACCCAATCCTTTAAACAAAGTCACAAAAGACCACTCATGGTATAGGTCTTTGAATTAGTGGCGTTCATGAATGCACAAGAACTTACAGAAACAGACCAGGAAATCATACTCCTAGAAAATATTTGCTAACTGTATTTTAGCATGAGCAAATATGCATGTGTAGAACCTTTACCATTGTCAGAAGTAAACTTCCAACCTTTCTCATTATGAGAAGATATTAAAGAGCTGGTGAAAATCCTTAAAACATGCAAGTTAGTAGGTTTGCAGATTCAAAGGCATTCCAGCCCTGGAACTACTGCTGCTTCCTCCAGCCCCAATATGAAGTTCTGCAGAAAGGTGGCAAAATAAGGTAATTGCTATAGTATGGATTGAAACTGCAAGTATTCAAGCCCTACTATAGTAGTTGCCCAGGCATAATCAGAGAGGCTGTTATCAGAGTGCTTACATAATGGATTGCTGCCATAATGTGTTGCTGCACTACATAGCACCAAAGGGACAAGTAGATTTGTTTACAGGACAAGTAGATTTACGAAGCAACCTGTCCCATTGACAAGTAGATATTTTATTAAATTCCACACCCCTGCAACCATTAATTTCAGCTCAGCATTATGTATGTGAAGGACGTAAAAGCGTAACAGTAATTAAAGGGGTGCAAATATTACTGCCCTGTCAAAGCATTTGATTTTAACTTGTCACTTTTATTACGTTCTCAGCCAATGTTTATATACACACCTTTTATAGCCCTGCTCATTGAGGCTGCTTCTCCCCGTTTAGGGGTCTGTAATCATTTTAAATAACCGTGCAATGAAGTTAAAGCTACCTCTAGAGAGACCTGGCTTCCTAGACACTGTCAGCATTCACTAATAGGGGTTGCCTGGAACTGGTATAAGGTGCCAGCACCATAGATGTCCACCACACACCAGGCCAGCTTCCTATAGTGGGCACAAAGTAGTCAGCCCCCGATCTGAAGCCTTGAATGTTTTTGGTCAAACCGAAGTAATACAGGTTGAATGAGAAGACCCAGCCCCAGTCTTTCTGGATTTCGGAGCCGAGCCCAAGGGAAGGGCAGCCAAATCAAGTTTCAGTGACTGACCATGGCCCAATGACAGTGGTGGTCCGGGGGCCTCTTTTGTGACCTTCTTTATGGTCTTAATGGAAGGAGGAAGGGCAGTTTTTTCACTCAGGACTTGTGCAGAAGTGATGTTCTGGCTTTCGATGTCAGATTGTAGGTCTTAGTCTTCATCTGAGAATGCCTCTTCTTACTCTAGCTCATCCTGTGCATGTTCGTCCCCGAAAATATCTGGGGTGTTGTCTTGCGCAGTGTGTGCCATTTCCATCCTGCGAGCTCTTCAGTCCCAAAGTGTTTTCTTTGACCGAAACGACCAACGTGCATCGCAGGTGGCCTTGTTGTTGGGTGTTGTGGTCTGGGGAAAGGCAGAGGTTACACACTTGATGGTGACCCGTGTGTGGAAATTTGTCATGGCACCAAGGACAGAATCCAAACGGCATCCGTTCCATAAGGGTCTCATATCTTTCCAGCCACGTGGAGCTAGGCACGCGGCTGACATTTGACACAACTCGATCAAGATTATGATAAAGAAAACACGATTGACTTACAATACCGTAGATGGAAAGTAAAGACTGTAAGAAAGTGTCAAACCGGGTGAATACGGAGCAAGCAGAATGAAGTCCGAACCCGACGATGGAGAAAAAACAAAGAACTCGATGTCCATGCGCATTATCACCTAGAAGGAGGAGCCACTCGATCCCATGACTCGAAAAACACTTCTCGAAGAAAACAAGTTGCAACACTCGGAGCCAAACACTAGATGGCATGATAATGCACAGCATGTGTATCTAACAATTCAACATTCCCAGACACATTTCTAGACACGGTTTCAAACCTTATAACTCAAACCTCTGTTTCTTGGGAACCTAAACATTTGGGGGCATATTTATACTCCGTTTGCGCCGAATTTGCGTCGTTTTTTTCGACGCAAATTCGACGCAAAACTAACTCCATATTTATACTTTGGCGTTAGACGCGTCTAGCGCCAAAGTTCATGGAGTTAGCGTCATTTTTTTGCGTGAACACCTTCCTTGCGTTAATGATATGCAAGGTAGGCGTTCCCGTCTTAAAAAATGACTGCGATGCATATGCGTCGTATTTATACTCCCGGACAAAAATGACGCCCGGGAGTGGGCGGGTCTAAAAAACCTGCATTTGTGCCGGATTTTAGCGCCTGGGTCAGGGCAGGCGTTAAGGGACCTGTGGGCTCAGAATGAGCCCAGAGGTGCCCTCCCCTGCCCCCAGGGACACCCCCTGCCACCCTTGCCCACCCCAGGAGGACACCCAAGGATGGAGGGACCCACCCCAGGGACATTAAGGTAAGTCCAGGTAAGTATTTTTTTATATTTTTTTTTGTGGCATAGGGGGGCCTGATTTGTGCCTCCCTACATGCCACTATGCCCAATGACCAAGCCCAGGGGACAGAAGTCCCCTGGGCATGGCCATTGGGCAAGGGGGCATGACTCCTGTTTTTGCTAAGACAGGAGTCATTTCAATGGGGGATGGGCGTCGTAAAAAAATGGCGCAAATCGGGTTGTGGCGATTTTTTTGCCTCAGCCTGACTTGCACCATTTGTGGACGCCCATACGCCATTTTCCCCCTACGCCGGCGCTGCCTGGTGTACGTCGTTTTTTTTAACGCACACCAGACAGCGCCGGCGGCTAACGCCATTGAATAAATACGGCGCCCGCATGGTGCTTCAGAATGGCGTTAGCCGGCGCAAAATTTTTTGACGCAAAACTGCGTTGGCGCAGTTTTGCGTCAAAAAGTATAAATATGGGCCTTGGTTTGACAATCCCAATATACCACATCTAAAAACTATCACCACTGGTCTATTCACATTGAACTTACATCAGACTGTTTACAATCCCACACACATCTCTGGACACATCCTAGATGTCATTTTTGCAAACCCAGAACTAGTTACCATTCAAAGCATCACGCCAGTCACATGGTCAGACCACCATTTGGTAACATTCCAACATAAAACACCAAAAACCAACACACTCAAGATCACCTTACATACGTACATCAATCAACCATAGAACAAACTCAATTTTGACGACTCAGAAACACAACTAACGCAGATCTAGACACAATAAATTCTGTTCTAAAACTTTATGAGTGGCTAAGGAAGCTATCCTAATACCACTCCAAAAACTAAACAGGACAAAAGAACACCACCTTGGAGAAATACAGAACTAAAAAACAAACACAATCAGAAGGTTGCAACGAACCTAGCTCAAAACAAACTTCACCTACAAACTTAACGGAATATACAAATCATCAATCAAAAAAGCTAAAAATAAAAAAGTATTATCAGACAGAATTCAAAATGTTAAATCTGGTAATAAAGAATTTTATAAAATTCTCAATGAATTTCAAAAACCTAAATGCATGGACGGAACTAATCCAATTACTCAGGAATTCACAGACAACCTCGCAAATCATTTTACAACTAAGGCAGACACATTGAACTCCTATTTAAAACAAAGGAAAACCACCAGCACCAACCCATTTCCTAAAATCCCCACCAAGAGTAAGCCAACCCAGCATCTGCGCTCCTCAAACCCATATAACAAAGTGAATTTATGGATGTGGTCAAAGCAAGCAGGCCTTCTGACAGCCCTTCCAACCTTTGTCCGGCACACATCTTCAAGAACATTCTTTTATCTACTTCTGCTGCCACACCTGTACAATAATCATCAAAGGCATACATACCCCTTTTAAAGAAAACAAACTGGGACCCACAGGACCCGAACAACTACAGACAGATTACAAATGGACCTTTCCTGGGCAAACTGATAGAAAGAGCTACATTCACCCAGAT
This sequence comes from Pleurodeles waltl, assembly GCF_031143425.1. Classification (NCBI taxonomy): domain Eukaryota; kingdom Metazoa; phylum Chordata; class Amphibia; order Caudata; family Salamandridae; genus Pleurodeles; species Pleurodeles waltl. Next base: position 275,827,300 of record NC_090438.1, on the reverse strand, counting down.
GTCACAATTCATTGAAAATGTCTCCATACTTTCAGACTACCAAACTGGATTCCACCCAGGAAGAAGTACTGAATCTGCACTCATCGCAACATGGGTGATCTTATAAACACAGCCAACCACAATGGACACCACTACTTTGTTTGGACCTCTCAGCTGCCTTTCACACTGTTGACCATGACACCTTAATTCAAACACTCCACAAAGCATGCATAGAAGGAACTGCTCTCGACTGGATCACATCCTACTTTCAAAACATAACAAATGTCATCTATTCTCCCCATTTCTCATCAAACCCCTACTTCGCAAAAGCAGGGGCCCCTCAAGGCTCAATCATCCCACCTATGCTTTTCAACTTCTACAAGATGTCATTACCAGAACTGATCAATGGATTTCAACTCACATGCTACAACTATGCAGATGACACATAAATACTCCTTAAATTGGAATGCTCTGAAGACATTGGAAACTCACAAATCTTCAGTTGCCTCAGAGTCGTTGATCAGTGGTTGACTTGGAGCCATCTCAAACAGAATGCTTCCAAAACGAAAATACTCACATGTGGTGACTGAAAGAATTATGACCCACTCTGCCTGACGATCTGGGACCACCTCCTCAAGTATCTAAGGAAGTTAAAAACCCTGGAATTACAATGGATTCCAAATTAAAAATGAGTGCCAAAGTAGACAAATTAGCACGATAAAGCTTCATCACCGTGAAAACTATGACGCATCTTCCTCCATCTTGGATTTCCACACAAGGTCCAGGCTATTATCTCTCTTGTACTATCTAAACTAGATTACGCCAATGATCTCTACCATGGATCATCTCTATCAACTCTGAAAAAACTACAACACATTCAGAACTCTGCTACCAGACTACTACATGTAAAGCCACAAGCCCACATCTCCCCTTCCTTGAAGGCACTGCACTACACTGGTTACCGGTTGCCAGAAGATCCACCTTAAAGCTGCTTTGTATCACCCACAAAGCAATAGATGGAAAAGAACCGCTTTTCATCAGGAATAAAATCACAAATACATTCAACAAATAAAAATTCCTCTGAAGACTGGCATCACACCTTAAAACACTACCATATAAGAAAGACTATAGGTGGTACTTCCTTTTCTGTTCAAGCAGCTAAACTATTGAATTAATTACCCCCAAATATAAGATCCACGGATAGCTATCTTGTCTTCAAAAGACTACTCAAGAGTTGGCTTGTTCCTTCATAGCCACCCTATCCAAACAGCAATGGACTGCTGTGTTGGTAAACATTTATATTCTGATTATGTGTATATGTCGAGATATGTGTATTTCTTTAGGAAATATGTATAATTACTATATCATAATAAAATATGTACATACTCTTTAAGCCTGTTTAACAAATGTATATTTACTCACGGTTAAATGTATGTACTTATGTGTGTGTATAAGCAAGGAATTGTATAATGTATGTGTACATGTGTGTATATATACATTTGGAAAATGTCACTTACCCACTGTACATCTGTTCGTGGCATGAGACGCTGCAGATTCACATGCTGTGCATTAACCTGCCATCTAGTGTTGGGCTCGGAGTATTACAAGTTGTTTTTCTTCGAAGAAGTCTTTTCAAGTCACGAGACCGAGGGACTCCTCCCTTTCGCCTCCATTGCGCATGGGCGTCGACTCCATCTTAGATTGTTTTCCCCGCAGAGGGTGAGGTAGGAGTTGTGAGTATACTAGATGTGCCCATGCAATGGAGTAGGTATGTATGTACATAATGTGTATTAAAATAATATTTATTTACAAATGTACAATTTTCATTCAACTAATAACGGCTACAGGCTCCCGGGGAGGTGGAAGGGCGCATGTGAATCTGCAGCATCTCATGCCACGAACAGATGTAAACTGGGTAAGTGACATTTTCCGTTCAGTGGCATGTGTAGCTGCAGATACACATGCTGTGCATAGACTAATAAGCAGTAATCTCCCCTAAATGCGGTGGCTTAGCCTGTAGGAGTTGAAGTTGTCTGAAATAATGTTCTTAATACAGCCTGTCCTACTGTGGCTTGTTGCGTTGCTAACACATCTACACAGTAATGCTTAGCGAATGTATGAGGCGTAGACCAGGTGGCTGCCTTACAAATTTCCGTCATAGGTATATTCCCAAGAAAAGCCATTGTGGCGCCTTTTTTCCTAGTGGAATGTGCTCTTGGTGTAATAGGTAGATCTCTTTTTGCTTTAATATAGCAAGTTTGAATACATTTAACTATCCAACTGGCGATGCCTTGTTTGGATATAGGATTACCTGCGTGAGGTTTTTGGAAGGCTACAAACAATTGTTTTGTTTTACGAAATTGTTTTGTTCTATCAATGTAATACATTAGTGCTCTCTTTATGTCTAACGTATGTAAGGCTCTTTCGGCTACTGTGTCTGGTTGTGGAAAGAAGACTGGGAGTTCCACTGTTTGGTTTAGGTGGAATGTTGATATGACCTTTGGTAGGAATTTGGGATTTGTACGGAGAACCACTTTATGTTTATGTATTTGTATAAAGGGTTCTTGAACAGTAAATGCTTGTATCTAACTTACTCTTCTAAGTGATGTGATAGCTATTAGGAAGGCTACTTTCCAAGTTAAGTATTGCATCTCACAAGAGTGCATGGGTTTGAATGGTGGTCCCATGAGTCGTGTTAATACAATATTAAGGTTCCACGAAGGTACTGGTGGTGTCCTTGAGGGTATGATTACTTTTAGTTCCTCCATAAATGCTTTGATGACTGGGATTCTAAAAAGCGATGTTGTATGTGTAAACTGCAGATAGGCAGATATTGCAGTGAGATGTATTTTAATGGAAGAGAATGCTAGATTAGACTTTTGTAAATGTAATAAGTAGCTTACAATTTCCTTTGTGGAGGCATGTAGTGGCTGTATCTGATTAGTGTGGCAGTAGTAAACAAATCTTTTCCATTTGTTTGCGTAACAATGTCTTGTCGTAGGTTTTCTAGCTTGTTTAATGACCTCCATACATTTTTGAGTAAGGTTTAAATGTCAGAATTCTAAGACTTCAAGAGCCAGATTGCTAGATTGAGCGATGCTGGATTCGGGTGTCTGATCTGTTGTTTGTGTTGTGTTAACAGATCTGGTATGTTTGGTAATTTGATGTGAGGTACTACTGATAAGTCCAACAGTGTTGTGTACCACGGTTGGCGAGCCCAGGTTGGTGCTATGAGTATTAGTTTGAGTTTGTTTTGGCTTAGTTTGTTGACCAGATAAGGAATGAGTGGGAGAGGGGGAAAAGCGTAAGCAAATAACCCTGACCAACTGATCCATAGTGCATTACCCTTGGATTGAGGGTGTGGGTACCTGGACGCGAAGTTTTGGCATTTTGCGTTTTCTTTTGTTGCGAATAGGTCTATGTTTGGTGTTCCCCAGCGGAGGAAGTGATCCTGTAGGATCTGGGGATGAATTTCCCATTTGTGAGTTTGCTGGTGATCTCGACTGAGATTGTCGGCTAACTGGTTCTGAATGCCTGGGATGTATTGTGCTATCAGGCGAATGTGATTGTGAATTGCCCAATGCCAAATCTTTTGTGCTAAGAGACATGGTTGTGACGAGTGTGTCCCCCCCCTTGTTTGTTGAGATAATACATTGTTGTCATGTTGTCGGTTTTGACAAGAATGTGTTTGTGGGCTACTAGTGGTTGAAATGCTTTTAATGCTAGAAACACTGCTAGCAGTTCCAAATGATTTATGTGAAGTCGTTTTTGTTGATTGTCCCATTGACCCTGTATGCTGTGCTTGTTGAGGTGTGCTCCCCACCCCATTATGGAAGCATCTGTTGTGATCACAGCTTGAGGCACTGGGTCTTGGAATGGCCGCCCTTGGTTTAAATTTATAGGGTTCCACCATTGAAGCGAGAAGTGTGTTTGGCGGTCTATCAACACTAGATCTTGAAGTTGACCCTGTGCTTGTGTCCATTGTTTTGCTAGGCACTGTTGTAAGGGCCGCATGTGTAATCTTGCGTTTGGGACAATGGCTATGCATGAAGACATCATGCCTAGAAGTTTCATTACAAACCTTACTGGGTAGTGTTTGTTTGACTGTATGCTTGATGTTATATTTTGGAACGTTTTGTGGACTTGGAGTGGCAATTGCTTTTTGTGTGTTGAGTGTTGCTCCCAAGTATTGTTGTATTTGGGATGGTTGCAGATGTGACTTCTGGTAATTTATAGAGAACCCTAGTTTGTGTAGAGTTTCTATAATGTATTGCGTGTGAAGAAGACACTGTTGTTGAGTGTTGGTTTTTATTAGCCAGTCGTCTAAGTATGGGAATACGTGCATGTGCTGTCTCCTTATGTGAGCAGCTACTACTGCTAGGCATTTTGTGAATACCCTTGGGGCTGTTGTTATCCTGAACGGTAACACTTTGAATTGATAGTGTACACCGTGTATTACAAACCTTAAGTATTTTCTGTGAGAAGGATGGATGGGTATGTGAAAGTGCGCATCCTTGAGATCCAATGTTGACATGTAGTCCTCCTTTTTTTTAGTAAGGGAACCACGTCTTGAAGTGTTACCATGTGGAAGTGGTCTGACATGATGAAGAGATTCAGTGTTCTGAGATCTAAGATAGGTCTTAACGTTTTGTCCTTCTTTGGAATTAGGAAATATAGTGAGTAGACGCCTGTTCCTTTCTGATGGTTGGGTACTAACTCTATTGCTTGTTTTTGTAATAGTGCTTGGACCTCTATTTGTAATAGGTCTAAGTGTTGTTTGGACAGATTGTGTGCCCTTGGGGGCACATCTGGCGGGAAATTTGTGAATTCTATGCAATAACCATGTTGGATAATGGCTAGGACCCATGCGTCTGTGGTAATGTGTGCCCAGTTCTGATAGTATGCGGTAAGTCTCCCCCCCACTGGTGATAAGTGTTGGGGTTTTGTGACATTGGAGTCACTGTTTGGTTTGGCTTGTTTTAGGTGTCTGGAACTTTTCCCTTTCTCTTGGGAATTGTCCTCCTCTATATGAGCCACGAAACCCACCCCTCTGGTATTGTGCCTGATAGGTGGGTCTGGTTTGCGAGGTGGAAGGCTCTGGTGTTTGCATTTGAAAACCCCCTCTAAATTGTGGCTTTCTAAATGTGCCTCTGCCTTGTGGGGAGTACACCGCGCCCATGGCTTTGGCCGTGTCTGTGTCTTTCTTTAACTTTTCAATTGCTATGTCCACTTCCGGCCCAAACAATTGTTCTTGGTTAAAAGGCATGTTCAACACCGCCTGTTGGATTTCTGGCTTGAATCCAGAGCTTCTTAACCATGCATGTTGACCGTTCGTGCTGCCGTGTCTGCTGAGTCTAGTGCGGACCTTATTTGGTTGTTGGATATTGCCTGTCCTTCTTCCACAACCTGCTGGGCACGTTTCTGGTGTTCTTTGGGCAAGTGTTGTATAATGTGTTGCATCTCGTCCCAGTGTGCCCTATCGTAGCGAGCAAGTAGGGCTTACGAATTAGCGATCCGCCATTGATTGGCTTCCTGTGCTGCCACTCGTTTGCCCGCTGCGTCAAACTGTCTACTCTCTTTGTCAGGCGGTGGAGTGTCTCCTGACGATTGAGAGTTTGCCCTCTTTCTTGCTGCTCCTACAACCACTGAGTCCGGTGTAAGTTGTTGTGTTATAAACACAGGATCCGTTGGGGGAGGCTTGTACTTTTTCTCTACCCTAGGCGTGATAGCCCTTCCTTTAACTGGCTCCTGGAATACCTGTTTTGCTTGTTTGAGCATACCCGGGAGCATTGGCAGACTCTGGTAGGAAGCGTGGGTGGATGCCAAGGTGTTGAACAGGAAATCATCCTCTATTGGCTCAGACTGCATTGGAGGTGTTCCCACTGGAGACTGTTGTGGTGAGTGTAGTGGGGGATGGTTGTGGTGAAAACCTTGGTGGTGGGGATTTTTTCTCTGGCCACCTTCGCCTTCGGCTGCATTTCTGTCTCCTGTTTTTTGGTTTTAATTGGAGGAAGACTTGGTATTTTTCCAGTCTCTTTCTGGATACGCAACCTCCTTTGCGTATGGTCTGGTTCATCCATACTTATTTCCTGCTAAAACCTGTGTCTTTCATGCATTTGGCTGGAAAGTCCTTGCTCTTCTGTGTGAGAGCTTCTTTTCGGCTCCGAAGCGACTTTTTTCGGTACCGATGTTTCAGAAAATGTCTTTTTCGGTTCCAACAATATTTTTCTCACTTTGGGTGAGTCGAACTCTCGGTGTCGAGATCGTTTGGTGCCGGAATCTCAACAGGAGTCGGAAGTCTTCGGCAAATCTCTGGCCTTTTTCAGTGCTGATGTTTGGTCACCTTCTTTTCGATGGGTTAAGCCATGGCCTGCTGGCGGTGGCGTCCCTTGGCCTTAACGATCTTTGTGTGAGTTTTGGAAGGGGCAGTTCTACTCACTGTTCTCTGCATCGTCGAGGGTCGCTCACTTTCGGATTCGTCAGAGTCCGTCCCCTGGATGGAAATTCTTTCCTCCTCTCCGACGTCGAGTTGTTCTCTCGGTGTCGACGCCATTTGCAGTCTTCTCGCTCTTCGATCACGTAGGGTCTTTTTTGATCGAAACGCTCGACAAGCCTCACAAGTATCGTCCCTGTGTTCTGGTGATAAACACAGATTACAGACCAGGTGTTGGTCTGTATAGGGATACTTCGAGTGGCACTCCGTCCAGAAACGGAAGGGGGTCCGGTCCATTAGTCATCGACAATGGATGTGGTCGGGCCAACCAGGCCCCGCTGAAGAACAGAAGCCCCGAAGGGCCGCCGGAGTGCTTCTGCGATCGGTGCCGATACAATAACACTAACCCAGTACCGAACAAGAACAATATCGTTGATTTTTCAATATTTAGCTAACTTTCCCGATTCTAAATACAGAGCGAAGAGGAACACGTCCGAACCTGATGGCGGAAAGAAAACAATCTAAGATGGAGTCGACGCATATGTGCAATGGAGCCGAAAGGGAGGAGTCCCTCGGTCTCGTGACTCGAAAAGACTTCTTCGAAGAAAAACAACTTGTAACACTCCGAGCCCAACACTAGATGGCAGGATAATGCACAGCATGTGTATCTGCAGCTACACATGCCACCGAACATTTGTGTATATTATTCTATGCTTAACATGTTCATCATCATTGCATTGTTGCTAGATAAAGTTATTAGATATTATTATTGAATCCCTGCTTTCATTTTAGCTATCACAATGAACAAATGTTATCTTAACTATTTTCTCAGCAAGCATTTCACTATTGAAAATTGAGGAAAGATAAAATAATGTTTGAAAAGTACAAAAATAAATTAACCTCAAATATTGCTAATCTTGAAAGTCTGTTTATACAACACAACTTTAAATCTCAAAATATTATATCCATTATTATATTCCTTACACATATATTCCCTATGTATTTACATATCTATTGAATACTTTAGTTCTACTGTACAAGAGGGGAAAACATTTTTGTCTTGTAAGCTTTACTCTGTCTCCCCATCACCCCATACCTCTAACATACTATCCTCCATTCCCACTCTCTGACTCATCCCAAACCCATTCTACTACTATGATCTCCAAAATAACCTTGCCTAAGCTCTTCCCTCCTCTACCGCTCCTGGCTCACTCCAAACCTCAGTTTAGCACTATGATCTCCCAAACAACCCTACTAAATTCTTCCTCACTTATTTCACCTTTGACTCATCCAAACCCCTTCTCTACTATGATCTCCCTAACCCCTTTTTACGGACTCTTCCCTCCTCCATCTCTCCTTTACTCATCCCAAGCCTCAATCTATTACTCTAAACTCCCAATTAACACTTCTGGATTCTCCTCTCCTTTATCCCTCCATTATTCTACTTAAACCTACTAACAAACTCACATAGCCTCTGAACATATCAACTAATACTCTACTCATATTTCTCTGTTACTAATTCACCACTAATCATTTTGGGTTCTGGGGTAGTGCGTTACTCGCTGAAAAGTGCTTTGACGCTCTCATCGGGGTAGTAAGCGCTATATAAATACAATTAAATGCCATCAAACAAAAGGTTTTCAATTTCTTTCTAAAATTCATGTAGTTTTTTTTCCTTTCTTAGCACCTTAGGTAGAGAATTCTAGATTTTTGGGCCCAAAAATATGAATGACTGACCACCACCTCTAGTTCTTCTGATTCTGGGAACTACTAGGAGGTCAAGACCGAGATCTCTATTTGATTGATGAGAGGCAGTCAGTTGCTGTAAAACAGATGGAACCTGGCATGTTCAGCTTGAATCACCAGTGAGAGGGACTTAAACTGTATTCCACAACTTATAGGGGGCCCATGCAAAGTGTTAAGCGCTGGGCATGTCAACTGTATTTTTGAGACACCCAACAGTAGTCGAGCAGCTGCAATCTGGATGATTTGCAGTCTTGCAATAAGTGCTTGTGGACTATACCAAGGACAGTGAATTCCAATAGTCTAAACAGGAGAGAATTAACCCCTGAACCAATGTTCTTCGATCAACCACCAGCAGCCATGCTAAAGTTTTTCTCAGGGCTCTCAACAAGCTGAAACAGCTGCCCTCCATCCTGTGCACTTGGGATGACATGGTAAGTTGCTTGTCCAACACGCAACCTAAACTTTTCACTTCTGATTTAGGAGACGGGTGCTCCCCCAAAAATGAGGTCCAGCTGAATAAATTACAGAATGAGGGGTTATTACCTAACATCATCACCTCTGTTGCTTCTCCATCAAGTTTCAAGCAGCTAGCTGCCATCCAGCTAGAGACTCCTTGTGCAGCTATTTAGCTGCCTAGCATTACAATCGGCTGAGTATCGCCCACCTTAAAGCCAAATGAGCCAATAATGTCAATAAGAGGGTGTATGTAAAGATTAAAAAGAGGACGACTCAGGGATGAGCCCTGAGGCAGTCTACATATCAGCTGAAATTGAAACTTTTTCCATCCAATGCAGAAGAAGGATAAGTCACTGCAACGAAGGCCACGCTCAGGATCAAGAGAATCAGCACCTTGATCAAAAACTGTCCTCAGATCTTCCATAGCAATTAAAAGAGCAGTTTCAGTACTGAACAGAATCCCAGAGGGGTAAGCTACAAGCCACCTATTTATTATCTTTTCTAAGATATTACTAGCTGCCGGAAGAAGAGATCTAAGTCTACAACCTCAGGATCTAAAGAGTTTTTTTTATAGTAAAGGCCGGATGATTGCATGCTTCTGTTAGGACGTCGGTCCTTAATATGTAAACTTACAAGGTGACACATATAGGTTGATGAACCTTTTGATTCACATGGAGTATCCTAGCTACACAGTGACAAGTGTACACAATTATTAATGCACAGTTCAAAATCAAAACATTAGCAATACAATCTAAACCACAATATTAATTGACACACCATGACCTCCCAGTCATGAGTAACCATGCTTCAGTTTATATGTTTAATAGTTTATTGCCCTTTGGTTACAATACTTAGGCATTGGATTAATTCAAACGTTATTCAATTCAATAACATGATTAATCAATTGAAAGATGCCATGAACATAATCTAATCAAAGCTTGCATCAAGATACATTCTAATGCATTAGCACAAATCAGCAAGAATATCAATCCCAACAACCCAGTCAAAGACGTAAGTTGAGCAGAATTGGTCCGTCAATCAATTGTCAAAAAGTCATGTCAAGTACCGTCATGTGGAGTAACCTTAACTAAACCTGATCAGCATTAGCATGTGGGGCGTCATTCGAAAACAATTCAGGACACAAATCTGAAGAAAACAGATATCTAAGTAGGCTATTTAGACAGCGCTGTTGGTACCTACAAAAGAACAAGCAATGTATACAGTCACATTGTCATATCTACCTATCCTTGGTAGGGATCAGCAACAGTCAGCCTTCGTCCTCAGGTCATCAGTCGATCAGCATCACATCAGGCTCTCAGACAGAATGTCGAGCCCAATGACAGAATCTCGAGTCGCCACTGCAAATTTTATAAAATCTACTCCCCTCTCCCTATCCATCTCCTGTCCTCTCCTTCTGTCACTATGTTTATATTAAAGTCACCCAGACTATCCCCTAACTCCTAATTGGTCAATTAGTCAAGCGTTTAATTTCGTAACCAATGGATAAAACACACCAAATCAATAGATTCTAGATTTCATGTTCTCAGCGGTTGATTGGTTCGTCTTGCGATGTCCTCACCATCCGGATCGTCAGGTATCGAAAATGTTGCATCTTCCTCTCCAGTCAGTGTCTCCATTGTTTGGGTCCTGGGAAAGTACATACCGTCTGCTTTACACAGTCCTTGATACATTTATGATTCCATCACCTCTAGTCCGTCGGTTCATCGCAGAAAATTCTAGCTAAGCAGATTTTATTAAACAACGAGCAGTTCATGGTCATTTCAGCACATTAGCTTCTCTACATTGCATTACTATTCAGCTTCTGCATGAGGTCTGGCAGAACTAGGCCACAACTTCGGCTAAGTTAACTCGACAATATAATGCAAAACATACGTTCTATATCTCAGTATGACATATTACTACTTCATTATTAAACATTTTCAACATTCCACATATTTTTAGTCACTTTTAATATTGTTCGTGAATCTTGGTGACCCCTCTCCATGGGCACATTTTCAAACGTGCGCATTAATTCTCTTTGTTATATGATTCTACATTATTTTGTTGTTCAAATTACATAAACACTCATTAATAATTCTAATTAACATACCTGCTTCAGCAATTTCTCCTCTGATGACTAAATGTGTCATCACACTACTTTTACTATCGATTATTTTCACAGCTCAATCTCGTCAGTATTTTGTCTCCTTCTCAGATCTTCTCTGTAAATTCTTTACCTGTTTCGTTCTTCCCTCCTCTGAATATTTTTAGACCTTCTCAATTTTATCTTTTGACATAATTTGCATAATCCCCATAAGACTAATAAACAAGCAAATATGATTAATATTCCCTGTATAATTTTTAATACTACCCCATTCCATATTTGACTAAGCCAATTTCCCACTGATGCAAATCATTTTCCAACCTTTTCCCAAACTCCTGGTTCCTTCAAATAACTACTCGAGTTAGTCAGGTTATAAGTCCCTTATCTCCTTACTATTGTTAGGGATATACGAGCAACAATGCCTAGATTTAATCACTTTACAGACCCTGTCATCCTTCGCTAGAAGGATGTCTAAAGCAAGGCTATTTTGAAGCGCCATAGCTCTATCCGCAGCTAATGCAGTATCAATCAGGAGTATTGCCCCTGTAAAATTTGTCAGCATGTTATCCACAATAGTAGACAACTTTCGAATCTTGATCTAATTCAGGATGACTCCTCGAATCTTGATCTAATTCAGGATGACTCCAAGTGAATGAATCACCGAACCAAATATATCTCCCACAATCACAGAGAGGATTCCCTCCTCTGTCGCTTACGATGTAATTCAGTCAATTTCTGAAACTTTTACAAGTCATCTATCTAGTAAATCTTTGAGAATACTATCCCCAAATAAGATGTCCCGTACCATCCTCTTGGAAGACGGTAATAAGCATTAAGTCCACAAATATAGTAGATTCCTGGAATCGCATGGCCCTGACCATTCAGCATAAAAGTCCATTTACTTTGAAACAAAAACACATGGCAGCATTCACTCGTTCCCACAAATAAAGTGTCAGTGCGTGATTTTGGCCTATATATACACAAAGCTTCCCTACATGTAATGCATTAAAGCTAATTTCACTTGCATCTTAATTGCAGTGTAAGCTTAATCATACTTGTAAGTTCTCTTTTCTAACCCTTTTTCTAATCTTTCTTTTAATGCCTTTCTCCTATCGTCATTATGACCTAAAAAGCTCTTTTCTAAAGGTGTAAGCAAGCATGTAAGATTATTGCAATGAGCATAAGCAGTCCCAAAAGTTAGTGTAGGCTCAAAGAATCCTCTAACGAGCACTTTGTCATGATCCTTTGCTACTCTACTCAGCTACCTAATAATAGGAACAAATGAAAACACCACATTGTGGTTGGAATAAAAATACTGTATATACTCTTGATTATAAAACCTTGTTAGTGGCAGAATAAAACTTATCCCGTATGGTAAGAGGCAAGCTATGGTAAGTGACTCCTTCCACTGCTGAAGGAATTTGCGTGCACACAAGACAATCTTTCACCTCCATAGTTTCAACATACTCACTCAGCAAGCGATAAAACACGTTAGAAGAAAGTTCTCCTTGAGCATTAGTATAATCATGCAAATACTTCTCATCTAGCTTAAACTTCTCTAAAGCAGACATTGTAGTAGTGTCAAAAGCAATAGTATGGTTGGCACCTTTCATATCAAGAACAGACATTCCCACAATCACCACAACAAACAAAATCCCACACATACTCGCCAAATCAATGCTCATATTTACAGCGCTTGACGTCTCTAACCTTATTGTTTAGCTCAGCCATGATCTGTAAAGAATCAGAAAGCAGAAGTAACTCTTATTAAAGTGCAGCAAAAATCAAAAACAAAATTTCTTTAGCAATTCAGTTTCTCTTTAGGAACCCTTTTTGTCAAAATCGATTAGCAGCTTGTCACATCAGGTTTCTTAACGTCAAATCAGTTTATCAATGTCTCTTTAAGTTGTCTTTAACATTCTCATTTCAGATTTTCCTAATGATTCTGCTTCTTGATTTACTTCAAGTTACATCAAAGTACTGACTCAGAACATCCCTATCAAAGCAGAAAGACATAAACTTGTGTTGCCATTCATTTGTTTGCATATGCCCATTCAGGACCTGCATATCTGTGACTTGCTATTCTTTTTAACTTGCGATCACCACTTAATTCTCCTTCGCTCAGTTCTTCTCTTGTTGTGTCTACTTCTTCCTCTGTCTCATTTATAAATAGCGCTTTCTTTTTCCCTATTCGTGATTCTGGCCATTTGTCTCCCTTTCTTGCTTCTCCAGTCAATATGATTTTCCAACTTGGACTCTTCTCTCCTTCTTTATTTATGGTGTTTTCTCTTGATGGACCTGCAACAGGCTCAGGAAGAGTTGAATCATTTTGACTTTGATCCAGCTCAATTCCTTCACCTTCTGGGTCTACCCACTGCTCTGTTCATTTCTCGGATCCGGCTGCTTCTGGGAGAGCTCCCACTGAGCTAGGCTCCCCAGCTGTGTCATTTATGAGGGGTTCTCCTACTGTATCAGTCGTGATAGATTCTCCTGCACCTTCCTGTAGCTCTTCACTCTCGTCTCTTACAGGGGTGATAGAACCTTCTTCCACTTGCTCTGGTTCGACTTCAGGCTCTTTGTTCCTTTCTCTGGTTCTGGAGCTGCAATTTGCTTTGCAATCGCTGGAGCCCTCAATAATGCTTCTTCGTGATCCAGTGGAAATGCCACTTTCTTCGTGTGACTGACATGGATCCAGTTTGGGATTCCTGCACACTTCACAGCCGTCGTTAGAATCACCTGATATGGCCCTCTCCAACGTGGCTCTAAATACGTGCTGCAAACATGTTTCCTGACAACGATCCGGTCGCCGGCTCTCAGGTTATGTCCTGGATCGTTAATTGGTGGCAGTGTGGTGGCTTCCACCTGCTGAAAGAGCTAGACCTTTGCAGTAGTCCAACACCATATCATCTGTAATATTTACAAGTGCATTGGCTGGAACTGCTGGCAATCTCATTGCTCTGCCCATAATAATTTCATGGGGAGACAATACTGTCTTTCCTGTCAGGTGTATTTCTCATTGACATCAACACCAAAGGCAATGCATCTGGCCATTTCAGATTAGTTGCTGCACACATCTTGGCAATTCTCGATTTCAGAGTACCATTCATCTGTTCCACTAGTCCTGATGCTTCACGGCGATAGCTACAATGCAACTTCTGCTCAATATTTAGTGCTGCACACAGTTTGATCACCTCATTATTGAAGTGCGTTCCCCTATCTGATTCTAAAGAGATCGGGAATCCGAAACGTGGTATCAACTCTCTAAGCAACAACTTTGCTACTGAGAGACTATAATTTCTTCATGTAGGGTTCGCCTCAATCCAGTGACTAAAAATGCACACAATCACCAACACATACTTCAATCCTCCACACACAGGCATCTCAATGAAATCCAATTGCATTCTACTGAATGCTCCTCCTGCTCTCCTAATGTGGCTCAAGTTTACCTCAGTCCCTTTTCCTACATTAAAATGCTGACAAACTACACAGCAATGACATACTGCTTCTGCTGCCTGTCTGAATTTTGGGTTGAACCAGTCAATTTTAAACAACCGTACCATGGCATCCCTCCTAATGTGTGCCTGCCCATGGTAGTATCTGGCCATTTGCGACAATAAACTATTTGGCAGAACCATCTGACCCTCTTCAGATACCCATATTTCATCAGGCCTCTTGACACATTTTAATTTGGACCAGAGTTATTTCTCTCTTCCAAAGTATCGATCACTCTCAAAGCAAAACTCTTACATGCATTATCTTCTTCTCACATTAGTTCCCACTTGTCTTTGAACAAAATAAGTTCAATGCGCAAAATCTTGCGACTTGATCCGCATATCCATTTCCCAGTGAGATGTAATCCTGTGACTTTAGATGTGCACTGCATTTCACCACGGCAATTTCTTCAGGCAACTGTATTGCATACAACACAACTCTCATTTTCTCACCATTCCTTACTGGCAAATCAGTAGATGTCAGGAAACCTCCCTGCAACCACAACTGAGCAACATCATGAACAATTCCAAATCCATATTGGCTGTCAGTATAGATTGTGACTCTCAGCCTCGAAGAAACATGGCACGCTTCTAGTAACGGGTACCAATTCTGCTACTTGTGCAGAATACACTCCTCGAAGCCAGGAAGCTTCTAAAGTCCCAGTAATAGTGCATACAGCATATCCTGCTCTTAAGGTTCCTGTACCATCTCTGCAACAAGAACCATCAACAAAGACAATTTGGTCATTTTCTTCCAATTGAGTGTCTCAAATATCAGGTCTCAGTTTAGTGCACAACTCTGTTACCTCAAGACAATCGTGCTCAATGTCTTCCTCCTTTTCAATTTCAGCAGTATCGTTTGGAAGCAAAGTTGCCGGGTTCAACGCTGTACATCTTCTCAACGTTACATTTGGGGCACCTAAAATGCTCGTCTCATACCTTGTCAGTCTGGCACCAGTCAAGCACTGCGTTTTCGTCCTCGTCAGTAAAATCTCAATTCAGTGAGGTACCATTACTGTCAGGGGATATCCCATCACTATTCCCTCACATTGAGAAAGGCTTTGACCAACTGCGGCTACTGCACGCAAACAACCTGGTAAGGCTGCTGCAACCGGGGTCCAAAGTAGCTGAAAAAAAATGCCACTGGGCGATGGATGAGCACCTCCATGGGCCGGAGTCAAGACAGACAAAGAACATGCACCACTTTGATGACAAAATAACGTGAATGGCTTTGTGTAATCAGGCATACCTAAAGCTGGAACCCTGCACAAACTCTCTCTCAATTCAGTGAATATTTTCATCAGCTCTTCATCTAAGGTTATGGGATCAGTAACATCCTTGTGTATCAATGTCTGCTATGGCTTTGAGAGTTCAGCAAAATTTGGAATCCACTGCAAGCATACATGTCTCCTCAACTGAACTATCACTCATCCATTCTCAGTTTATTTCATTCTCACTTTGTAACGGAACTGGTGTACTCTACCACTATTTCTGTCTTGTCTCTGACCCGTTGGGTAAGTATTATCTGTTGCTGTTCCATCGGAGCTTAATGTATCTGCATTTGCTGTTAGGTACCATTGGAACCTGCAGCAGCACTGGTTGTAATTGTGTTATATGTGCTCTTGGCACTTGCATTTGCTGCATGGCTGAAAAATTTGCATCTGATTCATATTGTTCTGAACAGTTTGGGTACTCTGACATTTTGCATTGTATTGACATCACCATTCTGCTGAACAACACCTTCCGGCACCGCTAACGGACATTCCCGCTTCCTGTGTCCCACGTTTCCGCAAAGATGACAGTAACATCTTCTTCATCCCTTGACATCATTTTGAACCATCACAGTACTCAAATCAGGACCACGATTCACATAAATTCCACATCTCCTACCTCTCATTTGCGGCTGAAACATAACAGTTCCCTGTTGCTGAGGTATCTGCTTCACAAAAGTTCCCTGTACTCCTGTTTGGGCTGCCTTAATCTGCATCACCATCGCCTTTTCTTTTAATTCAATCTTGTCACTACAGTATTTTGCATACTGCAATACCTAATCAATCTGCTTTGCTTGCCAACAAATCAAATGGCTCTTGATCATCTGACCTATTTAAGGTCTCAGTCCTTCCACGAACCTAAATACAAAGAGCAACATGTCTTTTGGCTCTATCGCTTCCTTGCCACTGTACTCCTTGAATGCTTTTAACAATCTCTCTTAGTACTCATGTATTGACTTTCACCTCCTGTACTGTCAGTTCTCTGCCAATCAATATTTATAGGTGAGATTCTCATCTTTAGGAACTCAATCACCTTATAATAATGCTTCATTACTTCAGGTTATGGTGCACCTGTAGTCCTGTCCCTTTCTGGTTCACTTGTCGGCCAATCTACTACTTCTTTACACTCGACCTACAAATCAACTTGGACCACTATTTCCAATAAGGTATTCAAATCTTCCTAAAGACATTTTGAGAGTTTCACAAACCTGTCTGTCTGCTGATACCACTCAACTGGTTTCTCCCTCAGTTTTGGATAGTCATTCGTAAAGGACAGAATGTCACTCCTATGCCAAGGAACGTGAACAAATTGTCCTCCTGGAATCTCCCTCATTGGTAAAATCTTTACTGGATCTTTGTCTCCCTGTACAGCTTTGGGCCTTTCTTGTGAATCCCGTTTCCTTCTTCTTTCCCCATCTGCATCCCACTTTTCTAAGGCTCCCCAAATCTGTGCACTCTGCATTAATGCTTTAAGGTGTGCCTTCATTCCGGCTGATCTCATATGTCCAAAATCCTTTGCCTCGAAATCTAATCTGTAGCTCCTTTTCAAGTGCTTTGTTTTCTCCATATCTATGTCTTGTTTTTCTGCCAAATCTGCAAATTTCTGATGCACTTTGCTCAACTCTTTAGTAATTCTACAAATATGCCTCAATTCTGCTTCGGTATAGGATTCTAACCTATTTACCCCCATTGAACCTTCGACTAATTAGGTCACTTCAGTGATCAACCTGATTTGATCAATCTGCTCTTCCCCTTTGGAAGCATTTTCAGGTGTCTTCAAACTATCTAACCACTCATTCAGCTGTTGTGCTGTCAATCCCTATAACGTAATGTTGCTTGCCTTCGGTGTGGATACTTGCTGCACCGCTGCTCTCGGTGTCTGTGGAGTCAATAACTTCAGGTTCTGACCTGCACTCAGACCATTTGCTACATCCGGAAGTGTGACAAATGAACTAAGATCTATCAAAGACTTTGTTACCTCAAAAGTCTGACCCACGGAAGAGACTACCTGAACCTGCTCATTTATTCCCCTTCTTACTAGGGTCTAAGACATCTCTCCTTGTTCTGCTGCAATCGGTTTCTTCTGTGCAAATAATGGTACTGCTGGACCAACAGTAATCGTCAACGATATTGCATCTAGACCTGCTCTGGTACTATCACTATGTGGGAGAGCTACTCCCGTACTCTGATGCATAACTAGTCAAATCTGAGTGTGTCCCTGTCA
This sequence comes from Pleurodeles waltl, assembly GCF_031143425.1. NCBI lineage: Eukaryota > Metazoa > Chordata > Amphibia > Caudata > Salamandridae > Pleurodeles > Pleurodeles waltl. The sequence continues at coordinate 275,809,596 of NC_090438.1, read as the reverse complement.
TTGGTGTGAACCTCTGTATACCCAGTGACTGTGCCGTAAGTATCATAACAGGAGTCGGCTCAGTCTGGACCAATGATAGTCTCGGAACCACTTGCTCTGTGGACACCACTAAGTTTGAAGTCGTCTCAAGAACTGGTACTTCAGGATAAATCCTCTGTATTGGTGGCAGATGCAACTGTGCCTGAATCACCAAAGTATTTAAAACACTAGAGTCGCCCTGTATCCCATTCAGGACTTGCTCACTATTAGTCTGTCCCGGACTCACCGTCCCTGTAGCCTGTGCCAGGGCTGTTGGAGCAGAACTAGTACTAGGACCCCCCCGTCGTTCACCGCATATCGTGGAGGTCGATCCCTCAATGTCTGCATAATAAGATCCTCTACATCTGAATGCCCCTCTTCTATGTAGGTCTTTTTCTTCTTTTTACCCCCAGATGTACGCATCACTTTTGTTAGTCTCGTCTTTCCCTTCTGACTCTTCTTCTTCTGAAATAGCAAGGAATAATTTAACACCTTGCAATGTCTCCATCCTCCACTTTTTCTGTTCCCAATCCCATCTCGCTTCCGCTAAAGACTTCTCTACTCTCCTTATCCTCCTCTGTAATTTCAATTCCTGCTGTTGCCTAGCTATCAGCTCAAACAGCTAATGCCTCAAATTGTGCTGGTCTCTGAAGCGGTTTCATGTCATAATTTGACATTTGTAACTGGTCCAAAATTCTCACATTAAACGTTCCATGCTCTGGAAACATTAAGGCTCCTTGGCCCATATTTATACTTTTTGACGCAAAACTGCGCCAACGCAGTTTTGCGCCAAAAAAATTAGCGCCGGCTAACGCCATTCTGAAGCACCATGCGGGCGCCGTATTTATTGAATGACGTTAGCCGGCGTTAGCCGCCGGCGCCGTCTGGTGTGCGTTAAAAAAAACAACGTACACCAGGCAGCGCCGGCGTAGGGGGATATGGGCGTCAAGAAATGGGGCAAGTCAGGCTGAGGCAATTTTTTTGCCTCAACCCGATTTGCGCCATTTTTTTTCACTCCCAACCCCCATAGAAATGACTCCTGTCTTAGCAAAGACAGGAGTCATGCCCCCTTGCCCAATGGCATGCCCAGGGGACTTATGTCCCCTGGGCATGGTCATAGTGGCATGTAGGGGGGCACAAATCAGGCCCCCCTATGCCACAATTTTTTTTTTTTTAAAACACTTACCTGAACTTACCTTAATGTCCCTGGGATGGGTCCCTCCAGCCTTGGGTGTCAGGGGGTGTCCCTGGGAGGCACGGGGGGCACCTGTGGGCTCCTTCAGAGCCCACAGGTCCCTTAACGCCTGCCTTTTGCAGGCGCTAAAAAACGGCGCAAAAGCGGCCGTACGTCATTTTTTTTGACCCGTCCACTCCCGGGCGTGATTTTTGCCCAGGAGTATAAATCCCACGCACATGCCTCGGAGTTGATTTTTTAGACGGGAACGCCTACCTTGCATATAATTAACGCAAAGTAGGTGTCCACACTAAAAAATGACGCTAACTCCATGGACTTTGGCGCTAGGCGCGTCTAACGCCAAAGTATAAATATGGAGTTAGTTTTGCGTCGAAATTGCGTCACAAAAAACGACGCAATTTCGGCGCAAACGGAGTATAAATATGCCCCCTTGTTTCTCTGTCAATTTGCACCATTGCTTTAACCAAAGACACAGCACAACACCTCGCTCCTCTATCACAATATAAGCTGGAGAATTTTCTGGTGGGGTAGGCTCCCCTACAGTTGCTTTAATGTACACATCTCCCTTTAGAGCACTCAATGCCTTGAAAAACTTCATCTTGCTTCTGTTATATTTATTTGATTTAATAAGGAAATAACTTTTACTCCCTTCACCCGCTTTCTCAACCAATTGTCTCAAACGGACGGCTGCCAATCCGCTCGCAACTTCTCACTAACCAACCTATTCCAGCGCAGCTCACTGACGTCACACTCACCCGTACTGCAGCTGAAATAAAATCTTGCAGCTTGTCATCCTATTCTTAAAAACTCTCATAACTAAAGGCAAAATATTGCGAGCACTAACCAAAAAACATTAACCAAAACAAACCTGCTGGTTTACATCAGGAAGGTACACAAATCGCTTCAGGAACCTTACAGATTTTCACTGATGACACTTTAGCTCATGCAGCTACTATTCCTTTTTCGCGGTTCCCCAGATTCACAAGCAAAATTCGACCTGCAAATTTTACTCTCAACTGGTCAAAGGGTCTGTCCTGGTGCACATAGGATATATCTCAGTCGAAATGTCCCTTACTCGCCTTAACTCATACACTGACTGGTTGACCAGGCCCGATAAACCTACTAAACCAGAAAGATTACAACATATACCCAAGTGTATCCTACACTTGTCAATATACCCTAGTCTTAGACCATGCAGGGTCCATACATCACCAACAACCCACATGGACAATTTTCAAGCGCCTCATACACATGAAGTTTGCCGACTTCCCTACTCCTACTGTGGAGTAAACACACTCCTACTTAACCTTACCTGGAGTACGCAGACTCCCTACTTCCCTCACAATTCACCTGCGATTTGCTTAGGCTGTGCAAGCGCAACCTACCGCTTTCACACTATCTCTCAAAATACGCTGAGAACATTACCAACTCTACTAACAGGATCCAGGGCCTGGGAAAGTCATTTCTGGGCTTAAAGGAACATCATTCTTGCTACAATTGCCATTTCAGAAAACAAAATCAAAAACTCAAAAATAATGAATACTAACTTTACTTAAACTACTACCATAACCAGTGGTCACCATATAACTAGTTTCTCCAAGGGAACTAACCATCCAGCTGCTACCAAAAACTGTTAGCGTATCAGTCCTTAATAAGTAAACTTACAAGGTGACGGGTATAGGTCGATGAAACTTTTGATTCGCATGGAGTATCCTAGCTACACAGTGACAAGTGTACAGAATTAACAATGCAAAGTTAAATATCAAAACATTAGCAATACAATCTAAACCACAATATCAATTGACACACCATGACCTCGCAGTCATGAATAACCCTACCTCAGTTTATACGTTTAATAGTTTATTACCCCTTGGTTACAATACTAAGGCATAGGGTTAATTCAAACTTTATTCAATTACACGACTAATCAATCAAGAGATGCCATGAACATAATCTAATCAAAGGTTGCATCAAGATACATTCTAACGCATTAGCACAAATCAGCAAGAATATCAATCCCAACAACCCAGTCAAAGGCATAAGTTCAGCAGAATTCGTCCGTGAATCAATTGTCAAAAAGTAATGTCAAGTACAGTCATGGAGTAACCTTAATTAAACTGGATCAGCATTAGCATGTGGGGCGTCATTCGAAAACAATTTAGAACACAAATTTGAAGAAAACAGCTAAGTTGGCTATTTAGACAGCGCAGTTGGTACCTAGAAAGAAAAAGAAATGCAAACAATCACCTTGTCATATCTACCTATCCTTGGCAGTGGTCAGCAAGTCAGCCTTCGTCCTCAGGTCATCAGTCGATCAGCATCACACCAGGCTCTCAGACAGAAAGTCGAGCCCAATGACAGAATCTCGAGTCACTACTGCAAATTTGATAAAGTCTACTCCCCTCTCCCTATCCATCTCCTGTCACGATGTTATATCAAAGTCACCCAGACTATCCCCTAGTCACACGTTATTTCTTAACCAATGGATAAAACACACCAAATCTATAGATTCTAGCATTTCATGTTCCCAAGCGGTTGATTGGTTCATCTTGCTATGTCCTCATCATCCGGCTCGTCAGGTATCGAAAATGTTGCATCTTCCTCTCCAGTCAGTGTCTCCATTGTTTGAGTCCTGTTAGAGTACATCCTGTCTGCTTTACACAGTCCTTGATACATTTATGATTTCATCACCTCTTGTCCATCAGTTCATCGCAGAAAATTCAAGCTAAGCAGATTTTATTAAACAACAAGCAGTTCATGGTCATTTCCCTACATTGCATTACTATTTAGCTTCTGCATGAGGCCTGGCAGAACTAGGCCACAACTTTGGCTAAGTTAACTCGACAAGACAATATAATGCAAAACATACATTCTATATCTCAGTACGACACATTACTACTTCAATATTAAACATGTTCAACATTCCACATTTTTTTGTCACTTTTAATATTGTTCCTGAATCTTGATGACCACTCTCCGTGGGCACATTTTCAAACGTGCACATTTATTCTCTACGTTATTTGATTCTACATTATTATTTTGTTGTTCAAATTACAAAAACACTCAATTCTAATTAACATATCTGCTTCAGCAATTCCAATCACCTGGGACTCCACACCTCAAGAGAGCAGTTAAATGTGCCTGTCAGGGCAGAGAACACCTCTCCTCCTTTCAGCAAAATGCTTAGTGGGGCAGGGTCCAAAGGTCAACCTGATTTAACTATGCTATCCACCAACATAACCTCAAAAGTCAGCTGGGGGAAGGTGGAAACCTCCAAATTACTGATATGGTCAAATCTTCTAAATTATCCTCAAAGCCCTTGGGTTATGATAAGACAAATACTGTGTGTAGGAGGCTGGCTCTGTATATAATATATCAAAGTATAGTATAGCGTGCACTGAGTCCAGTGGCTTTATTAGATAACACTTTTGTGGTGTGGCCGAGCAGTTAGGCTTATTAGAGGGTAGTGCAAAGCATTTGTTATGTACACTCAGTCCAGAAATAAGGCGCAAACTCAATGACTAACTCCAGGCCAATGCTCCATGTATCAAAAATATACTTTGTTACTGTATTTCTAGACCCTAAAAAGATCATTGTCACAGGCAAGTACAGTTTTATGAATGTATCACTTGAGTATCAAATGCACTTTGTTTAGAATTCACAGGCGAAAACAGTTTACAGGTAAGTAATACTCTTTAGTTTCAAAAGTAGACAGTGCAGTTTCTCATGGAAAGTAATGCAGTCCTAGGGAGGAAAAGTAACAACACAGTGAGCAGGTGAATACTCTATAGGAAGCTGGCCTGGTATATGGTAAGCACCTTTGGTGTCATCACATTATACCAGGTCACGGTATGCTTTATTTGTGAGGTGTAGGCAGGGTCTAGGAAGCAAGGGCTCTCTAGAGATAGCTGTGGATGAGCAGCCAAAACATATAGGAGATATGCAAAGCTTATGCAATACCACTACAGTCACAGCATTTACACACATGAAAGTGCCACAAACTGTTACAAAAATAAATGTACTTTATTATAGTATCATAAATACTAAAATACTGAATAGGCAATACTCTAATAGGAGGTAAACACAGTATTATGTACACATTAGAAGTCAGTGATTAACATAGAAAGCAATAGCAAATAGTAAGTAATCTCCCCATCCCCCTTTCTGTCCCGCCCCTCTGTCTGCCAACCCCCCCTCCACCCTCTGAAGTGGAATCAGTAGAGGGTGGTAAAGAAAGTCAGCAGTACAACACAGGAGCAGAAGAGGAGTTCCAGAAATGAAGCAAGTGATGTCCCACATTAGTTGCCATAATGCAGTCAGTTAGTGGTGCTGGAAAATCACCAAAAAGCCTCTGCAAATAGAGTCAGAAGAGAAAGTTTTGCAAGGCTGAAGAGGAACAGTAAGGCCCAGGGGACTCGAGGAGAGTCCGAGATCAGCAGGTGGGGGGGGGGAGGGGGGAGAGTTGCAAGAGGTGGCAGCTACCCCTCCCACAGTCAACCCACGGACACAGGAGTTGTAGTGAGGCCCATTCAGCACACCTGGAGAGGAGTCCTACATTGCTGGAGCAGCAGCCAGGAGACTGCTTTGCTGGGAAGAATGTTGGAGGCCGGGCTACACGGAGCCTGAGGATCCCTTGGAGGAATAAACAAGCCTTGGTAGCTGCAAGAGTCGTGGTGCACAGAGGAACTGTCCGACAAGGAGAGGCAAGGGCTTACCGTCTCCCAAGTTGGACAGACAATAGAGAGGACCAAGGGGGCCACTCCAGTTTCAGAAGAGAGACTAGAGTATCCACACAGGCGGTGATCATTGCAGTAGATGCCTACAGATGCAGGGGAGTGACTCCAAAGGAGTTTCCTTCTTACTTCTGGTGCAGGCTAAAGACTCATCACCCTCACAGGATGCACAGCCAGGGAAATTTTGCAGTTGCTGGAAGGAGCAGAAGAGACAATGTTGCAGAGCCGGGTTAGTCACTGCAGATGCAGATTATTTCCTGGGCAGTCCAGTTGTAGTCCCAGTGGCCAGAAGATGAAGTAAACGTTGCAGAGGAGTCCGCTGGAATCTTGCTAGCGGAATCTGAGGACCCACCCAAGAAATGCCCCCTAAATAGCCCTGAAAAGGGATTGGTCACCTAGTAAGGTGACCACCTATAAGAAGAGGACTCTTGACATCACCAGCCAGGCCAGACCACTCAGATGCTCCCAGAGGTCCCTGCCAACCTTGGATTCAAGATGGCAGAACCCAGGGACACCCTCTGGAGCTCTGGGCACCACCCCTTTCCATTGTCCAGTTTCACACCAGAGCAGGGACTGGAGGTCCCTGAACCGGTGTAGACTGGCTTATCCACGAGAGCACTAAATGTGCCCATGAAAGCATACCAGTGGCTTGGGAGGCTACCCCCACCAAGGCATGTAACACCTGTTTCCAAAGAGAGCGCTCCCCCCCTGCTTTTATTGTGTTTTATCCTAGTTATTGCAATACATGCCATTTTATCTAAGATAGTTACTGCAATAAACCCTTAATGAACTATATTCTGCCTGTTACCTTTGCAATACCAATGTAACAGAGAAAGGGATGAGATCTGATCGACCACGATTCCACTTAGGAGTCTTCCTCGTCATTTGCCCAGATGCCACAATCGTCCCTGCTCTGGGGTAGAGATGAGGCACTGCTAGAAAGCCAGAAAACCCAGATTAGGCAACAGGCGTCACATGGTGTGGAATTGTACTTAGTACCCCACAATCTATGTGATTCTGCCACACAAATCCAGTAGCCTCATTAGCATAATGAGAACCTACCTCACATGGCACAACCAACGTTTGGTCTGGCTCGAATTTTCAGATCCCCCTAAATATCTCTCTCATTAACGATTAAAACACTAAACAATTATTGGCAAATATGGCCCGGGGGGTCCAGTAACATTTGTTGTTACGGCCCCTCCAGCCTACAGAACAGAATTGCTCCATTCTTGGGTCACTTTTCCAGCAGATGATGGGAACACATACATTTCATCACTATACACCTCCTAACATACCTGCACAATACAGAGCTTATGCATATTTAGAAATACCTTTAGCTTATCCAGACCTTAATTGGCTTAATGGAGCCATACCACATTCAATATTACACAATAAGACAGGTCCCCTGAGTAACTATGGCCAAACCTGGCCTTTACTGCCAAATATACACCACACCCTGATGCAGCAACCTTAGCAGTAGCTAGGGCCGCCGCTTATATAGAGATCACTGGAATATACAGGCTGTTAGTACAGTTTGTAATGCAAATACTAACCCAGCACGAGCTGCCCCAGCAAAACCACATGGTTACGCCAGGTATTAGCCCAGAAATGGTACATTCGATCATGGGTAAAGCACCCATCAAGAGGGAAGAAATTCTGTTCTGGTTAGCTAAAAAAAAAAAAAATACATGCTGAAAACAGTCTTTCCCCATACAGGTCCTCAGGACAAACTGAATACTCACTACGTGCATGCCATTTGGGACGGTTCCTGTTAAAAATGTGGTCTTTAGTTGGCAGTCAGTTTGCACCCTGTCCAAGTAGGGACCCTCTAGTCAGGATAAGGGAGATACCAGCTCAGATACCACCTACTCAAACCCCTTGGTAGCTTGGCACAAGGAGTCATGCTTATCACATAAGCAATGTGTAAAGCATTTGCACATAACACAAAGTAATAAATGAAGACACTACAAAAGGACACCACACCAGTTTTAGAAAAATAGCCAATATTTATCTATATAAAACAAGGCCAAATACGATAAAAAATCCCCCATACACGAATACATGAATTCTGCAAGATTTACTCCAAAAAGACATTGTTATTAATTCAGGATTTGCTTGCCATGATGGAGAAACGCAAAGGAGACCACAGAAAGGGGGGCTCTTATCAGGAGGCCACTGCCCCTAAGCTGATAACTAGTTATCTTACCTCTGTGATGGGTGTTATTGAGTCAGAAATAGGAAAGGTGGACGACACCTTAGAATCAACTCTTGAGAAAACAGGGAAAGGAATGATGGGAGAAAAGACTCGTCAAGTAAAATCTTTATCAACTGGGACAAAGAATCCCTGTGTCGATATGGAACCTCGAGCCGACCAAACCAACTCTATCACCCCGGAGACTCCACCCATTAAAGAGTAGGCAATTGATTTCTCTCCCATGTCAGACTCTCTTAGATCCAGCTCTGTCTCCTCTGAAAAATATGTACCTGGAAAGGCTCTAGTAGAAATAGAAAACAGAAGGGGGAAGTTATGGGGAAACAGACAAAAGATTAAAACTCTGAAATTTTATGAATATTAGAAAGCTATGTTCCTTGGTATTGGAGAGAGTGGCCATTCTCGAAGAGAAGGTTAACTCTATATTAGCAATACTGAAGTCTCCACAACCGAGGGTGGAATTTCAGCCCAATCACATTGATTTTAGTGTGTCCACCAATCTCGGTTACCCTGCCAAACCAAAAAAGCAGGCAAAATCCTGTCCAGAATTTACCCATAAAACCTCTGAGCTCCGTGGTCATAGAAAAATCCACAAATAGGTCACTACAGCGGAGAAGAGACAAGCAGGAGGCTGTGAGGGCCAGGTGCCTATAACAGACCAAACACCGTATCCAAAGATCCCGTTGGCATGCGCTTTATATATTCTAATTTTGGAAAATGTGCCCATATTAGAGATGTATGAGACTCCGGGTATACATTTCCTGTTAAACAAAGTTACACATTGGGCTGGAAAGTATATGGGGCAGAAGGCTGACCGGTTTAAGGATATTTGAACTGAGAAGGGTCCCCTGGGTTGGTATACTGCCCAAGTCCTCACAGGGGGGGGACTGTATAATCATAAATTTTAGGAATCCTTGGACAGTTATCACCTTGCACCATTACTTTTTAACCATAGACGTTTTAATTTTATGGATCCCGTGGATTGCGTTGAGTTTATTCCATCCCAATCTCATCTGCTGGATCCAAATTGTCTTGGGAAACAAATCTTAGCCATCCTGGTGTCCATAGGCCGCATGATACTACCCTGGTGCTGTCCAATAGGTTTGAGCCCCTGGATTGTTTAGAGCAACTAGACTGACCATCGGTAATGAGGTCTTTCCCAGAGGAGAAACTAGAGATAAACATATAACATCAGCCCTACTTGCAATCTAAGGGAGGTTCCCAATACATCAGATATGACAGGTTCGGGGATTATCTCCTGGAATGTGGCAGGATTTAAATCAAAAGTGGGAAACCAGGATTGGCCTTTTGGCGAGTAGTCAATTCTCCACTACTGAATGATAATGCCAAAATGACCATGGATACTGTTATTCCAGCACAAAACTTTCACAATAGAGAATAAAGTTCCTCATGATGATAAGAGTTGCTTTTTGACAACAAGTAATGCATTGATTAGTGCGGCCTTTAGTTAATACTATAAATGTAGCTGATGTAAAGCAGGCCATTCAAGACCGTCCTTCTGAGAAAGCTCCTAGCCCAGACAGAATCCCAGCCAATTTATATAAAGCAATCCCAGATTTTTGGGGACCATTGCTCACTAATGTTTTGAGATCTGTCATGACAGGCCCATTAGTAGATACCTGGAGAGAGGTGATCATTGTCATTGTCCCGATTTTTAAAAGGGGGGGGGGGGGGGGGGGAAGAAGAGGAGGGGAACGGGTCAGATACCCTATGTTAGCAACCTATCTCCCTCCTGGATAGTTCGGTCAAGATCTTAGGTTGAGTAATCTTAAACAAGTTGGAAAATTGGCAATTGTCCTACTTAGACTTCATGCATGTACTTCAGCACGAGTACGACACTCCCAGGAGGGCGATTTAACAGAAAAGTTCCTCACTAAAGGGGGTCAGGCAGGGCTATGTTCTGGCCCCCTTTTTCTTTATATAAATGGACTAGTGAAATTTCTCTGTGAAATGGGGAAGGACTTGCCAACTATTAATAATACCACAATTCCAGTATGGTTGTATGCGGATGATGCCGTACTTATTTTAAGGACAGCAAATGGCCTCCAAATGTTATTGAATGCTTTTAATTTATTTATGGGACATCTTGGTCTTAATCAACAGATCAAAGTCATTTGTGATGAAGAGTGGGCCAAAGTTAGCAAAGACTAAAAAATGTATTCTGGAAGGGGAAGAAATACTTAAGGTCCCACATTTCACGTACTTGGGGGTTCCCATTGATGTAGAATTTAATTGGAAAGTTTTAGTAAATATACGCCTAACAATTTCAAAGCCATAGATGCGGTTTTTAGATTTTCGAAAAAACTGACAAACCCATAAAAGAGATGACTTTTCTAGTAAATGTCTATCGCAACATTTGGAGCAGGGGTTTGGGGCTACACTGATTCAGAGCCTCCAGGTTGTAGAATATACCTTTTTGAGGAGGCTAGTAGCAGTCCCGCAATCAACTTCAGTAAAATTGTCATGATGAAGTGGGCTTTAGAGGCATATTTGATTACATAAAGCTCTAACCTGTATTACTATGGCTAAAGATTTGTCTGAAACCGGAAGCTCATTTATGTAGAATGGCGATAGAGGATTGCCTCTGATTTTCAAGATCATTAGGTATACCTTGGCTCAGATATGTCCACTCTGTTTCTCTTGGAGTAGGGGAACTTTTTTCCAAGCTGGACCTTATGACAAAGCGAGACATTAAAAGGGTAAAGGAAATATACTGGCAGCAAATATGGGATTCAAAGTTAAATTTAGGCCTAGATAGAAATTAGGAGAGGAGCCAGCCACAGTAATTACATCCAATGTTATATTTGGTTATTATCAGCTCTGAGCGCCAAAGGTTTCTACTTAATAGGCTACGTCTGAATATATTACATTACCTGGTAGCATTTCCCTCCCGTGGAACTTGGTTTAAGAATCTTCCACTGTGTTGCTGTGACGGAAAGACATCTCAAAGCATATAGTACTTTATATTGTTTTGTAATTTATGACACTCCAAGGAAAAGGTTTTTACGTCCTATTCTTTTATCTAAAAGTATTAGAACTAGCCAGCTCACCTACTTATATTTACAAAAGTTGGGAGACGAAGAGACAATACAGGCTATGTTAAATTACATATATGGTGCTTTTGGAATCTGAAATATGTATTAATGTGTACACTAATCTAACGGTCATGAAATTTGTATGATTGTATTTATTGAATGTCTAGTATTGTCTATTTTGTACCGAATAAAGTATTGAAGCAAAAGCATGTTATTGCATTTTTATAAAGGTAACGGTACGTAACTGCAATGTTTAAATAGATCTAGACATTTAAACATTGTGCTCTTTATAAAATAGTAAAAAATTCTGAGGGGGACCAGATAGATTTTTATTTTTCAACTGGGGGCGTGCATTAAGACGTTTGGAGACCACTGGTCTAGAGGGAATTCACAACAGCCCAACTGTCAAACTAACCCACATGGGGAATCCACAAACAGGCAGTCACAGAATGGTTTAAGCAAGAAAATGCCTACTTTCTGAAAGTGGCATTTTCCAACCCACAATCTAATTACCATTCACAAAAAGATTTTTTTTTCCCCCAACTGAGTTCATAGACTCCGAACTCAATTCATCCACCCTCAAAGGGAATCTGCGCTTCAAAGTTATTTAAAGGCAGCCCCCATGTTGACCTATAAGGGAGATAGGCCTTGCAAAAGTGCAACCCGAATTGGGCAGCATCTCACTGTTAGGGCAAGTACAACACACCACTACATATCCTACCTTTCAAATACACTACATCCTGCACAGGGGGCTACCTAGGGCTTACTTAGTGGTGCCTTACATGTACCAAAAGGGAAGGTCTGGTCAAATTGGCAGTTTAAAACTACACTGCGGTAGCAGGTCTGAGCCACGTTTACAGGGCTACTTAAGTGGGTGGCACAATCACTGCTGCAGGCCCACTAGTAGCATTTGATTTACAGGTCCTTGGCACCTCTGGTGCACTTTACCAGGGACTTACCAATGAATCAAATATGCTATTTATGGATAAACCAAAGAACTATTTACCTAGGGAGCACTTGCACTGATCAGTAGGGGTAAAGTGCGCAGAGAAACCAGCAAGCACAGTCCAGTAAACCATAAAAACAGGAGATCAGAACGCAAAAAGAGGGGACACGCCAAAAAGCTGCCAGGTTTAACAGTTCCCACAGTAGACACCTAGCACATGATCCATGGTATTTGCCACTCTATACTATAGCACACGGTACACTAGCAGGTGCCAATCTTCCGTAGGTGTTAAAACTAATTCTAGATGAATACAGGGCTTCCCCAGTCCTGGATTTGGGGATGCAATTAATGGGCAACTTTGCCATTGTGTCTTGAATTATATTAAGTAACCTTAAAGGGGCAGCAGTTGCACTAAGTGCACGTGGCTCTAGGACATTCCTATACAGGACCAAGAATATGAGCTGCCAAAGATTACTGCCGAGACCTACTCTAGTATTGGTAGAGATCGTTTGGGGGCTAGACCAATTAAACCACAATTTCAAGGTAGATCTAATAAAGATTCTAAGCAAGCACAAGAGGGTTCTAAAAAAATGCTTTGATAAATATCTAAAAAAAAAAGGGGAGAATCACCACATTCAGAATTGATAGTCTTAGAAATAGAGATAATATAAAAACACCCGACAGATATCAATATACTGATACATGCCAATCTTGTTCCTTTCAGGACTCACCGGAAAAACGCAGTGAGAGGTCAGAGTAGCAAACAGTATGTGAAGCTGATAAAGGACTCAACGCTCATCTGAAGTTCTTGTTAAGAAAAAAGAGAAACTTCCAACAAAAACTAGTTTAAAAAGAAAAAGGTGGCAGCTGTTCCTATAGGATATGCCACTCAGGAAGAGGGATTTACTGAAGATCAGGAAGTGGGCACTGGCACTGCGAGACTGCAGCAGTGGTCACAATAGTTTGCCGGGATCGTCAAGAGCATCTGGCGGTGAAAGCAACTAATGACTTCTTACAAGTTGAGACTGCGGACATGCGCGTCTCCACGCCCGACAGGGTGTATAAAGTATACAGTTAGAGGGAGAAATCAAACGCACAATCAACGCTATCGTTTGGGACCGGGTCATCACTATTTTTTTGGGCCAAAAAAGACTGGCCACCAGAGTTGTCCGTGATCTCCCTTATGGAAAAGAGGTTGTTGAAAACTCCTAGCCCCTGGTTTCCAGAAAGCTGGCTGAAATACACCATTGATTGGGCAGTGGCACAAGCACCTGCGTTATACTGCAATCACGTAGGGTGGGATAAAGATTGCCCCATCATTTAATAACAAATCCCAACCTCAACCCAAATAGCCAATAAAGTATAAAGGTAAAGCACACGTGAGGGAATCCTCAAACAAGTGGAGTGCCAGGATGTAATTGAACCATGTGTTTCACCATTGAACAATCCAATGTTTTGTCGCTAACCTAGACCATTCATAAAGAATAGTTTTAGACTACAGATATTTAAAGTCACACGCACATTTGTGATACAAAATGCACACAGCAAAGACTATAGTGCGCAAAAAATACAAAACAACCCTAAATATTTCCTACAGGTTTTTCTGCGAAAACATAGCGCATGAAGGTAGGACTTCGCGATTTAGGCTCAAATTCTGCAGACTTCCACAGGGCACAAGAACACTACACTGTTCTCCGCTCAGGTTTCATCTATTTTGATACTGACTGAGTGAGGCATTGTGATCTGTGGATAACCTCTCACGATGACCTCAAGCAACATATACAGCAGGCAGCCTGCATGGTTGTAGGATTTGCCAAATTTAGATACAAATTCAATTTAAAAAAAACAAAAAGCCTCCTTTGTGTCCTGTTTTTGGGATACGAGCAGTCAGATGAAGGCCCCTTGCACCCCAATTTTTGGAAAAATGCGGACAACTACAACCTCCAAATACAATAAAAATGTTCCTCATTATTGGGCTTATAAAATGTTGGCAGAAAAAACATTCCAGATTATGCACAACGCATTACACCATGTACGACTTAATACATCCTGACTTTACCAGCAAATACTTGACAGTTGAACACACGCATTCTCAGAACATTACAAAAAGACATGCTTGAAGCAGAACACTTCCCTACAAGGTAAAACATCTGGTTAGAGTAATTGCTTGTGCCATTGCTTTCACCTACATGACATTCAATGAGGGCAAGGCTGTCCCGATTGCATACAAATCACATTTGTATTTTACAGCTGTGAGAAAACAGGGCTGATTGCTAAGGCCCCCTAACTTTGCCCCCATTTTTCCCTTTTTGCTGGCGTTTTCCTGACTGATGGTGCCCTGGGTACTGCTAACCAGTCCCAGGGCCTGTGCTCTGTGTAAAATGGATATGCAAATTAGGCTAATTATAATTGGTAAGTCAACCTACCAATAAGCCTGTAGTATATGGTAGGGCATATGTAGGTTTAGGGACCCCAGCATAGGTAGTGCACCCATAGGTGCATTGCTGAGGTGCCCAGTGTCATTTTAAAGGCAGGCCTGCCCTGCTGGCTGCTTTTCAATTAGTTAAATGCAAATTCGATTTTGGAATTAATAGTTCCAAAGCCTTACACTACCTTATTTTTACATACAAGTCACCCTTAAGATGTGCCCTATGTGCCCCTAGGGCTGGGTGCCATGTAACTATAAGCAGGGACCTTATAAAAATAGTTTTATAAGGCCTGGTGAGGTAAAAACAGCCAAATTCGTTTTTCCCTCATTGTAGTGAATGACCTTCATAGGCTAGAATGGGGAGACCATTTAATTTTAAAAGTCCCCTTAAGTGACAGATACAATGAGTTTGGCATCAAATTGTTATAATAAATCCCACAACCTCCAGTTGTTGGATTCAATATAACTTGTACAGATAGAGTTTTAAACTTTACCTGAAAAGTTGCCAGTTTCAGTCCTGCATTGTTTTAGCTGCTGTGCTGATTTTGACCGGCCTCTTGCAGCCTGGCCAAGCTGCCTTGATGAGGTGTGAAGTGGCCTGGCTTCACACAAAGATGTGCCTGTGGGAGGGCATCTCCCCTCAGCAGATGGTGAGGCGGGGAGGGCTGCCAAACTGGTCTTCAAAGGCAGAGAAGGACATTTGGAGCAACCCAGCAACAGCCCTACACCCTGCAACCCCAGACAACTAAGTGCCCCTAGATCAGGAGAGGTGTTTGATTTTTAGCCACACCAGTGGGTGGGTTCAGCCAGACGTAACCTCAATCATTTTCAGCCATGATGGATTTTTGAGGAATGTTGCCTCCTGGGATGGATTTGCCACACTTCCCAGAAGTGGTCATCACAGGGGGAAGGACCCTGCACCTGATTGGAGAACCAGGACCCCCTGCTTTTCACCCAGGAGCAAGGATACAACTGGCAGACCTGCATCCAAGCCTCAGTTCCCAACCACAAAGAACTAAAGGACTGCACCAGCTGCACACTTGGGCTTCACCTGGTTCAAGGAGGGACTCCGTTTGCTACAGGTGAAAAATTGCTATGAGTCCCCTGCACCAACCCCTGAAGAAACCAACCAGCTGCCCACTGGGCAAAAATGAGTTTGCGCAAGGTGCATTCTGGGAGTTTTAGTCCACACCCTCCAAGGAGCATCTCAGAGCTTCTGGAACCTTGGGGTGAGCTGTGGACCCAAAAAGAACCTTAAAGGAACATCTGGGAGAAGATCCAGAAGTTTGGAGAACTTCTGAAAAAGAGCTCCATAGACCGATCGGCTGCGGCAACTCTAGCCGGCTTGCCTCAACTGTGACCCGGCCTGATTTGCAGGTTCGTCCCGGTGAAGAAAATCACCAAAAAAGAGACTAAGTCCAAATGTACAAAGTTGACCAGGACCTCCCAGTCAGCTTATCAGAGGAGGGCTCCAAGGACGTCGGATCAAGATCCAGGTTTACCTCAGTCGAAGGATTTACCTAAAAAAAAAAAAAACCAAATAAGTCTGAAGGTAAAAATCTCCACCGAAGACTCCTGCGAGGAGTATCCAGGGAAGCGTTCCAGGAGGTCGGATTACACTGGCAGGTTCGTCCCACTGAAGAAAATCTTCAGAAAAACGACTAAGTGCGAAGGTAAACTTTTGACCTAGGCCTCCCAAGGTCTGTAGCCGGGCTCCATCGTGATCAGCCTTAAACTGATTTGGCCCCGGTCGAGGTACATCCAGATGACCCGATTGGTGCTTTGTTTCTAGACGCTAAATAAAAAAACAATTCTTTAAAAATTAACATCTCTGGTTCCCCTTATCCGATGTTATTAGTTTGTGTCAGTTTAAACAAAAATTTATTTTTTTAAATAGGTTTTGGATTTTTAAACAGTTTCCTGTGTTTTATTTAATTACTGTTTTGTGATATTTGAATGCTTTACACTCCGTCTCCTAAGACAAGCCTTGTCGCTCGTTGCCAAGCTACCAAGGGTTGAGCTGGGTTTAATTTACTGAGACCTAACTGGACCCAAGTGGAGGTACCTACCTGCCCTTACCAATAATCCATTTTCTAACAGCTGAACGCTTTGCTCACTGAGAAAATTCTCACGGCTGTTCAGATGGCTCAGAGACCTCTGGCCCAGGGGAAACATCGTCATATTCCCCATTTCAGCCCTCAGGGCTGTTACCAAAGTTAGTGTTTTTAACACTAAAGCATTACATCCACGTTGGACCCAATGGGCAACGCCTGACAGTCACTGATGATTATATTTTTGACTATTACAAACCAAAGAGTTTTAGCAATATGAACTTTAATATCCAGTTCCAGCAAACACATTGCCTATTGAAGACAATTTTGTACACAGATGGTTCTGCCCAACCAGCTATAGGCACCAAACATCAATATCCCATCACTTGCACAGCTGTGAGCGGATACATGAAATATGGCAAGTTCCATCCATAACATACTCAGAAAGCAGACCCAAGGGGACTGAACAACCTGCAGCGCTCAAGGCTCTGGTGCAGTATTGGAGCACCACTCCTAGAGCAACTGATCCATCATTCAGACCGGTTTTGGATTTGTGGGCAGTCTAGGTTTCGGTGCCTCTTTGTGCACTGGAAATCTGTTTTTACGCAGCACTTAAATTTCATTGGACACTGATCAGTTGATGTTCTCACTGAGGACTTGACATACATGTTGAGGGAGAGTCTGTTACAAGTTGCCATTTGTGGCTACTGCAACACCTAGCTCAACATTGGGCACAACACTGAATGATGCTGCCTCAGCTGGAGCTCAGGCTTTGAAACACAAGTGCTCTATGTTTTTTCTTGGAAATGATTTGGTTGATATTACCTGTCGAAGTGGAACATTTCCTGGCTTCAGTTGTCCTGGATAGAATTTTCAAAAGGACTTTGAATTAGTTTTTGGGGCACCACTATTGGTCTTTTAAATTGTCCTTTTATGCCTGCTCAAGTGTCTTAACTTGTCGCTATCGACATTAATGTTTATATGCTTTTATTGGTAGGATTTTTAGGCTGTTTTATTTAGAGCCTTTAAACCTGTAAACCAGCAAGGGGTGGTGGTTGCCATATTATAGACCTGTTTTAGCGAACTAGGCATGCTGTTGTGCACTTTAGCAGTTACATTTTACTCTTTCTAGCAATAGCCACATTTGTGGTTTTCTCCCTGATCGTTCTAGCGTTCTTTCGCCTAGGAAAGCAATACATTCTCCGTAGGACATTCATTTCACTGTTTTCTTCAAGGCTAGTCAGATAGGTTGCCTGCAAGTGGTATGTGGTGTCAAACATTAACAGAAACTCATGTGGGGACCATTTCATAGAATGTCAAATGTATTATGAAAACTTTGTCCCATACATGTTGGAGGGAGATTCCAGCCAGATGACCACGACTGCACGCTGATTGCCTTGCTACAGCTGCTTGCTTAGATGGCAAACTCAGACTTGCATGAGAATGGTGTTATTTTCAGACTACTGACTTCTTTACTCAATTAAGAGGGATGATACTTTCCCTGGGGGAAACTTGAAGGGCAGATTAGGCTTGTGGTTGAGCAAAGGTAGAATTTAGTGACAGTATGATGGGAGTGTATCACACCTTGTCACCTAGCTTTCGAGTCTTATCCTAATTACTGCAATACATGCCATTTTATCTACAATAGTTACTTCAATAAGTTGTCTTTGCCTGTAAGACAAATGTAACTACGAGAAAGGAATGAGATCTGATAAACCACGATTCGAGGAGTCTGTCATGTTGCCACAATTATCCCTGCTCTTTGGTATGAGGTGCTGCTAGTTAACCAGGAAACAGGCAGGGCGGAATTTTAGTATCCCACAACCTATGCAATTCTGCCACTCAAATCCAGTAGCCTTATTAGTATGAGAACTTTGTCCAGTACATGCATAAAATGGCATCCCATTACTTATGATGGCATTGAATTCATGGGACACCTCTGCTAGTGCACGGATACCCCCACAGAAGTACTTCCACCTTGCCTTGTGGGCTAGGAGGGCCCACATGTTTACTTGCAGTGATCTGTAGTGCAAGAGGTTGCCATGGACCCTTTCACACCGTCTGCTTTCACCCCCCCGCCATCCCAAATTAGACGTTGGCTGTGTGCCTCATTTGACTGGGTGTGTACAATAAATGCTTATTAGCACTACCTTCTGATAAGCTTAACTGCTCAACCACACTACCAGAGTATTATCTACTTTAGCTCCTAAATCCCCCAAGGGAATCCAGTGGACTATGCACACTACCATACCTTGGAATAGTATACAGAGCCCGTTTCCTACAGCAGAGATGCTAGGTCTTGGGTGTGATATAGGAGAATGTGCAATATCCAGTTTTTGCAGTGAGGTAGTGCATAGGTGTCTGGTAGGTTGTGACATTATGAAGTTAAGCAGTAGATCCATACAGTTGACTTGAGTAGTCTTGAGTTGGTCTAGGGGGGATCCCAGATTTGTGGTTTCTTGATGTTGGTCTTTGCTGCAACAGGCCCAGAGTGAGGGTTTATTACAATAATTTAGATTTGAGCTTCAGGCACTTGGTACACATGTAGTCTGCTAGCATGGTCATGAACCCTTTGGGTTCTTACAGCTCCTTATATGCTCATCTCATGAAATTGTCTGAGTGCATTGTGTGAGGTGAAAAGGCTGCATGGAGGTCAAGCAGCAATGCCGAGGCGGGCTGATGCAAATTACCCCCTCCCCTTTACAAAAGGGGACTGGGTTCAAGTCCAGACAAACCCTCAAGCAGCCCATGCTTAAATATAGATAGCTACAGGGAAACAGCCAGGTCACCACTTTGAATCAACAGCATTTAGTGTACGGGGTTGGGGGAGGGACTACCCTGGCTGGCAAATTTGGACAACTTGTAGAAGCAGGCACAGAAGCATACCGCTCCTCAACCCCTAAAACTCCCAAAAAGATCACCCCTGCAATCAAAAGAACACCCTCTTCAGGGTAATAAATTCAACCAGGCATTTAAAATTCAGCAAAAAAAATTTATCGTTTATTTAGACCATAACTGAACCTTAAGGATGGACAGACAACCAGTTCAAGTACATGTGGCCCTCCCAGAACGTTTAACCCATGAACATTACTCCTAGCAGTTACTTGGGTAAACTTTCAAACATCACTGTAATGCAAGATGGTGTTTGATACAGCAATAGACCGATTTGAAGTGTTCTCCAGCTTAGCTGCAATCTTAGACCTGCAAGTAACCTAAAAAGGAAAAGAATTAGTTAATAAAGCCCTAAAACTATTCTACGTGGCCACTCAATACTAATACAAAATTAAATTAAATCAATTCATTACTTTAGACCACAAATTAACATTCACATTTGGCAATTCACAAACCAACTAAAAGACATGCAATATAATACTAAGTTTACCGAGCATTTGCTTACCATTTATCCGTACTGTTGACACGAGTAACAAATGGCACATCATTTAACTCAAGCCGCTTCAGTCACTCACTTTTAAATCAACCTGGAAGAAAACCTCAAGTAAGAATTCAGTATTTAAGTTAAACCATACCACCCCAACCCTTCCTACACCCCCCTCCCCGCAAAAGACATAGTTGCGAGCAAAAGCTGTCTAATCTAACAATTTATGGCAAACTACAAATTTGTTTATCAACCACTCCCGCCCAGTAACCAGGCACTTGTTTTAACTCGCATGGCATTTTCTTGGATGACAGCATTGCTGCACAGCTCACCAAATGCCATTGATACTGCGGCATTTAACCCTAACGTTGGAGTTTTTTTTTTTGAAGAAAATCGTAGATCAAGACTTCATCCTCCGGTATTTACTGTATCAGAGATTTTACTTTGCAACAATTTTTCCAAAAATGTAGGTAAGCACATTTGACCAGTAGACCAATATACACGCTGCAATTGCCCATTCACGATTTGTTGTAATTTAAATGCAGGCTGATGACCGGCAACCAATTAAAAAAAAATTGCTATGAATTACTGTATCTACCTACACTAAACGAATGACTAAAATCACTTAAAAGGCTTCATCCAAGTTACGATAGTTGTGGCTATTGTATTCCCTAAGGGAAATCCCCAGAACGCTTTTTCCTTTGCTAAGATGCATTGTACTAGTTTGGTAAAGACTAAATAACTTTCTTGCTTACCATCTTTGCCGTTCACTGGAATTTGATGCTTTAATCTGTTGAACGTAATGTTCAGCGACTCCTTGTAAATTGGTGATCTTAATTTGTTGCACTGATTACCTTACTGCTTCAATTGACTTTAAAGGTTGATCCTTGAAAAGGTGAAAGACTGAAGAGTTGCAAAAAGATTTAAAACAGTAACACAATTTGGCAGTTTTGGCAAGTGTGATGGTCAGATTGTATTACCTCTGAATTGGAGAGGGGCGGATTTCCGTTTGGTATTTAAATCAAATGTAGACATTTGCTCTCAAGGGAGAATTGGAGTTTGACTATGAAGTGGTCAAAGGAGCTTAAGTTGGTTTGTCAATACAATCACTAATGCAGAGAATTCAGTTTAGAGCTTCATAAGGCAATTTTACAGGCCACCTAAAACGTATGATCCAATAAACGTGGCGTTTTCCATTTAAGATTTTGCATGTTGACGCTTTAAGGTTTCCCTAGTGTTGTAATGCATGTGGCTGATCCTTGGTGTGACTGCAGAGTTTCAAAGATTTAAAAGGTAACATGTGGCAGTTTTGGCAAATGTATGTCACATCGCATTCTCTTAAATTAACGAGGAGGGCGTATTAAGATACTATATCGATTTGATATTTAAAATCAAACGTAGCCATTTGATCTCAGGGACAGAACTGGAGTTTGGCTAATGAGTGGTCAACAGCTCTCGGGCTGGTTTGTTAAGGCAAATACTAATGCAGTTTTCCTTTTAGAGCTTCATGTGGCAATGTACAGGTCAGGTCACCCACTACATTTTCCAATAAACGTTGCATTTTCCATTAGGGTTTTGGATGTGTCGATGTTTACAGGGGTCCCTAGTGTTGTAATGCATGTGGTAATGCTGAATATCCACTTACAGGCATTGCGTGGCAAGTAATGAGGTAAAATATCTGGTTTCAGAGAAACTTTACTTGAAAAAATTTACAACACTAGTACAGACTTACACATTTAACATCTGGTTTGAAAGAAGTTAACAGGTTTGAAATGAAAATATGCATATTAACCTTTCCTCACAAAAAGCATAAAATGGAGGTGGAACTGACAGGTAATAAAAAAGTTAAATAAAAACAACTTCCTTTCAGTAGTCCTCTGGTAGCAAAGACAGAACAAGCTCCATTTATTTGTTCAAAGAAAAAAGTGTCCAAGAGTTAATTTAGTATCTGCTCCTGCCAGCGCCTCTTTCAGAGCGACTTCCTCCACGTCCACCTCTTGGTGCTCCACGGCTTGAACTGCTGTATGAATCACGTGGTGGAGGATAGCCTCGATCCATAGGAGGGGGAATACCACGTTCCTGTCTGCCAACACGTTCACGGCCACTTGAGTAGATTTCATTCCTGCTTGAGTAACTGTCACGACCACCACCATAGCCATCCCGAGAGCTGCTGTAATCATCATATCTGCTGCTTCCACCATATGATGGCGGTGGCCCTCTTGCAGGCGGAGCACTACGCGAGTTACCTGCAGGGTCAATGGTCAGGTAATAGGGCAACACTATAAGTCAAGTGCATTAATTCTTTTGAATTCACAGATTTTGTATTAATACTTTGAATCCAGTGAGTTTAATAAAGGTTGCCAGTGGGGCACTGCATTTTCATTTGTGTTTGCTAGCGATTTTAGGTTCTTTGAATTGACTTTGACTAAGTATTAGCATCCAGGAGTCAGGTGGATTGCCACAACGGGGAGAGGTGGATTGCCACAATGGGGCAGGCTGGGGAACAAGTAAATGTATGCATTAAGTGTTATGAACTGAAATTAGATGTGGGTATATTGAAGGGTTTGTACTCTAATCTTGACAGAATACAAGCTCTGCAGCACTGGAAGACTCTAGAAAAGGGCTGCCTAAACTGCAGGATTTGTGGCACTGCATATTTAACTGCCACGTGTGTTTTGGGGCTTCTATAAAAATAGTTTTAACTTACATTTCAAAATGTGTTTTAAGTCAGGATAGAGTGGATACAGTGGGCTGAAAACTTATAATACTGGAGTACAGAAGCGTAAGGTCTGACAGTTTGGAACTCCATTTGTTCAGAAGAACGAAGTTTACTTTGAAACTGCTTGAGGCACTTGTGTACCAAGTATCCATAATAGCGTTTTTCTATTGGCTAGCGAGCCACGATCCATTTGCCATCGACTTATTTGATTACCATTGGCGTGTTCTTGTTGGATGTTACTTTTGTATCAAGATAACCCTTGATAATTATTTATGCCTAACCTAAATGGAGCAGAACAGCAAAAAGCCTGTGTATGGAATATACATATCAGTGTAGATACTTACCATAGCCATCATACGAAT
Organism: Pleurodeles waltl; assembly: GCF_031143425.1. Classification (NCBI taxonomy): domain Eukaryota; kingdom Metazoa; phylum Chordata; class Amphibia; order Caudata; family Salamandridae; genus Pleurodeles; species Pleurodeles waltl. The sequence goes on along the minus strand of NC_090438.1, from coordinate 275,786,497 downwards.
CTCTGTAAGAGCCGCTATCGTAGTCCCTGTCTCGTGCACCATAACCGTCCCGGTCACTGAAACAAACAGTTTTTTTACTATGACACTTCCATAAAGTTAGTCCCATTTTAAAACCTTAGATTACACGTATAAAACAGAACCACCGAATTCCGGCGAGAGTACACTGTTCTATTTGCTGTGCATTCTGTAATCGCCGTTAATTTAGCCGACAATCAAGAGGCACATTTATCTCCCCTAATAGCAACCGAAAGTCACCTCCACTTACACCAACTCTTGAAAAACATTGCAAGTTACCTGTATCCCCGCGATCCATATTCATCACGACTGGAATGGCCATATTCACGGTATGCATAATCTCTAGGAGGTGGCGCATAATCTCTTGAATCCCGTGAACTAGGGTAATCTCTGCTTGAATAGCTAAACAAGAGTAAAAAGGTAAACAGTTAAGTATCTAAGACAATGGAGTACGCATTTACACTCAAACCTTAAAATAAGATGTTTACGCACCCATCTTTACCGCCGTAACCATCATCTCTGGGTGACATATAAACATCTCGCCGAGATGGCATTGGTTCTCTTCGTGGTGGCCCGCCATAACCGTCACGTTCACGTGACAAGTGAGCTGTAAAATATATAACAATCCATTCATTACCGGCAAAGCATTTGGCTCTCAAATTCTATAGCGTGCTTTTATTCTGACAGGTCAACAGCAGTTACAAGAACAAGTCTGAATTGTGTAACCATGAAGAAATTTCAAGCAAACTTATCAAAATAGATAAATGTATATGTCATTATAGCGCTAGTTCATGGCTTTTCAGCATATCTCCAGAAACTGACAAATATCGCATACTTTAGGTTAGTACTGTACTGCTGTATGTTAAGCAAAAGCTCGCAGGTCAATTTGCCTTACACCAAAAACTCAAGTGTTTAGTTTGGGAAAGGACTTGCACTTTAGACCAACACCAATGTAACCCTCGACTGGCAGGGAGTGTTCTTGCTCTTTAGGCAAACCTAGGTGTTGATCTGGTTCCAAGACTCGTTAGGATTCTTCAGCCAACCAGCAGGGATGTGGAATTCCTATAGCCCTGGGACATTTGGGGCCATGGGCAACAAGTTTTCCAAGTTAATTTAGTCTTTAGGACAAGTGGGCCCAACCCCCTGCGACAAACCCTTTAGCTGCCATATTACAAAGGGAACTTGTATTTATGGTTCACTAATGATGGTAAGCACTGTAAATAAGCGTTTATATGGTCAGCGCACTGCTGAATGGTTCCAGTAAAAAAAAAAAAAAGTACACGTTCGAAAGGGTTAATAGGACGCTAAGAATGCTCCCAGAATACTCTGATTAGATGCAAATGCCCCCCACCTCAACAAATCACCTACCCCAAGTCTGGCAAGGAGCCCTTCTATTTTCATTATGCTGGGACAAGTAGATTTTGTTCACAGGCCAGGTAGATTTAAGAAGCAACCTATTTCATTGACTAGTAGATATTTTAAATCCCACGCCCCTGCAACCATTATTTTCAGCTCAGCAATATGTGAAGGATACAAAAGCCAAACAGTAAGTAAAGGGGTGCAAAGATTACTGCCGTCAAAGCATTTTATTTTAACTCGTCACTTTTGGTACGTTGCCAATGCTTATATACACACACACCTTTTTATCCCTGCTTATTTATGCTACTTCTCCCCGTTCAGGGGTCTGTAATCAATGAAGTTCTATTTGCAAACGCATTCTCCTGTTGCTTTTGAGCCAGAGGCCGATGCCCTAACGCGCAAGCCTGTACAGAGATCGGTGTAAATGATACCCTCGAAGCCCACGACAACATGTACTGTTGGTACTAACATATGCCTTGCGGCGCACACCAGGATCTAGGTTGGGATCTACTACAGGTAAATCCTCCAGCACAAGCTCCTGCGTCCAGAGCGGCACACGAGTTCAGTGTAGGGCGCAACTCCGCTCATGCAAGTACAAATGTTTATGCCAGACCGGAACCAGTGTATCCAATTCAAAGTGCTGTGCGTTACCGGCAGTTATGTAATAGAGTAAACTACTTCAGAGGAAGCTATGATCTTTAACGCCAATCCATTTTTAATTACCAGGGCCAACCGCTCAAAAACCTCGATATTGACTTAATGGGTCGTGGTAAAACATACCAAAGAAAACCGAGTGCACAACTTCCCTTCATACTAGTAACTAGATGGTAAGAAGGCACAGCTTGTGAATCCACAAAAGATACACGCTTTAAGGAGTGCAAATGATTGCAGTTTAAAGTCACTACGCCAAAGTCCACTCAAGGGCTTTGCAGGCGCGACCATATGTATGTCGACATCCAAAAAGCAGTTTTATTAGCGACTCAAACTTGCTACGCCAACAGTTAATGGGAAAGGTATAAGCCCGGAAGATTGTATACGTTTGCTACCAGAATACTATCAATCGGGATAAAACAGTAGCACTGCAGTTAGAATGCTGCATAACACCATTATCTACGTAGACCATAAAATGCGGAGTTCGTTTCGGTGTAAAAATTATTGTAACAAGTTTCCGAACAACGTTCAGATGGATGATAGCTTGCCAATATTAATTGTGAATGCTCAGTTCGTGTTGTAGATAAAGACGAGCAAACATCACAAAACCATGCCTACCTCCAAGACTGCACCCTCGAGCTTCTATTACGACCCACTTCAGTAAGTCACGTGCTCAGAAAAGGCTTTTGGGTTGCGTGCCCCGAACAAAAAATGCATTATTTATAAGGCACTGGCTGGATTGGATTGTTAAAGTGATGAACAGATGGTAACACCTGAAAATACAAACATACCTCTCCCTCCCATTCCACCACTGCTGCGGATTGGTCCTGAAGGCGCAGACCTTTTAGGCGGGGGACCGCCGCTTCGTGGTGGAGGGCCCCTCTTCATGGGCAGCTGTCCTCTAGAAGAAGAACCCCCTGTGGTACACAAGGACATCTTAAATTCTGGTAGGTGTATCGTGTTATCACCAAATTTCATGAAGCAGTACAATGCTATTAATTTGAACAGCCAATGTGCCAAACTGCTAATGCACGCCGCAAGGGGACACGGACAGTACTCGTTCCAATCTGACCCTTAACTCAAACTTAATCGAAAATCTACACTATAGCAAGCATTTCAACCACTCACCACGGAAGTATCAAGTTAAAAATCTACCCAGTTGCAATCTACTATCGGAGAAAGCTACCCACTTTGCTAAACTTCACAACGCAACACTACAATTTTCAATACGCGTTGTTGCAGTTGGCTGCAAATACGGCCCAAACCCAATTCATACCAATAGGCAAAACGCTCGGCGTTAAACCAACTAAAATGCGTAATTTGAATACCACTTCATAATCCGTAAACAGCCACACGCAAAGTATTCCACTTAGTCCCCTTTATCCACCACTCATACCTCTTGGAGGACCACGACTTCTTGGGGGTGGTGGTCCACGTCTTGCTCCAGTTTCAAAGGCTGGTTTTGTAGCTTGTTCGACTTTAATTGGTTTCCCATCTAAAGCCTGCAAAATAAAAAATATTTAGTACTTTCTATCTTAACAATGTAACGGGGACATAACGTATGAAGGGAAGCATACCTTTCCGTTCATGTCTCTCGCTGCATCTTTCGCGTCTGCCGGATTCTCAAAGGTAACAAAAGCAAAACCTCTTGACTTGTTGGTGTCGCGATCCTTCATCAGAAGAACTAAAACGAAAAAAACGCAGGTCAGGGCAAACACGGTACAGATGTCTTAAGAAAAGTTGAACACAAAACGGTCAAACTCAGAACTTCTTAGAGGAGAACAGGCTCTATCAGCATATCAATCAATGCCATGTTTAACATCACAGTTCGACCGCACTTAATTAAACATTATAAAATTACAAAACCTCACCTTCTGCTATTCGTCCATATTTGCCGAAAACGGACTCCAACGCCTTCTCGTTAGTCTCGGTGTTGAGACCGCCAATAAAAAGCTTTCCGGGACGATCTGCTTCAACCATTTTGAGTTCAGTCTAAAACGCATAAAGGAAAGGGGAGGTTACTCCCGCGTACGTTAACGTCGAAGCATACAAAAGCCCCAAGCGCTAGCACCACCCATTACAGGACACGCCGAACGAATCACAAAATGGCGGCCACTTTGTTACAGAAGGCAGCGTAGTTAAAAAATGCACTTAACTACTCTATAAGCAAACAACAAAACTCGAGATCGTGGCAAACTCGAGCGCACAACTGAAGAGGTGTTCGGGGTACAGACTACATCCTCGTGTATGTAGGCAATACCCATACTGATACAACAGAAGGTGGACGCCACGCGTGTATTCTGAAACACAAACGGGTTATCGAGACAATACCCACGGGATATACGAATTAACTATGTGCTCGACATGTCTATAGAGAAGACACGTGCCTCGAATGGTTGCGTGGATGGTAAATTGCAACGAGTTAATTTTAAAACACCGACTTCGAATAATCGAGTGAATTAACTCAACAAAAAAAATATATAGGCTAATATGTCCCGTTATTTCTATAATTTCTTTGAAAAGAAAAGTGTGCCCTCTACACAAAATGGCGGCGGCGACGACCACACTGCGCCAAAACGCGAGGACACTCCTAGAACCTTCTGTGTATCGTTATCGCCAAAACATTCAATACCCTTTCAAATATGCTCCAGATTCTACAAGCGACCGCCTCTAAATAAGCTGTTCCAACCATTAGGCCCTCAAATAGTATCTTGTGCACTTACCTACCCTTCACCCCGCAACTGCGCAACAAAATGAACGTGAAACAAAGAGCGATGCGTTTATAAACCCTTGGCCGGTGACGTAAAAAGGCCCGCGCTCCTCGAATCGGAAGTATGGGAGGGTTTACGCGAGAGAATTAATGTATCTCGCGAGACCTTCATCAAACAACGACAGAGGCAGATTGAAAGTACTTTTTTCGCTAATCTAAAAAAGACTTCCTCTAACTTTACGTGAGACGAGTATCCGGAAAGGCAGCCATGTAAAGATCAGGCACGACATTAGTCCACTGCCGGTTTCTAAAATGGAGACTGAGGACAACTGTTAACACATAGATACCCCAGCATACGTTTTCCAAGTCATCATTGTTTTTACCGTATTTTAAATGGCGTATCCACGTTCACCGGGTCTTGGGTCAGTGTTTGAATTTTTTGCCGCTGTGTTACCTTACTCGTATTAAGGGTATCGTTAAGTCCCGTGGATTCGTGCGCAACTGCTTACTGTTGTTTATTTATTAATGTATGCTTTTTTATATATATTGCGCGGGCATTACTCAAAGGTGCTAAATCGCCTTACAACAGAAATTGCCAACTTATTACCTCAGGTACAAAAATACATAATCAGAAAATGTTGCTGCCCCCGACCCATCAGAGCTGAACATTACATAAGGCACATAATTACATTATTCGAATACTTAGCCACATTTAAAAAGGCATGAACATTGGAGTATTAGTATGTATTGCATAAGTAAGTCCATATTCTGATGGATACAACTACCTGTGGATTCCTCACCTGATGAATACTCCCATGGCGCCAGCATTTGACGGAAATCTTCTTACTAGTCTCTGCACGTCGACGAGGACGTCACTCTAACCCACGCGACGCCGTCTGACGTCATACAGGCAATAAGAAGTCCTCGCCGACGTGCCGATGACAGTTCCCTTTTTTCCGTGCATTCGAAACGGTTATCTTCGAGGGAGTTACTGTTACCTTCGTGGTTACAGTGTATTGTCTGCTGCGTAGTCTTCTCTGCGGTAACAATGTCTCAGAGGAAGTCGGGTTTCAAGCCCTGTCGAGAGTGTGGGGGCAAGATGTCAGTTACAGATCCTCACTCCGACTGTCTATGGTGTTTGAGCTCCGACCACGACGTCTCGACTTGCGATTCATGTCAACACATGAATCCGAAGGCCCTCAAAGAGCGCGAGGCCAAGTTATTCATGGCAAAGTCAAAGAAGAAGGAGAAACATCATAAGAAGTCTTCTTCGCCAAGGTCTCACCGGCGTCATCGAGACTCCCGGCGCCGTAGAGACTCACGACGTCACTCCAGCAAGGAGTCTCGTTCGAGGTCACCTTCGGCTCGGCGTCGGAGGACTTGGGAGGTCAGCCCCACGGTCACGCCGCATCCATCGACGCCGTTGCCCTCTCCGGCGTCACCGACTTCACCTGGTCAGGCGTCAGTGATTGAGGTGGTGCAGCCTCTTGTGTTTTCTCCGGCGTCGCAGACGTCGAGGCCGGCGTCGGGGTCGCCCTCGATCCAGGCACCCCAGTATCCGGCTTTTCCCACTCCTGGAGCCGATAGTACCGCGTTTCTTAATGCGATGTATACCATCTTTCAGCAGATGGCTCCAGGAGCTGCTCCGGCTGGTCCTTCGGGGCCCTTGGCCTTTTCGTTGGGTGATCCTGCGCCTCTTCGGCCGGCACCCTTTATGCCCTTTCTCCCTTTTGGGAATGTGGGCTCGGCGCCGGTGCCGGCGTCGGTGGCCGCTCCGGTGGCTTCGGATGTTTCGGCCCCGGAGGTTGCCCCTCCGTCGAAGTCAGGATTTTGCCCTGTGACTCCGGTTGGTCCATCGGCTCCAAGACCTCGTCCTCCGGCTCCTGCCTCGGCGCCGAAGCTGCCTGTGGCGCCGGACGCGGCGTCAGATGCTTCTGGAGATCGGCGCCGTTCTTCGACGTCGGCGGAGGCCATGTCGACTCCGCGTATCGAGGAGAGACTTCATTCGAGGAGGCGTGCTCTCCGTCTTTTAGAAGAGCAAGAGTACCAGCGAGTCCTAGAGGAGGGAGAGATTGAGGACTCTGGAGACGGACTGCATGGTCTGGATACAGCCAGTGGGCTGGACACTTCCCCTGAGTGGGACCTTTCATCTCCAGGGGAATATACGGAGGAGGCTGCTTCCTTTCATGCTGTGGTGAGGAAGGCAGCGAGCTTTTTGGACCTGCCTTTGCCGGTGGCAGAGGCAAAGCAGAATTTGCTGACAGAGGTATTGCATCCGGCCTCTGCTGCAGCTGAGCCTCTCTTGCCATTTAATGAGGCTTTGCTGGATCCGGTGTTGGAGGTGTGGAAGAAGCCGGTGTCTTCCTCGGCCGTTCATAGGGCTGTGGCCAGGAGGTATCGAGCTGCACCATCTGACCCTGGCTTTCTCTCTAGACACCCTACGCCGGAGAGCTTGGTGGTGCAAGCCTCCTGTTCCTCAAAGTCAGCGCCTGGTTCCTTCCCGACGGTGCCTGGAGACAGAGACTCCAAAAAACTGGATGCGCAGTCCAAGAAAATATTTTCGTCATGCAGTTTGGCGTTGATGCCACCAACGCCACGTGCATTCTGGGGAGGTACATCCATGCGCTGATGGATGATATTTCGTCTTCATTCACGGAGCTTCCCCAGGGTCTTTTGGATGTGGTCTCGGACGCCCAGGCTGCCGCGACCCAGATTATCCAGTCTGGGCTGGACACGACCGACTCGGTGGCCAGGGCGATGGGCACGACTGTGGTGGCAAGAAGACAGGCCTGGCTCCGAAACTCAGGGTTCTCTGCGGATGTGCAGTCGACCCTACTGGACCTCCCGTTTGATGGGGACAGACTGTTTGGAGCCAAGGCAGATTCAGCCTTGGAACGATTTAAGGAGAGCAGAGCCACAGCCAAATCGTTAGGACTGCAAGCTCCTTCTTCCTCTGCCTCTTCTAGAATTTTCAGGAGGTTTCGGGGATTTGGGCGTGGCTCTTATTCCTCTTCCTTTCGGGGGAGGTTCCAGCAACCCGCCTCTTCCCTCCCCTATAGGTCATTTAGAGGGAGGGGGAGGGGTGGGGTCCGTACCAGAGGAGCCTCTCAACAGCACTCTGCCTCTTCCTCGTCCTCTGGAGGGGTGCAGCAGGGGAAGCAGCCTTAGGCTTCCACCGTTTCCCACTCACTCCTCTCCTGTAGGGGGAAGATTACAGCGTTTCCTCCACAAGTGGAAGTCTATCACAACGGACACTTGGGTTCTCGGCATTGTGGGAAAAGGCTACGCCCTTCCCTTTCGGGAGTTCCCGCCCCTCATCCCGCCCCGCCCATCTTATTGTTCAGAAGAACACCTCCTGTTGCTAGAACAGGAGGTTCAAGTCCTCCTTTCAAAGGGCGCGGTAGAGTTGGTCCCAGAGCAGGAAAAGGGTCGAGGTTGTTACTCAAGATACTTCCTGATTCCCAAAAAGGATGGTCAGTTGAGACCAATCCTGGATCTGAGGATCTTGAATTGGTTCCTCAAACAGGAAAAGTTCAAGATGCTGACCCTAGCACAGGTGCTTTTGGCGTTGAACAAGGAAGATTGGATGGTGTCTGTCGACTTGCAGGATGCTTACTTTCATATCCCGATACTCAAGTCGCACAGGAAGTATCTCCGGTTTGTGGTAGGGTCGCAGCACTATCAGTTTGCGGTCCTCCCGTTTGGTCTTACTTCAGCACCTCGAGTCTTCACAAAGGTGATGTCAGTGGTTGCGGCGGAGCTCAGAAGGAAGGGGATAGCAGTATTCCCTTACTTGGACGACTGGTTGATCAAAGCCAAGTCCCCGGAGCTTGTGTCGCATCATCTGCAGTCAACAACCCAGTTGTTGTTCGACCTGGGCTTTTCGGTGAACGTGCCCAAATCTCACCTGGAGCCCTCTCAGCGCCTCCTGTTCATAGGGGCAGTACTGGATACAACATTGAGTCGAGCCTTTCCTCCGCCTCAGCGGATTCAAGATATTCAGGAATTGGTTCCAATGTTTCGAAATGGAGCGGTAGTTCCAGTCCTCAAGGTCCTTCGTCTGCTCGGTCTGTTCGCCTCCTGCATTCTGTTGGTCACGCATGCTCGCTGGCACATGAGGGCTCTTCAGTGGTGCCTCCGAAGGCAGTGGTCTCAACACAAGGGAGATTTAGAAGGTACTGTCAAGATCTCCAGAGATGCTGCTGTGGAATTGAAGTGGTGGATTGCGGGCAACAATCTTTCACAGGGGAAGCCGTTCGCGCAGTCGCCACCAGTGGCCACGGTAATAACGGATGCCTCCACCCTAGGATGGGGAGCTCATCTGGGGGATCTGGAGATCAAAGGGCTTTGGTCTCCAGAGGAACAGGTGTTTCATATCAATCTGTTGGAGTTACGGGCTGTACGTTTGGCTCTCAAGGCCTTCCTCCCATCCCTTCGTGGTCAGTCGGTACAGGTCCTGACGGACAATACTACCACGATGTGGTACATAAACAAACAGGGAGGAGTAGGGTCGTACCTTCTCTGCAGAGAAGCTCTTCGGCTATGGTCCTGGGCAAAGGACCATCAGATTTGCTTGGTGGCAAATCATCTGGCCGGGGTCTTGAATGTACGTGCGGACAGTCTCAGTCGCCAATTCTCGGCAGACCACGAGTGGCGTCTCCATCCAGATCAAGTCTGTTTAATCTTCCAGATGTGGGGGTTTCCTCGGATAGATCTGTTTGCCACTCGGGAGAACGCGCATTGCCCGTTATTCTGCAGCCTCCAGTATCCGATGCAGGGAGCGTTGGGGGACGCGTTTCAGATAACCTGGTGCGACCAGTTGCTTTACGCGTTTCCCCCCATACCCTTGATTCCTCGAGTGTTGAGGAAAATTCGCCAAGACCGGGCCCAAGTCATCTTAATAGCTCCGGATTGGCCAAGGAGGGTATGGTACTCCGACCTTTTCCAACTCTCACTGTGCCCTCCGCTCCGTCTCCCTCTCAGGGCAGACCTCCTCTCGCAGTCGCAGGGGCAGGTTTTACACCCCAACCTCCAGAGTCTGCACCTACATGCTTGGAGATTGAACGGGGCAACCTGAGTTCCTTCTCTCTCCCGCCTGATGTAGTGGATGTTATCTTAGCGGCCAGGCGACACTCCACTAAATCTATCTACGCTAATAGGTGGTCTAAATTTGTTATGTGGTGTGGAGAGAGACAGATTGATCCCTTACATGCTCATCTGTCACATGTTTTGTCTTTTGCACTGTCTCTAGCGCAGAAAGGTTGTGCAGTAGCTACCATTAAGGGTTATTTGTCGGCCTTGTCAGCCTTCATTTGTCTTCCAGACCAACCATCGTTATTTAAATCCCCTATTGTTCTCAGATTCTTGAAAGGTCTTCTGAATCAATATCCTCCAAAACCATTCGTTATGCCTCAATGGGATTTGTCCTTGGTCCTGACTTTCCTTATGGGGTCCCCTTTTGAGCCTATGCATTCTTGCCCCTTAAGGTATTTGGTTATTAAAACAGTATTCCTGGTAGCTATAACATCTGCAAGGAGAGTGAGTGAGTTGCAGGCCTTATCGGTTAAACCCCCTTATATAACGTTTTATGGGGATAAGGTGGTGTTGAGGACCAAGGCTGCTTTCCTTCCGAAGGTTGTTTCACCCTTCCATTTGGCTCAGACAATCACTTTGTCCACGTTTTATCCTCCGCCTCATCCTTCAAAGGAGGAAGAAAGACTACATCGCCTGGACCCAAAAAGGGCGTTGAGCTTCTATATCGACAGAATGAAGGATATCAGGCTGGAGGATCAGCTGTTTGTCGGATACGTGGGCAAGAGGAGAGGAAAGGCAGTCCACAAGAGAACACTCTCCAGGTGGGTTGTTCTTTGCATTAAAATCTGTTACTCTTTGGCAAAGAAGGATCCGCCTGAGGGCATTAGAGCTCACTCCACCAGAGCTAAGTCGGCCTCTTCGGCCTTGGCCAGGGGTGTTCCTGTGGTTGACATCTGCAAGGCCGCAACTTGGTCGTCCCTTCACACTTTTGTGAAACATTACTGTTTGGACTCTGAGGTCAGAAGGGACGGTCATTTTGCACGGTCAGTGCTGCAGGATTTCTTGGTTTGACCATTTAGGCACCCACCGCCGGGCGTGGTACTGCTTTGGGACTCTATTCATCAGGTGAGGAATCCACAGGTAGTTGTATCCATCAGAAGAACGAGTTACTTACCTTCGGTAACGACTTTTCTGGTGGATACATTAGCTACCTGTGGATTCCTCACGGTCCCACCCGCCTCCCCGTTGCCTTTTTGGTCTCTCCAAGCAATCCTTGAGTGTGCTCCTTTTGGTATTCAAAGTTGCAATACATTTTGCATGTATGATATTTGTATATATGTGTATATTTATATATAAATCTATATATATATTGGGTATATACATGATTCGTATGTATAAATATATTTATTTGTTTAAAAAAAAAAAAAAAGGTTATATTAAATCTACAGCTATTTTATTGCAATGTTGTGTGATTTACAATATTAAGAGATGTTGCTTTGCTCTTTCATTGCATTGGGTTATTATTATTATTCTCATGCACGTAAAAAATGTTGGTACTGTCATCGGCACGTCGGCGAGGACTTCTTATTGCCTGTATGACGTCAGACGGCGTCGCGTGGGTTAGAGTGACGTCCTCGTCGACGTGCAGAGACTAGTAAGAAGATTTCCGTCAAATGCTGGCGCCATGGGAGTATTCATCAGGTGAGGAATCCACAGGTAGCTAATGTATCCACCAGAAAAGTCGTTACCGAAGGTAAGTAACTCGTTCTGGCCTGTGAAGAGCTGAACTATGAGTTGTTGTTTTTTAAAGGTCACGGCTTCTAGCAGCAGTGCTTTGACATTTTTCAGTGGTCTAGTGCCCCTGACAGTTTAAGTTGTTTTCTGTTCTGCGATTGCGAGTAGCTACCACGATTCACAACGGTTGTGATATGTATTGTCACACTCACACCGTTCCAGGTTATGGGTGGCCATGCAACTCTGAGTTAACCGTTCCAAACCCACACTATGTAAGAATATTTGCACGAAAGTGAGAGAAGAACACCGTAATACATGGCTGTCCTTCAATTATTCAAAATTTCATGTGTTTGAGAAGTTATTCGACATGTGTCAAGCGATGCACAACGCAGTCCAAATATACGAAGACAACTAATAGATTAGATGCTAGTAATTATTTGATTCTTGTAATTTCACTTTAAAAGAAAACAGGAACAACGAGACTTCTTAAGGGCTGTCAACATAGAACACCACAAACACTAATTAAAATCACAACAAATAAGACAAATCACTTAGTTGATTAAAATGTATATTTATTTAAAAAAATGGAATCACCTAGGGGCCCACAGCCAGGTTAGCATGTGACCCAAAGCAAGAAAACAACACGCATCATAGGCAATGAACGAATGCTTTTGAAACAACTGTACATTTCAACGTGATCAATGTCTCGATTTTGTTTCTGTCAGTACAATGTCAGTATAGATGTATATCTTCTCATTGTTTGTTTCAGAAACTTTATTTTAAATTAGGAGTGGACTTTCTGGTATGACAGCCCATACACATAAACGAGTATAACAAGTGACAATAAATAAATAGCTATATGTTCAAGATCACACATCCTAAATTCAAACACAACTTTAAAGATAGCATTAAATACTCGCCATTAATTTACAACAGGTGTTTTAAATCATTCAGTTTTGCACGCTGTTCGTTTGAGGGTAATACACATGGAGATCCGGTGCTGATGTTGGGAAATGTGACGGGGACGCAGTCATCTGATCAACAGGAGGGGGACGTTAGAATACCTTTGAACATACGTGAATTAACGCTCTATCGATAATAACTTTAAATGTTTAGGGTCTCAACTCTCCGATCAAAAGAAGTGCCCTTTTGAAATGGCTAAAAGCGAAAGAGGTCGACATGCTTCTCCTACGGGGACCCATCTAGTAATGAGGGATGTACTGCGGTTACGATCATACTGATTCCCCTTGCGATTCCATGCGACGATTATTTCTAAAGCAAAATGGGGAAAATACTGATGATACACGCGCTGCCGTTTGAATTGGAATCAATCCAGTCATACCACAATTACCCTCATGTAGGCCCTTGCTGATTAGTGAGGTAATCCTGATGACTGTACTACTATGGGATAAGAAAAGGGAGGCAATAGAACTCAATAATGACAACGGGCAAGTGAGCTGGAGTGTTGCGTGGGATGCGGATGATAACGCGTCCCTTTATGATAATTTATCACGCATCAGGACTCGTTTTAGGCCAATGAATCTTTTGACCCAGTTGAGAGACACCTTAGGACGAGATAGCTAATCAATATGTCAATCAATATGTCAATAATGTCATCAATTTTTATCACAACAATACATTTCACTTTAAGGCAAGAATCACAAACATCAAAACATAACACAGCGTGAACATAGATCAGTTTAACAGAGTGTCAATAACGCGTCAGTTCAACAAAGCATAGATTCAGTCGTTTGTCTATTTGCGTCAATTTAGTGAACACCTGTCCTAACCACTAATTAGCATTGGCATGTTGGGCTTCATGCAAAACAATTTAGAACACCAATTTGGAAAACATCTAACTATGGTCCCTGTCAAAAGTAAGCAGTTGGTACCTAGAAAGGAAAAGCAAACAGACAAATCACAGTTTCATTGTCATAGTTACCCTCCAAGATTTAGGTCAGCACTCAGGTTCAGTCTTCGTCCTCAGGACACCAGTCAAATCGCCATCAGTCAGAACTCAGCTCCGGGGCAAAAAGGGAACTTCCCTCATAAGGAGGTAAAGTGTAAAATGGGCATCTAAGAAAAGGATGGTTTAAGTAGAACCAAAGTAAGTCACCAAAGAGAGTGACAAAGTTTCTGGATAAAATCAATAGCATTCCCTCCCTAATTCTAATGGTTCTCTGTGTCATGGGTTTTTATCCCTTTTTCGTTGTACATTCCCTACATTTTTATTGGACCTTGGTTATACCCCACTATCTTTACCCAATTAGAAAATGGATTATGTCATTAATCTTTCACCCCATATTATTTTACCCGCTTTTTATTGGTCCACATGATTGACGTCTTCGGCGGTAGCACGTCCGGTATGATTTCATCCTTCTGTAATTCTTTTCACATCTTTTGGTCAGTAGCTCCATTGTCTTCACCGGTTTGAACGACCTTGTACATTACATTAATCTACACTGTTGCATTTTGACTAACATTTTCTACAAGCAATGGGGATTTCATGGGAACGGATCTACTAAGGTTATATTCAGCTTCTAGTTTGAAGAAAACAACAAGGGGCCATGTCCTTTTGCAAGTCAGCACACTGCAAGATAGGAAAAATACATTTAATATAAGAGCCAAGCAGCTAAGCTTCGGCTCATGCTAACTTAAGGCCTACAAGGATTTCAGCACAAATTCAATAATGCAATCATTAATAATTAGTATAAACGTATTCTTTATATCAATTCATAACGTTAGTCATTTTTATTAGTCCATATATATATTGGCAGCCACTCCCCGTGGTCACATTTCAAGTGCATGTTTAAGCGAAAAATCATTACTACAGTTTTTATGCAGCATTACCACACATTAATTCATAAACATTTCATGTTAATATAGATTATATAAGCTACGCTCTCTCAGTCCCTCCTCTGATGACGTTCGTCATCACACAAACCTTTCCCTTTCAACCTTTCACGTTAAATTTTTCACCTTGCGCATAATGCGCATTTCAACATCTTGTCCCTTGTGTGAACTTTCCCAAATTTCATTGAACATTTTCTCCCTTTCACTTTCCTCATTTCTCTTGTTTCTCTTTGTCCAATTTCTTTTAATTTTGTCATTAATTTTGCATGTTCCCCATAAACCTAATAAACAGACCAGAACAATTAATAGACCCTCTAGTATGTTTGCAAGAACCCCATTCCAAATGTTGCTAAACCAGCTACCTACTCTGGCAATTCCTTTTCCCACTTTCTCTCACACTCCAGGTTCCTTCAAATCCTTCAAATCTGCACTATCTCTAGTTAGGTTAGTAAGCATACCTCTAATCTTTTTACTATTGTCCGGTATAAACGAGCAACAATGACGCTCTTTGAGCATCTTGCAGACTCCGCCGCTCTTTGCTAAAAGAATGTCTAAAGCAAGCCGATTTTGAAGAGTCATAGCTCTTTCCGCAGCAAGTTCAGTATCCATCAGGAGTATAGCCCCTGTAAAATTTGTCAGCATGTTATCCACAATAGGAAACAACTTTCGAATCTTTATGGAGTTTAGAATAACCCCTACTGAAGGAATTATGGCTACAAATATGTCACCAACGACAGCAGCCGCTGTCTCTCGTTTTTGTCTAGCATGTTGTAATTCAGATGCTTTAGGTATTTGCTTTAAGTCATCAATCTGGTAAATCTTTGGGAAAACTATCCCCAAATAACATGTCCCATACCATCCCTTAGGGAGACGGTAATAAGCATTAAGTCCACAGATATAATAGATCCCAGGGATCGCTGGATCCTGTCCATTTAACATGAATGTCCATTTACTCTGAAACAAAAACACATGCCTGCATTCACTCGTTCCCACAAATAAAGGGGGTGATTCTAACCCTGGCGGTCGGTGTTAAAGCGGCGGCCAACCCGCCAACAGGCTGGCGGTAAAAAATATGGAATTCTGACCCTGGCGGGAACCGCCAACACAGACAGCCACTTTAACACTCCGCCCGCCACGGCGGTACAAACAAACAGCACGGCGGTCACCGCCAACAGCCAGGCGGCAGACAATGTACCGCCCACACTATCACAACTCACCAATCCGCCACCTTTTCCGGGGCGGGAGCACCGCCGATAAAAACACGGCGGAAACAGACTACGAACGGGAAAACGCACACCACTACGCACTCCAGGAGGAAGGAGGACAGCATGGAACCCGAATTAAACATCCTACCTGCTCTCGTCTACCTTCTCATCTACCACGAGTACGAAGTCCGGCGCAGACGACAACGGTGAGTACTGCACCTACGACACACGGGAGGGGGGAGGACGAAAGGTTACGGGCACACACATATGCGACCCCCACCCCCCCCAACTATGTACACACCAATGCAGAGCAACAAGTCACAGTGACACCACCCAAACACCCCTGAAAAATGCTAGGACATAATCAAAACTGGAATAAATATTTATGTACCAAAAAGCTCCTGAAAATTATCGTACAACCATGAAAGATATTCACAAGAAAACAAATGACATACACATCAGTGTATAACTGAAGTAACAAGTCCTGCACATCCTACAAATTCATCATGTCCGTGGGCCAAAGTTTTGAGAAACAAGGGCAAAGCCCACACAGGAGACCTGAGTCCTTTGGAGAGAACACTGCAGGGGCATCAGATGTAAAAACTACAGGCACATCAGGGGGAAGGGAAGGGGGGGGCACCACAGCCACATGAGTCCACGACGCCAGATCCACGAGGAGCCACCATGCCCACTGTACCATCCTGGGGAGTGCAAAGCCACAGTCTCTCAATGTCTCTACAGTGGGTGGGCTGCCCACTGTACCATCCTGGGGAGTGCAAAGCCACAGTCTCTCAATGTCTCTACAGTGGGTGGGCTGCCCACTGTACCATCCTGGGGAGTGCAAAGCCACAGTCCATCAGGTGGATGACAGTCTCCACTGGTCAAGGAGGAGGCATGGTGGGCACAGTGAACCATAAACAGTGATTGAGACGGCGGTGCCCAGCGGAGCGGTGCTTGAGATGAAGGGCCCAGCGGAGCGGTCCTTGAGAAGAAGGGCCCAGCGGAGCGGTGCTTGAGAAGAAGGGCCCAGCGGAGCGGTGCTTGAGACGGCGGGGCCCAGCGGAGCCGTGCTTGAGATGAAGGGCCCAGCGGAGCGGTGCTTGAGAAGAAGGGCCCAGCGGAGCGGTGCTTGAGACGGCGGGGCCCAGCGGAGCGGTGCTTGAGAAGAAGGGCCCAGCGGAGCGGTGCTTGAGACGGCGGGGCCCAGCGGAGCGGTGCTTGAGAAGAAGGGCCCAGCGGAGCGGTGCTTGAGACGGCGGGGCCCAGCGGAGCGGTGCTTGAGACGGCGGGGCCCAGCGGAGCGGTGCTTGAGACGGCGGGGCCCAGCGGAGCGGTGCTTGAGAAGAAGGGCCCAGCGGAGCGGTGCTTGAGAAGAAGGGCCCAGCGGAGCGGTGCTTGAGACGGCGGGGCCCAGCGGAGCGGTGCTTGAGATGAAGGGCCCAGAGGAGCGGTGCTTGAGAAGAAGGGCCCAGCGGAGCGGTGCTTGAGACGGCGGGGCCCAGCGGAGCGGTGCTTGAGACGGCAGGGCCCAGCGGAGCGGTGCTTGAGAAGAAGGGCCCAGCGGAGCGGTGCTTGAGATGGCGGGGCCCAGCGGAGCGGTGCTTGAGAAGAAGGGCCCAGCGGAGCGGTGCTTGAGACGGCGGGGCCCAGCGGAGCGGTGCTTGAGACGGCGGGGCCCAGCGGAGCGGTGCTTGAGAAGAAGGGCCCAGCGGAGCGGTGCTTGAGAAGAAGGGCCCAGCGGAGCGGTGCTTGAGACGGCGGGGCCCAGCGGAGCGGTGCTTGAGATGAAGGGCCCAGAGGAGCGGTGCTTGAGAAGAAGGGCCCAGCGGAGCGGTGCTTGAGACGGCGGGGCCCAGCGGAGCGGTGCTTGAGACGGCAGGGCCCAGCGGAGCGGTGCTTGAGAAGAAGGGCCCAGCGGAGCGGTGCTTGAGATGGCGGGGCCCAGCGGAGCGGTGCTTGAGAAGAAGGGCCCAGCGGAGCGGTGCTTGAGATGAAGGGCCCAGCGGAGCGGTGCTTGAGACGGCGGGGCCCAGCGGAGCGGTGCTTGAGACGGCGTGGCCCAGCGGAGCGGTGCTTGAGAAGAAGGGCCCAGCGGAGCGGTGCTTGAGACGGCGGGGCCCAGCGGAGCGGTGCTTGAGACGGCGGGGCCCAGCGGAGCGGTGCTTGAGAAGAAGGGCCCAGCGGAGCAGTGCTTGAGATGGCGGGGCCCTCTTCAGCGGTGCTCCTCTCCACGGCGGGCCCTGTTCAGCGGTGCTCCTCTCCACGGCGGGCCCTGTTCAGCGGTGCTCTTCTCCACGGCGGGCCCTGTTCAGCGGTGCCTATCTTCACGGCGGGCCCTGTTCAGCGGTGCTCTTCTCCACGGCGGGCCATGTTCAGCGGTGCTCTTCTGCACGGCGGGCCCTGTTCAGCGGTGCTCTTCTCCACGGCGGGCCCTGTTCAGCGGTGCTCTTCTGCACCGCGGGCCCTGTTCAGCGGTGCTCTTCTCCACGGCGGGCCCTGTTCAGCGGTGCTCCTCTCCACGGCGGGCCCTGTTCAGCGGTGCTCATCCAGCAGGTCAAGGGAGCCAGACCTGGCCTGGACTCCCTGCTCAGTCGCCCTTGGACCGTGACGTTTCTGGACCCTTCGGGGACGGACTCCTGGCCTCCTTAGTGTCCTCCTTCCCAGCTGGGATGTGACATGTGGGGTCCACCTTCTCCGCGCTCCTGCTGCCCTTCCGCTCCTTTGATGGGGCTCTCGGGCCCTTGCCTCCCCTAGATGGTGTGGCTGGGGAAGTGGCCGCACATTGCTCCTTGGGGGCAGCCCTGTCGGTCCTCGCACGGCGGCCCTTGTTTTTGCGGGTCCTCTTGCCGGGGGGGGGGGGCTGGACGTGTCCTTGCTGCTGATCGATGTGTCACTGCTGGCAAAGGGTGGACTCCAGATCCCATGCACAACAGTGACACGCGAAGCTGGGCTGGTGGTGGCTGCGGTGCTCTTGGGACTCTTTGCAGATGGAGGGGGGAGCTCATCGGAGGGAAAGAGGTCAAGATTAGCCAGGAAAAGCTTTTTAGGTCCAAGGTAAAGGGTAGGAGAAGTGGTGATGGGAGTGGAGGAAGAGGATGTGGTTGTAGGAGAGTCAGGTGTGCTGTCTTTGGGTGCAGGTGCTTGTGACGTAGGCTGTCGTGAGGTGGATGTCTGTTGGGTGGGTGGCTGCCTGCGTTTGTGTGTCTTGGAAGAGGGGGTGACAGACACAGTGGGAGAGGACACAGGGGACGTGTACATGGCAGTGGGGGTGGTGACTGCACGAGTGTGGACTGTACTGGAGGGTGAGGTGGTGATGGAAGCACTGGCTGATGTTGGGGTGCATGCAGGTGTGAGTGTAGATGTCACAGGGAGGGAGGAGGGAGACGAGGAGGAGGGGGACACAGAGGTGGTTGTGACTGTTGGAATGTCTGCATCTGGGTGTTGCTTGGGTGAGTGTTTGTGGGATCTGTGGTGCTTGTGTCTGGATGAGCTGCTCTTGGGTGTTGAGGTGTGTGCAGGCTGGTCTGATGGTGTGGATGGGATAGGTTGTGGAACAGGAGACAGAGAAAGTTTGGAGGCAGTAAGAAGAGGGAGGCTGGAAACAGGGACAATGGCTGCCGTCAGTGCTGAGGCCAGAGCAGTGAACGCTCGTTGATGGGCAGCCTGACCCGAATGAATGCCCTCCAGGTACGCATTGCTCTGTTGCACCTCCCTTTGCACACCCTGGATGGCATTCAAAAGGGTCGTCTGCCCAACAATGAGCGTCCTTACCAGGTCAATGAGCTCCGCACTGAGGGCAGCAGGGGCAACAGGGGCAGGGGCTGAGGTGCCTGGGGCGAAGGAGACGCGCGCCTTCCTGGGCGAGCGGGCACGGAGCGTAGGCTGAGGGGCTGCTGGGAGGGCGGGGCTGGTACGCTGGGTGGCGGCTGTACCTGTAGAGGCGGGGGGCACGGATGTTGCCGCCACCGCTAGGGAGCTCCCATCCGAGGACGTGTCGCTGTCGCTGCTCTCACCAGCGGTCCCCGTCGTGGTGCTTCCCTCGCCCTCCGGATCACTGGTGCCCTCGGTGTCTGTTCCTGGGCCCACCGGGGCCTTGTGTCCTGCAGCTCCCTCGTGCTCCGATGCCAAATCTCCTCCGCCTGATGATGCTAATGCACACATGCACAAGAAGATGAAGAGAAAGGGTGGGGGGAGAAAAAAGAAGACCAGGTTGAGTGCATGCAATGTCAACACCGTTGGCGGAGAGGACAGACACAGGAGCCTAATGCACTAAGCCGCGCATTCGGGGTACACTACTCAGTACTACTGACTAGGACAACAGGCCAAGAGACGTCAAATGCGCACATGGGAGATGCTGGACCTTCAATGGCTGTACTTGTCACCCTACAGAGGTGGGGGCCGGGGGCACAGGGCCATGCCTAAGGGAGAGGACTACACTACAGAAAGCGCCCTGGCCTAATGTCACCCACAGCCCTCCTCCCCCACCCAGACGCCTCCACTGCGCAGAAAGATAGGAGAATGTGCTGATACTCACCCCCTTGTGTCTGCTGTGATGTCTTAAAGCGCCCATCCAATTCAGGGTAGGCCACCGCCAGGATCCGGGACATCAGGGGGGTCATGGTGCGACTGGCACCCCTCCTAGGTTGGGAGGCCATCCCCAGCAGTGTTTCTGCGTTCTTCCTTGTTCCGCGGCGGATGTCCTCCCACCTCTTGCGGCAGTGGGTGCCACGTCTGTTATGGACCCCCAAGTTCCGGACTTCCTTGGCGATGGCACGCCAAATCTCGATCTTCTGATGGGCGCTGACCTATTTGACATGTACAGGGTGGAAAGGAGGAAATCATCAATGACCTGCATGTTAGATGTGATTGGCCCCCCCACCAACTTTGCCATATGGCACATGCTCTCATCTGTCGGGCGTTGCACTCCTCATTCGCCCCCCACCCCACCAACTTACATCCACCCCAATCCACACAGGCATAGCCCATTCCATGTGCACCCGGTGTACTCACTTGTTGGTCTGGAGGACCGTAGAGTAGCGCATACTGGGGGAGGACCCCATCCACGAGCTTCTCCAACTCTTCAGACGTGAAGGCAGGGGCCCTTTCCCCAGTCGCAGCAGCCATTGTCACTTCCAGACCGAGGTCACAGCAGCACTTGCAGTATAGGTCCTCTCCTGTGGAAGATCAGGTCTCGAGTGATTAAGCTGATAGAAAATGGCGGTCACGCCCGCGGCGGTGCGTACCGCGGCGGTGCGTACCGCGACCGCCGGCGCACATCGTCATTGGCTCCTGAAACCCATAGGGTTCAATGTTAACCAATGCGGCTTTGCGCCGTGGTCTTCGACCGCCTACCGCCACGGTGTGCCCCGCCAGCGCATTGACCTCACATCCCATTGTCCCACTTCACAGGTCAGGCAGCCGCCATTTCAAGGGCCTACATGGCTTAATTTTGACTGCGACACACAGGCCTAGGCCTTGCATTGCCACACATACACGCCTTTCAACCCATTGCCATTCTTTAACTGTGCAAGCTGTCTGTACGTACCTGTGGTTTGCCTGACTCTGTGCTCCATGTTGTCCTTCCTAGGCACCGTCCGCTGGGACTTGCGAGGAGAAGGACGAATCCTCGCGTGTACCGACCGCTGGTGGACCTGTCGACAATGGAAGAACGCCATATAATACTTCGATACAGACTTGACCGTGCCACTATCCATTAACTGTGTGCCCAGCTGGAGCCAGCCCTGATGTCCCCCATCCGCCAACCCACAGGGATTCCCCCTCTGGTGCAGGTTTTGTCAGTCCTCCATTTTTTGGCAACTGGGTCATTCCAGACAACAGTGGGCATGTCATCTGGAATGTCTCAGCCTATGTTTTCAAAGATTTTGAGCAGAGTGTTGTCTGCCCTGATGAAACTCATGCGGAGCTACATCATTTTCCCAGAGGAGGGTGACTTGCCTACAGTGAAGGGTGATTTCTATGCCCTTGGACATATCCCCAACATCATTGGTGCCATTGATGGGACCCATGTGGCTTTGGTACCCCCAAAAGACGATGAGCAGGTGTACAGAAACAGAAAAAGTTACCATTGGATGAATGTCCAGGTGGTCTGTTTGGCTGACCAGTACATCTCCCATGTAAATGCCAAGTTCCCAGGGTCAGTGCATGATGCGTATGTGATGCGAAATAGCAGCATCCCCTATGTAATGGAGCAGCTACAGAGACAACGTGTGTGGCTAATAGGTGACTCTGGTTACCCCAACCTGCCTTGGCTACTGACCCCAGTGAGGAATCCCCGGACCAGGGCAGAGGAACGGTACAATGAGGCCCATGGGCGAACTAGGAGGATCATCGAAAGGACCTTTGGCCTCCTGAAGGCCAGGTTTAGGTGCCTGCATATGACAGGGGGATCCCTGATGTACTCACCAAAGAAGGTGTGCCTCATCATCGTGGCCTGCTGTATGCTTCACAATCTGGCATTGCGACGCCAGGTTCCTTTCCTGCAGGAGGATGGTGCAGATGGTGGTGTTGAAGCAGCTGTGGAGCCTGCGGAGAGTGAAGAGGAGGAAGACTCAGAGGACGACACAGACAACAGGGACAGAGTAATAGAACAGTATTTCCAGTAGCACACAGGTAATAATCACCCATGCCATTTTACATTTCCTGAAAGCCTCCTGCATCTCAACTTTGTCGATTTCCCCCCAGAACTATAAACATGATGTTTGATTTTCCCTTCCCTTTTCTGTGCTGTATGAGCCACTGCGTGACCTCGGCTTGGTTGGCCCATGGACTAATGCTAAGTTACCTCGGTATGTGTAATTCACAATGTTAATAAAACGTAATTGATATGTAATGTGTCATACATTTGTAAATAAGACAGGCTGAGTCCTGATTGAATTCAGTGCAATGTGTGATTTATTATTAGTGCATAGATATTGGTACATGATAGTGAAACAGTGATGGGTGGGGGTGGAGTAATGTCCATGGCGGAGTCCAGTTCTCAGTCTCACAGGTGCATTGTCCATATGCCTGTGGCAGGATGGAGCAGGGGCAGTTCAAGGTTTGACAGGGTGGCAATGTGGAACAGTGGGAGGACTTCAAGGGGTATGTGATGCTGGCGGGGGACTTGACATCCTACTCTGTCGGTTTTTTTGATCTCAGGCTCCTTTTGCGGGGCGGTTGTTGTTCAGCAGGAGGTGGGGTTCTGGTGGGCTGTCGTTGTGGTGGGGCCTCCTGTCCACTAGCGCCGGCGGAGGTGGTAGGCTGTTCCTGTTCCTGGCTAGTGACAGGGGCCCTGTGTGATGCCACATGGTCCCGAAACGTGTCCTCTATACGGTTCAGGGCCTGGACTATGCTCCCCATAGCGGTTGAGATGTTGGTGAGTTGGTCGCTGAACCCCATGTAGCGTTGCTCCTGCTGTGCCTGGATCTCCTGGAACCTGGCCAGTACCGTCGCCATCGTCTCTTGTGAGTGGTGGTAGGCTGCCATGATGGTGGTGAGGGCCTCTTGGAGAGTGGGTTCCCTGGGCCTCTCCCCCCCCCCTGTCGCACAGCAGCCCTCCGAGTTGCCCTGTTTCCCTGGGCCTCTGTCCCCTGGACGGTGTGCCCACTCCCACTGCCCCCAGGTCCCTGTTGTTGTTGGGTTGGTGGGTTACCCTGGGGGCCCTGTAGTGGTAGACACACCGCTGCTTGACCTGTCCAAGAGACAGAGGCATGGACCCGCTGGGTGGGAGCTGTGCTGTTGTTCCCAGAGGGGGTTGGGTCTGCAGTGGCCTGTGTCTGGGTGAGGGGAACCGACTGCCCAGAGGTCCCCGATGGTCCGGGCTGGTCGTCAGGTTCCAGGTCGACAGAGTTGCTGTCATCACTAGGGGCCTGTTCTGGGGGTGGCATGGACATTTCTGGTCCCTCCTGACCGGTGTGTTGTCGTTCGGGTCCTGCATGGGGTAAGAGGGTATGGTTATTGTTTCTGTGTGTGCATTAGCTTGCGTTTTATGGGTGCCCTTGTCCCCCAGTGCTGGCATTCCCTTGGGGGAGGTGTTGTGAGGGTGTTTTGTGGGGGGGGGGATGGGTATGTGCAGTGGTCATGCTTAGGTGATGGGTGTCCATAGTTTGGGGATGGCATGCAGGGGTTGGTGTTGGGTGGGTTGTGCTGGGGAGACATTCTCAGGGAGGATGTGTGCTGGGGGGTTGGGGGTGAGGGTGGGGGTTAGCATGCTGGGGGGGGGTGAAGTGGTTGGCCTTGTACTTACCAGAGTCCATTCCTCCGTGTACTCCAGCGAGGCCATCAGGATGCAGGATGTTTAGTACCTCTTGCTTCCATGTTGTGAATTCGGGTGGAGTGGGTGGGGGTCCCCCGCCAGTCTTCTGCACTGCGATGTTGTGTCGCGAGACCATCGAGCGCACCTTCCCCCGTAGGTCGTTCCATCGTTTGCGGATGTCCTCTAGATTTCTGGGATGCTGTCCCACCGCGTTGACCCTGTCCACGATCCGCTGCCACAGCTCCGCCTTCCTTGCTATGGTGGTGTGCTGGACCTGTGAGCCGAAGAGCTGGGGTTCCACTCTTATGATCTCCTCCACCATGACCCGGAGTTCTTGGTCCGAAAAGCGTGGGTGCCTTTGTGGTGCCATGGGGTGGTGTGTATGAGGTGTGGGGTGGTGTATGTGATGATGTGTGTGTTGGTGTGTGGTGCTTTGTGCTTCTATGTGGTGTGTGTGATGTTGTGGTGTGCCTCTGTGTGTCTGGCTCTCTATTCTCTGATGTGTCTCTCTCTCCTTCGTCTCTGGTTTTTGTTGGTAGGGGTTTGTGGGTGATGTGGGTGTGTGTTTTATATGGTATTGGATGTGTGGGAGTGGTGTGTGTATGTGTTTCAGGTGTGTGCCTTTCAAATTGTCCAATGTGGTAGGGGTTTGTAAAGGTGTGTGTATTTTGACCGCGGCGGTGTGTACCGCCAATGGAATACCGCGGTTGAATGACCGCCGCGTGGATTTGCGGGTCATAATGGGATGGGCTTATTTCTGTTGGCGTGGCGGTGGAGGTTTGGTCTTCTCCAGTTTACCGCTGGCCGCTGATGTGGCAGACTGCAGTGGAGGGCGGATTTTTGGAGGTTTTGCAGTTGTGGGTCAGAATGTCCGTGGCGGCTGACCGCGGCCGCGGTGGTATTGTGGCGGCCTTCTGACCGGCGGTAAGCGGCTTTTACCGCCGAGGTCAGAATGACCCCCAAAGTGTCATGATCAGATTTTGGCCAATATATATAAAGCCTTCCTACATGTAATGCATCTATAGGTAATTTGCCTTGGGTCTTTATTGCAGTGTAATGTGCGTTTTTCTAGCCCCGTTTCTAGTCTCTCTTTCAATGCTTTGCATCTATCATCAGTGTGATCTAAGAAGCTTTTCTTTACAGGTGTTAATAAGCAAGTCAGATTGTTGCGGTGTGCATAAGCTGTCCCAAATGTAAGTGTCGGTTCAAAGAAACCTCTAACTAATTTTATACTATGCTCCTTAGCTAATGTATTCAGAAACTCAATCACTGGTACAAAGGAAAACACCACATCCAAATTTGAGTAAAAATATTGCACATGCTCCTGGTTATAGAACCTTGTTAGTAGCAAACTACAGCTTATCCCATATGTTAACGGCAAGCTATGATAAGTGACCCCTTCTTGCACTGATGAAGGAATCTTTGTGCACACATAACAATTTCTTGCATCCATGGTTTCAACATACTCATTCAGTAAGCGATAGAAGACGTTAGTGGAGAGTTCCCCTTTTGAATTGGTTCCCTCATGCAAGTGTTTTGTATCTTGCTCAAACTTTTCTCACGGGGTTAGTGTTGTAGTCTCAGGTTTTGAAGCATTGTTAGTCGCTTTCTTATCCAACCACGGCATTCCCACAATCACACCTACAATTATTATTGCACACACAATACCTAATACAACACTTAACCAAGCACACACTTTACCCTTCTTGTTACTACCTCTATTATGAGCCGTGGTCTGTAAAGAATCAGATAGCAGAATAACTCAAAGCCAACAATCAACTTGAGGATGATATAAAAGCTCTTTTTTTTTTTTTTTGAGGCAAGTCTCTCTCTCTCTCTGCGTGTATTTACAGCGTTTCACTCACTCCAGGACACTTTTGTCAATCAGGTTAGCAGCTTGTCATAATCGGGTTTCAAAGTCAATTCAGGTTATCAGTGTCACATCCGGTAATTTATAAGTCCTTTTCTCAGCTTTTCAGCTTTCAGTTTCAATTTCGGTTTTTAACACAGTCTCTTTCTCTGATTGATTTCAGGTGCCGTAGTACTGGCCTGGTACTTCTCGATCAAAACAGAACGCTAAGAATTCTTGTTGCCATTCAGATGTTGTTGCATATGCCCATTCAGGACCTGCGTACCTTCTATTTGCGGTTCTTTTTCTTTTCAACCTGCGTTCACTTTGCAATTCTCCTTCACTTAGATCCTTTACTCGGGTTGTATCGATCTCTTCCGCTATTGTTTCACCTGGTACGACCTTTTCTTTCGCAGCCTGCTTCTCTGGCCAGTTATCACCTTTATGCGTCTTCTTCCTGCTTGGCCTTTCAGGACGCTGAACAGCACCCTCCTCTTGTGCTATGGTGTTTTCTCTTGATGGACCTGCAACTGGCTCAGGGGATGCCGGTGTGCTTTGACTTCTCTCTACTATTTCCCCTTCTTCTTCTGGGTCTGTAACAGGTTCAAGCTCTAACCCGTACCCATCTACTTCTGGGAGAACCTCTCCTTGATTTAGTTCTCCTGCTGCCTCTACTGAGATAGGCTCACTGTCACCTCTCTCGAACTCGTTTATTGTTTGAGGGAGTAGGCTGTTCTCAGTGGGCTCTCCTGTAGCCTCAGTTCCCCTTTGGCTATATTCTGACCCTGAGACTTCCTTCTCTGGAATTGGTGAGTCGGAAACTTCAAGTTCCTCATCAGTCGGACATGTTACCTTCTTTGTGTGACTGGCATGTATCCAATTTGGAACGCCTGCACATTTCACAGCAGTGGTTGTTGTCAGTATTACTTGGTATGGCCCCTTCCAGCGCGGCTCCAAACACAACTTTCTCACGTGCTTCTTGACAACCACCCAGTCAACGGTTTGCAGGGTGTGACCTGGATCACTGATCAGTGGCAATGTGTTGGCTTCCACCTGTTGGGAAAAAGAGCGAACCACATCAGCCAAACCTTTGCAGTAGTCCAACACCATATCATCCGTGATATTCACAAGAGCATTTGCGGGTACTGCGGGTGGCCTCATAGCTCTGCCCATGAGGATCTCATGGGGTGATAGTCCTGTCTTCTTATCAGGGGTGTTTCTCATCGACATCAGCACTAAGGGCAATGCATCTGGCCATTTCATATTGATAGCTGCGCACATTTTTGCCATTCTCGACTTCAATGTACCATTCATTTGCTCTACTAGTCCTGATGCCTTGGGGTGGTAGCTACAATGCAGCTTCTGTTCAATGTCTAACGCAGCACACAAGAGCTTAATCACCTCATTGTCGAAGTGTCTGCCCCTATCTGATTCTAAAGAGACCAGAAAACCGAACCTGGGTATTAGTTCTCTAAGCAACAGCTTTGCACCTGTGAGACTGTCGTTCCTACGTGTGGAATAGGCTTCAATCCAGTGACTGAAAACACACACAATCACCAACACGTACCTCAATCCTCCACATACAGGCATTTCAATGAAATCCATTTGCATCTTGCTAAATGGACCTCCAGCTTTCCCTATGTGGCTCAAAGTTACCACAGTTCCTTTTCCAGCATTCATCTGTTGACAGATGATGCACCTGTGACAAGTAACCTCTGCAGCTTGTCTGAATTTCGGGTTAAACCAGTCAATTTTGAACAATCTGATCATTGCATCTCTCCCAAGATGTGCCTGCCCGTAATAAAGCCTTGCAAATTGTGACAAAAGACTGTTTGGTAAAAACAGTTTCCCCTCCTCTGAGACCCACAAGTCGTCAGCTCTTTGTACGCATTGCATTCTCTGCCAAGAGCATTTCTTCTCTCTGCATCAACTACTCTTAAGGCAAAGTTCAAACATGTTTCATTTTCAGTTTGCGGTAACAATTCCCACTGATCCTTGAATGATATACAGTTCAATGCGCAAAATCTTGCGACTTGATCTCCATAGCTGTTTCCCATTGACACAAAGTATTGTGATTTAACATGAGCATTGCATTTCACCACGGCAATTTCAAGAGGTAACTGAATCGCATGTAACAAATCTTGAATCTGTACGCCATTTTTCACTGGAGAACCAGAAGAGGTCATGAAACCTCTCTGTGACCACAATTGGTCAAAATCATGTACAATGCCAAATCCGTATCTGCTGTCAGTATAAATAGTGACTTGCGTGGCATGCTTTAGTAAGGGGAATTAATTCTGCCACTTGTGCGGAATACACCCTTTCGAGCCAGGAAGCTTCAATAATACCAGTGATTGTACACACAGCATAACCGGCTCTCAGTATTCCGACTGAGTCTCTCAAACAGGATCCATCAACAAACATAGGGGGTTATTACAACTTTGGAGGAGGTGTTAATCCGTCCCAAAAGTGACGGTAAAGTGACGAATATACCACCAGCCGTATTACGAGTCCATTATATCCTATGGAACTCGTAATACGGCTGGTGGTATATCCGTCACTTTACCGTCACTTTTGGGACGGATTAACACCTCCTCCAAAGTTGTAATAACCCCCATAATGCAGTCATTTTCTTTTAACTGCGTATCTTGAATGTCAGGTCGGGTCTTGGTACATAGGTCTGTTACCTCAAGACAATCATGCTCCACTTCCTCTTCATTATTAATCTCAGTACTTTCAACAGGAAGTAGAGTTGCCGGGTTCAATACAGTACATCTCTTTAAGGAGACATTTGGCGACCCCAAAATAATGATCTCACATCGGGTAAGTCGGGCATTTGTTATGTGCTGGTTTTAGTTTGAGTCAACAGAATTTCAACTGAATGTGGAACCATTACTGTTAAGGGATGTCCCATCACTATGCCTTCACACTGCGTGAGGCTCTGACCAACTGCTGCAACTGCGCGCAAACAACCCAGTGAGGCTGCTGCGAATGGGTCCAAGGTAGCTGAAAAATACGCTACAGGGCAGTTTGCACCTCCATGGACCTGTGTCAAGACAGACAAAGAACAAGCATCACGTTCATGACAAAACAGTAGAAAAGGCTTCGTGTAATCAGGCATGCCTAAAGCTGGTGCCCTGCACATGCACTCCCTCAATTCCATGAATGACTCAAGCTCTTCCTTGGACAGAGTTATGGTATACGGGTCATCCTTAGTTTCCTTGCCTGTCAGTTTTATCAATGGTTCAGAGATAATTGAAAAGTTGGGTATCCACTGGCAACAGTAGCCCACCATTCCCCAAAACATCCTGACATCTCTCTTTGTTGTCGGGGGGTTCATCTGCAGAATAGCTGTCCCCCTTTCTTTTGATATTCTCCTGGACCCTCTCTCAATCAAGTGTCCTAAGTATTTCAACTCTTTCGGACAGTACTGCAGCTTCTTTGGAGACACTTTATGTCAGTTCTTTCCCAAATGGTTCAGTAAAGCAATTGTGTCATGCCTGCAGTCATCTTTTGTTCTGGACGCAATTAGCAAGTCATTAATGTATTGCACTAGAGTCAAGCTAAAAGGCAGTTCTAAGGACTCTAAGTCCTTTTTCAATATCTGATCGAAGATGGACGGTGATTCAGAAAACCCTTGAGGAATTCTGCACCAACTGTACACCTTGTCCAGGAATTTGAAACTGAAGAGAAATTGTCTGTCCTCATGAAGAGGCACCGAAAAGTAAGCTTGTGACAAGTCTACAGCGGTGAACCACTCTGCATCACACGGAACCTGAAACATAATCACTGCTGGGTTCGGCACTATAGGGCAACATTTTACCACAATCTTGTTTATTTTCCTCAAGTCCTGCACAATTCGAACCTTCCCACAAGGCTTTTTCAGACCCATTATTGGTGAATTACATGGGCTGCTCAATACCTCTTTCAAAACTCCTTGCTTTACAAAATCCGCAATTATTTGCGACACCTGGATAAGGACATCTTGTGCCATGTGGTACTGTGGCACCTGGGGAAACACTGCATTTGGCTTCACTTGTATTTTAACTGGTTTCACTCCTTTTATCAGTCCCACTTCCTTTCCTGTCAAGTCCCACACTTTCTCTGTCACTGTTCCCTGTAACTCAGCAGGTAAGTCAGTTACTGTAAGCATTGGGAATAAGGTTATCAAAGGGTAATCCTCATTTGCGGTTTCTGTCTCTAATTCTGAGAACTGACTATCCTCCCCTTCATCATCACTGTTTGTCTGCACCTCAATTCCATCGTTGGAACAGGTAATCGAACATTTCGTTTTGCACAGTAAGTCTCTTCCCAGAAGGGACACAGTACTCGAACCGCAGACTACAAACTTATGCAGTCCCTGGAAGTTGCCAATCTCAACTTGTACTGGATCTGTGATCGGATTTTTCAAATACTGGTTTGCTACTCCTACCACTCTTATGGTACGCCCTGAAAGTTGCAATTTCGGAACCTCTGCACTTCTGACTGTAGAGCGTGTGGCTCCAGTGTCAACCAAGAATGAAACCTTGTGACCCATCACCTTTCCCTCTACATAGGGTCCCCTCTGATCTACTTCTAGGAACGCTGCAAGCCTGCACTCCTCACTGTCTGAACTGTCATCCGACCATTCAACATTCATTCCATCTTCACCACGCAATGGGAATTTCTGTACTGTATTATTTTGGCTCACTACTTGACCTGTGACCTGCTGAGGAAGCATCACCTGTTGCTGTCCCTTTGGAGCTAATGGTAGTTGCATTTGCTGTCTAGGTACAATGGGAACCTGCTGTTGTACCTGCTGCATTTGTGCTGGTTGGACAAGCGGCATTTGTATTTGCTGCATGGGCTGTAACCCCTGCATCTGGACCATGTTATTTTGGAAGTTTCGATTTTGACCTCTCATTTTTTTAAATGTATTGACATCAGTGCTTTGTTGAACAACACCATCATGCACCGCATTTGTACATTCCCGCTTCCAATGCCCCACTCCCCCGCACACGTGACATGGCGACATCTTTTTCATCCCTTGTACGTCATTTTGAACCACAACAGTATTCAAGTTTGGACCGCGATTCACAAAACCTCAACCTCGGCCTCTCGGTTGCACCTGAAACACGCCATTCCCTTGCGGTTGTTGCTGTACCATCTGCTGGATTCCATTCCCTTGCATACCTGCCTGCGCTGCCCTTCTTCTCCTTCAATTTTCTCTGCTTCAGCTCACTCTTGTCACTGCAGTATTTCGCATACTGCAACACCTCATCAATCGGCTTCGCTTGCCAACAGATCAAATGATTCTTAATCATCTGGCTATCCTCTGGTCTCAGCCCTTCAACGAACCTAAACACAAGATGATTCATGTCTTTCGGCTCAATAGTCTCAGTGCCACTATAATGTTTGAACGCTTTCAATAACCTCTCATAGTAAGCATGGACTGACTCTTTAACCTCCTGTGAGGTCTGGTCGATTTTCTGCCAATCTGTCACCTTCGGCGACACCTTTTGCTTTAAAAACTCAATTACTTTATGATAGTACTTCATCACCTCCTCAGATGGTGCTCCGGTCGCCTTATCCCTTATCCTGTGTCGGCCAGTCTACACCTCTCTTGCACTCAAGCCATAAGTCTGCTGGGACAATAATCTCAAACAAGGTATTCAAATCTTCCCAGAGACACTTCGCAAGCTTTACAAACCTATCCGTTTGCTGATACCATTCTATCGGTTTCTCCCTCAACCTGGAATAATCGTTTTTAAATGACAAAATGTCTCCCCTGGACCACAGTACATGGACTTAAACCCCTCCAGCTGTTTCTCTCATCGGTAGTATCCTTACTGTCCCAGTGTCTGGTGAGGCTTTAGTCGGACTCGATCCCGGACTATCGCTTTTCTCCTTATCTCTTTTCTTTGCCCATCTGCCTTCCCACTTTTCTAAGGCTCCCCAGATCTGAGCACTTTGCAGTATTTCTTTAAGATGCGCCCTTATTCCGGCCGACCTCATGTGATCAAAATCTTTAGAGTCGAAGTCTAGTCTGTAACTTCTTTTCAAATGCTTAGTATTCTCAATGTCAATATTGTATTTGTCTGCCAGGTCTGCCAACCTCTGATGTACCTTACCCACTTCTTCAGTAATCTTGGGGCACAGATACCTTAATTCTGCTTCTGTGTACGATTCTAATCTGTTTACCCCTATTGTCCCTTCCACCAGTTCAGCAGCTTCCACACCCAGTCTCACAAAGTTCAGGTACTCATCTTTTTCTGACTTTTCTGGCTTCTCTGCAGTTACTGCAGTCTTTTGTGAAGCGTACGTTTTTTCTAACCACTCATTCAATTGCTGCACAGTAAAACCTTGCAGCAAAATATTCCCTGCATGGATCATTGGCGACTGCGAAGCATTCGTACTCATTGTCTGTGGGGTTAGCACACCTAGCCCTGCCTGTCTCATTGCCTCAAAAGGTGTTCCGACCGGACTAAGGTCTAACGGAGACCTTGGTCTTTCAATTAATTGCTCCCCCGGAGCCATTAATTGAGGAATTCCTATGGACCCTCCTCTTATTGCATCTTGGGTCATTACTCCCTGATCACACATACCAGGCTTACCTTGCACATACAACGGCACCGGTGGACCGACAGTAATTGGTAATGATATGGCAGCTGGTGTCTGACCTGGTCCCAAACCCCGCGGAGCAGTAACTCCCAAACCTTGACTCACTGAGGCTGGAGCAGATACTAATGGAGGTCCTGCTGCTGGACTATACCCTGGTATCAGCTGTTGCTGCGGCTGGGGCAGCAATTGTGGAGTTGGCTCAATCTGCACTAACCTTGATTTTGTATAATCAGGCGGCACTATCAGATTTGTAGTAGTCTCTAGTACTGGGACGTCTGGATAGATTCTCTGTATCTGCGGTGGAGGTTGCAACTGTATCTGCATGTCTGGCGCAGTGGGTACACTGACACCATTCTGTATCAAACCCGTATCACTAGTCTGTACTGTATCGGTAACTCCCTTCTCCTGCGTCTGGTTCCCAGGACCCGCACTGGTGCTCGGGACATTGTCGTCTACTGCATAAGGTGGCGGGCGATCATGCAATAACTGATTAAGAAACTCTTCATCGTCTGAGTCATCTTCCTCTATCCAAGACCTCTTAGTCTCTTTAGGCTTATTAGAGTCCTTGTCTGTCTTACAGGTGGCTTTCTTCCCCTGCGTCTCGTCTCCCTGTGCTATTGCTGGAAACAATTTGAGTCCGTCAACTATTCCCCATCTCCACATTTTGCTCTCATTGTCCTATCTAGCCTCAGCTAAAGTCTTTTCTGCCCTTTTCATTCTCCTCTCAAATTTCTGTTGTCTCTGTTTAATAGACATTAAATCCCAGACTGCTAATGCCTCGTACTGAGCTGGTCTCGGAGGTGGCTTTTGTACACTTAACATCCACCTCAAATTCTCTAAAATTCTCGTATTGAACGTTCCATGCTCAGGAAACGCTCAACATCCTTCCTTCTCTGTCAGTTTGCGCCACTGTTTCATCTATAAGCAAGGCGCGACACCCTTTTCCTCCATGACTATATAATCTGGAGTACCCTCAGGCGGTGTAGGCTCCCCTTCACTCGCCATAATGTATGCGTCTCCTTTCAGAGCGCTCCTAAAAGCTTTGATAAAATTCATTTTTGCGTCTTTTCTTTTGTTTTGTATTCAATCAGGAAGTGACTTTAATTCCCAGGACACTCTTCACCCACCTTTCTCAACCTATTGCCTCTCACGGACGGCAGCCAATCCATGCGCGACCCCTCTCAGCAACTGACCTATCTCAGCGCGGCACCACTGACGTCACACTCACACACTGCAGCTGACAAAGTCTTGCGGCTCGTCAGCCCCTCACTAGATTCACACCAAACTAATGCAAAATTACTGCGAGCACCTTTAACAACAACAACAACTCAAATTTGCTGGTTTACTATAGGAAGGGTATACAATTGCTTCAGAATTTTACAGAGATTTTGCTTCAAGCCTCGGCCTCTACTCTCCTTCTCAGTTCCCGCACTCGCAAGCAGAATTCGACCCGCAAATCCTACTCTCGACTTGTCAATGGTTTGTCCTAGTGCACTTTAGAACTTGCCAAATCTCCATCGAAGGTTTCACACATACAATTTTGACTCAAACTTGACTTGTCAACCTCGCCCGATTGACCTAATTAAACCGCACAAATTACAACATAAACCCAAGTGTCTCCTACACTTGTCAGTATACTCCAGAGTCTTAGACCGCAACGGGTCCGTACATTAACAACCAACCACGTGGATAATTTTGAGCACAAAGCGCCACACTCATATGAAGTACGCCGACTTCCCTACTCTCATACTGTGGAGTACGCCCACTCCTATTAAAACAACATCACCTGACCTAAATACACATAAACTTCACAAATCACCTGCAAGATGCATAAGCTGAGCAAGCGCAAATCCTACACCACACATGCTAAAACACCAAGAACATCCCCAACTCACTTAGGCAGGCTCCGAGATCCCGGGAAAGTCATGGTGAATTTAGAAACACATCATACCTCCAATTTGCATTATCTCATAAAAACAATCTAAACAATAATTCTCCGTCCTAGGGCCCCAAAGGGCCAAACCGTCGCTCTGCTACCAGAACTGATAACGCGTCCTTTATGATAATTTATCACACATCAGGACTCGTTTTAGGCCAATGAATCTTTTGACCCAGTTGAGAGACACCTTAGGACGAGATAGCTAATCAATATGTCAATCAATACGTCAATAATGTCATCAATTTTTATCACAACAATACATTTCACTTTAGTCAAAGTCATTAACCAAATTCAAAACACTACCATGACCTTGCAGTCATGAATGACCACACCAGTTTAGTAGAATTTTATGAGTTTTATTCCCTATTAGTTACAATTCTAAAAGCAGGTGTGTTAATCTCAAAACCAAGAAACATAATAACATAGTCACGATATGGCAAATTTGATAAGATTTCATTAAGGCAAGAATCACAAACATCAAAACATAACACGGCGTAAACATAGATCAGTTTAACAGAGTGTCAATAACGCGTCAGTTCAACAAAGCATAGATTCAGTCGTTTGTCTATTTGCGTCAATTTAGTGAACACCTGTCCTAACCACTAAATAGCATTGGCATGTTGGGCTTCATGCAAAACAATTAAGAACACCAATTTGGAAAACATCTAACTATGGTCCCTGTCAAAAGTAAGCAGTTGGTACCTAGAAAGGAAAAGCAAACAGACGAATCACAGTTTCATTGTCATAGTTACCCTCCAAGATTTAGGTCAGCACTCCAGTTCAGTCTTCGTCCTCAAGACACCAGTCAAATCGCCATCAGTCAGAACTCAGCTCCGGGGCAAAAAGGGCACTTCCCTCATAAGGAGGTAAAGTGTAAAATGGGCATCTAAGAAAAGGATGGTTTAAGTAGAACCAAAGTAAGTCTTTTGTTGATGCCAAGTTATGATTTGAAAGTGTGCTGAGGCCTGCTAATCAGGCCCCAGCACCGGTGTTCTTTCCCCAACCCGTACCTTTGTTTCCACAATTGGCACACCCTGGCATCCAGATAAGTCCCTTGTAACTGGTACCCCTGGTACCAAGGGCCCTGATGCCACGGAAGGTCTCTAAGGGCTCCAGCATGTCTTATGCCACCCTGGAGACCCCTCACTCAGCACAGACACACTGCTTGCCAGCTTGTGTGTACTGGTGGGGAGAAAATGACTAAGTCGACATGGCACTCCCCTCAGGGTGCCATGCCAACCTCACACTGCCTATAGGCATAGATAAGTCACCCCTCTAGCAGGCCTTACAGCCCTAAGGCAGGGTGCACTATACCATAGGTGAGGGCATAGGTGCATGAGCACTATGCCCCTACAGTGTCTAAGCAAAACCTTAGACATTGTAAGTGCAGGGAGCCATAAGGGTATATGGTCTTGGAGTCTGTCAAACACGAACTCCACAGCACCATAATGGCTACACTGAAAACTGGGAAGTTTGGAATTAAACTTCTCAGCACAATAAATGCACACTGATGCCAGTGTACATTTTATTGTGAAATACAACCCAGAGCGCATCTTAGAGATGCCCCCTGAAAACATACCCGACTTCCAGTGTGGGCTGACTAGTTTTACCAGCCTGCCACACACCAGACATGTTGCTGGCCACATGGGGAGAGTGCCTTTGTCACTCTGTGGCTAGTAACAAAGCCTGTACTGGGTGGAGGTGCTTCTCACCTCCCCCTGCAGGAACTGTAACACCTGGCGGTGAGCCTCAAAGGCTCACCCCCTTTGTTACAGCACCCCAGGGCACTCCAGCTAGTGGATTTGCCCGCCCCCTCCGGCCACGGCCCCACTTTTGGCGGCAAGGCCGGAGGAGATAATGAGAAAAACAAGGAGGAGTCACTGGCCAGTCAGGACAGCCCCTAAGGTGTCCTGAGCTGAGGTGACTCTGACATTCAGAAATCCTCCATCTTGCAGATGGAGGATTCCCCCAATAGGATTAGGGATGTGCCCCCCTCCCCTCAGGGAGGAGGCACAAAGAGGGTGTAGCCACCCTCAGGGCTAGTAGGCATTGGCTACTAACCCCCCAGACCTAAACACACCCCCAAATCGAGTATTTAGGGGCTCCCAGAACATAGCAAGATAGATTCCTGCAACCTAAGACGAAGAAGGACTGCTGACCTGAAAGCCCTGCAGAGAAGACGGAGACACCAACTGCTTTGGCCCCAGCTCTACCGGCCTGTCTCCCCACTTCAGGAAAAACTGCAACAGCGACGCGTTCCACAGGGTCCAGCGACCAAGAACTCCTGAGGACAGCGGCTCTGCTCCAAAGAAGAAACATCTTTGCAACAAAGAAGCAACTTTTAAAGAACACACGTTTCCCGCCGGAAGCGGGAGACTTTGCACTCTGCACCCGACGCCCCCGGCTCGACTTGTGGAGAAACAACACTACAGGGAGGACTCCCCGGCGACTACGACCCTGTGAGTAGCCAGAGTTGACCCCCCCTGAGCCACTCCAGCGACGCCTGCAGAGGGAATCCAGAGGCTCCCCCTGACCGCGACTGCCTGCTTCAAAGAACCCAACGCCTGGTAAAGACACTGCACCCGCAGCCCCCAGGACCTGAAGGATCCGACCTCCAGTGCAGAAGCGACCCCCAGGTGGCCCTCTCCCTTGCCCAGGTGGTGGTTTCCCCTAGGAGCCCCCCCCCCTTGCCTGCCTGCTTCACTGAAGAGACCCCTGGGTCTCCTCCCATTGAACTACATTACAAACCCGACGCCTGTTTGCACACTGCACCCGGCCGCCCCGTGCTGCTGAGGGTGTACTTTTTGTGCTGACTTGTGTCCCCCCCGGTGCTCTACAAAACCCCCCTGGTCTGCCCTCCGAAGAGGCAGGTACTTACCTGCTGGCAGACTGGAACCGGGGCACCACGTTCTCCATTGAAACCTATGCGTTTTGGGCACCACTTTGACCTCTGCACCTGACCGGCCCTGAGCTGCTGGTGTGGTAACTTTGGGGTTGCTCTGAACCCCCAACGGTGGGCTACCTTGGACCCAACTTTGAACCCTGTAGGTGGTTTACTTACCTCCAAAAGTAACAAACACTTACCTTCCCCAGGAACTGTTGAAAAATTGCAGTGTCCAGTTTTAAAATAGCTTATTGCCATTTGTGTGAAAACTGTATATGCTATTTTGCTAATTCAAAGTTCCTAAAGTTCCTAAGTGAAATACCTTTCATTTAAATTATTGTTTGTAAATCTTGAACCTGTGGTTCTTAAAATAAACTAAGAAAAAATATTTTTCTATATAAAAACCTATTGGCCTGGAATTGTCTTTGAGTGTGTGTTCCTCATTTATTGCCTGTGTGTGTACACCAAATGCTTAACACTACCCTCTGATAAGCCTACTGCTCGACCACACTACCACAAAATAGAGCATTCGTATTATCTCTTTTTGCCACAATCTTACCTCTAAGGGGAACCCTTGGACTCTGTGTATGCTATTTCCTACATTGAAATAGTGCATACAGAGCCAACTTCTTACAGTCACCAAACAGAGTGACAAAGTTTCTGGATAAAATCAATACCATTCCCTCCCTAATTCTAATAGTTCTCTGTGTCATGGGTTTTTATCCCTTTTTCGTTGTACATTCCCTAAATTTTTTTGGGACCTTGGTTATACCCCACTATCTTTACCCAATTAGAAAATGGATTATGTCATTAATCTTTCACCCCATATTATTTTACAAGCTTTTTATTGGTCCACATGATTGACGTCTTCGGAGGTAGCATGTCTGTTATGATTTCATCCTTCTGTAACTCTTTGCACATCTTTTGGTCATTAGCTCCATTGTCTTCACCGGTTTGAACGACCTTGTACATTACATTAATCTACACTGTTGCATTTTGACTAACATTTTCTACAAGCAATGGGGATTTCATGGGAACGGATCTACTATGGTTACATTCAGCTTCTAGTTTGAAGAAAACAACAAGGGCCCATGTACTTTTGCGAGTCAGTACACTGCAAGATAGGAAAAATAAGTTTAATATGAGAGCCAAGCAGCTAAGCTTCGGCTCATGCTAACTTAAGGCCTACAAGGATTTCAGCACAAATTCAATAATGCAATCATTAATAATTAGTATAAACTTATTCTTTACATCAATTCATAACAATAGTCATTTTTATTAGTCCATGTATACATTGACGGCCACTCCCCGTGGTCACATTTCAAGTGCACGTTTAAGCGAAAAATCATTACTACAGTTTCTATGCAGCATTATCACACATTAATTCATAAACATTTCATGTTAATATAGATTATATAAGATACGCTCTCTCACGGAGAATGCCGTGATAAGATCTAGTAGTTGTCAGGCAAATCCCTATCCCACCCTCTTTCTTCTAACAGAGTTCACTGGTGGCCGCATCCAGGGAATAGTTACTAATAGGTCATGCACAAGAGTTACTCTTTGACTCTAAGCAATTATTAAAAAGTGTCTACGATGCAGCAGCACCTTCAGCTGTGAATTCGCCACGGCCCCATGGGGCCAGTGCAAGTCTTAAATGGTCTGTCAGCAAGGAAGCATTCAGTGTTAGAGCTGGTGTCCTGAGCACGGACACTAATGGTTATGATCGTGCTCGGACAGGTCGGGCTGCTCATTGTACACGCAGCAGCACCTAGCGTAGGCTCACTCTTCTGAGCAGAACACCTGAATTTCCCCAGTGATTGGAGCTGCTTCAAGCTTGCAAAGACA
Organism: Pleurodeles waltl; assembly: GCF_031143425.1. Classification (NCBI taxonomy): domain Eukaryota; kingdom Metazoa; phylum Chordata; class Amphibia; order Caudata; family Salamandridae; genus Pleurodeles; species Pleurodeles waltl. The sequence continues at coordinate 275,747,562 of NC_090438.1, read as the reverse complement.
CTTAGGGGGTCATTTACGTTACGTGATTCGGCGTGGCGGTGTTCTGTTGACGGGGTGCTGGCGGCGGAGCAGCCCCCATGAATCCCATCCCCTCCGGAGGATCAACGGACCAGGTAAGTTGATCATCCGTTAGGGGAGGGGGGAAGAGGGGTGTTGTGTGTTGTGTGCATGTATGGGGGTGTGCATGTGAGTATGAAGAGGGGGTGTGTGAGTGTGTGTATGCATGCAGGGGGTGTAGTGTGTTTGGAAATGTGTGTGTGTCTGCCTGTATGTATGTCTGTATGGATGTGTGCGTGTATGTCTGAATGTGGGTGTGTGTGTATGACTGTGTGTGTGTCTGTTGGCATGTTTGTCCATGTGTGTGCGGGTATGTGTGTTGGTGGTGTCTGCATGCGTGTCGGGTGTGTGTCTGTGTAGTAATGCCGGGGTAGGGGTGGGGAGGGGGATCCTGCCACCTTTGTGGGGTGGCAGAGGGGGTGAGGGGTGTCGGGGAAGGACTCGGGGTGGGGGTTGGTGGTGGGGGAGACCCCTATCAGTGCCAGGGAAGGGATTCCCTGGCACTGATAGTGCTTACTACCATGGATTTCATGGCGGTGCCCAACCCCATGAAATCCATGGCGGTCAGCCGGGTCATGATACCGCCGGCGGTCTTGTGACGGCCGCCAGGCTGGAGACCCAAGTCTCCAGCCCAGCGGTCGTCTCCGCCCTGGCGGTCGGTTCAGAGAAGTGGCAGATGACCATGGCGGTAACCGCCATGGTCATGATTCCAATTTTTTTACCGCCAGCCTGTTGGCGGTAAGACCGCCACTTATCCGCCAACCGCCAGGGTCATAATGAGGGCCTAAGTCACTTTCTCCCCAGCAGAGGAAATTCAGTCCTTCAGCTCTTGACAAGAGCCCAGTGAGGGTGCAGTGTCCTCCTCAGCATCTTCCTGGTCATTGAGGGTCAGTCAGGGCAGATCTTGCGATATGGCTAGACCCGCTGGTCACAACCTCACTCAAGACCCGGGCGATGGCACAAAGTCTTGGGTGATTTGGTCCCAGCAGCCCCTCCTAGCACACAGTATTGCCGCTGTACCTCTGGACGCAATGTTGACTTTTCCATTCCGGTGCAATCACCCACAACATGGCTGCTCCTTCTGGCATACGGGCTCATTTCTAAGTCACAAGTCCTGGCAGGCTAGTCACTCAATTACTTCAACAGTGGCCCTCTCTAGCATACAGGGTCACCGCAATGTGGCAGAGTCGGCTTGACACCCTCTGCACAGTGTTCAATACTCGCCTCACTCCTCGGCAGCCCTATCCTGGCATAGGACGGTCACCAAAAGCAATCCTGCACATGGGCTACGACCCGATCAGTGTGCAACTATATGCTCACTTCTCGCACAGGGAGTCCTCACGCTGGGGCTCCCCACTGGACTTTGGTTCCTCCAATGCTCTCTTCTTCCTCTCCGGGCACACAGGTCTCGGCAAGCATTTAGGTGGTAGTGCTGCAGGCTCTAGGGCAGGTGGTCTTTGTTTCCCTGGGTGATGACCCTTTAGGCAGCAGGGAGACAAGAAGGCTTTAGCCCCCAGTCCAGGTCAAAGGCAGAAGTCTTGAAGAGCTTCTACTCCTCATACAGCTCTTCTTGCTGCTTCGCAGATGTCAATGTTTGGCTGCAGAGAACAATGTTTGGATTCTCAACCTCCCCTTATAGTCCATTTCTAGACATCCAAATGTACATTAGGGTATGAGTCTTTGAAGTTTTATGTTGGGATTCTGCTTCGTTTGAAGTGTCCCCTTCTCTTTTTCTTATTTCTCCTTAAAAGGATGTCTGTCACACCAAACAAGACTCCAAAGCTGATTGACCCACACAAAAGAGTGACCAGAGTTCATACCTCAATGCCAGACACAGTGATATGTGCATCAAAAGGTTAATCCCAGTCTCGCAGTCCTACTCTTTATGATTCCCTTATCGCGCAACATGGTACGACACAGTCCACATGACTCACAATATTTCACACAAAGCTAGAACAGAAAACAGGCTGGATATTGGGTTAAAAAGCAAGGCTAGCTTAAAGCCACTTTTGTATTGGAAGATGGTTTGGGATGTCATTTTAACAGTCAAGTTTGTCTGAAATTTTATGTCTGCTGGGAGCTGGTGACATCCCGTGGCTGAAGCATGTGACGGCAACCCTGACTAATATTGGTCTAGTATACCTTTGGGATACCCCTAAGGGAGCCAGTATGATCGCCTGGGACCAACTTAAGGAAGCTTACTGGCAACATAAGCTGGGCCTACTTTATAGTCAGTCTTATCTGGGCTCTTTGACCACGACATTCCTGCTACAAAAGGAAGTGTTTATGCAGGAGCAGGTTTTAGATGAACTAGAGCCAATGCTAGCCAGAAAGCTCTACCTGCAACTCAGATATGGGACTCTTCCCCTTATTTGCCTCACTGTTAGATGGGTGTGCATTCCCAGGCCTAGTGTAGGACTGTGTCCTTTTTGTACTGCTGTGGAAAAAACATTTGAGCATGTGTTATTCTTCTGTCCAGCATACCAATGTGCTAGGAAAAAATGGATATTTCCAATTTGTCACATTATTGGGGTGAGGGTGTGCAGAGAAGCGTTGCGAATTTTAAAAAAATTGTACTAGTCAGTGTGTGATCTTTGGGGTCTCTCGGTTTCTGTTGGCATGTGGGGGTTAGATAAAAACTACCTCTACAGGCCCTCACCTCCACCTTAAAGCACTTCAGTTCAGTCTTGACTTGGCTCCCTTTTGTAGCATATGTTCCTTCGATTCATTTATCTGACATGTTTATTGTATGTTACACAACTTATGTATATTATCGCAGCTGGAAGTTTTAACTGTCGTCTTTATTTTTAATGTAAATTAATTTTGATGACATAAACACCAAATAACGTTTTGCTTGCTAGCTTGGAAAACAGGATAGCACACATCTTCCCTCTTATAAAAGAACAATAGGCAATCTAAAATAACAAAACTTATTTAACCTATAATACAAATATAAGAGTTATGAACAATTAATGTGAAATACAATATTATACATAACACACACATGCAGTGTGCTAGAAAGTAGCTCAAAGCAACCTCACACAAGGCACACTCAACAAAGAATAACCACATCCTCATTAGTCAACATGGGAATCTCACCCAAATGAGTACACACCCTCAATGCAAACAGCAACCAGGCATTTAACCTACTGGTGTATGCACCTTCCACACAAACATCACACAGACATCATGCACAGTGGATTATATGCTTTCAAAGCAAACAGCACAATGGGCATCACAACCCATTCAGCAAGTAAGGAAAATACTTATAACATATACATAGCAATAACATACATGTGCACAAAAACAGTCAGATCGATAGAAATCATATGTACATTACTTCTATATAAACCTGATCATCAAAGCAAAGATAGTTAACTAAACCATGTAAACGTAAATATCTAAGCAGAAAATTGTAAGTCGAACTTTTGAGAGCAGCCTATACAAGGAAATTACATAAAACTGTACTGCACATTGGCAATGAAATGTAGGCTTTAATGCCAAGTGAGGCAGAAGCAATATCAGAAGCAGTTCTCCATCTGTCTGAACCAAAGCCATGAATTGTATTTACAAAACAGAACAAAATTCTTGGGTGACAGTACCTTTAGAGTAAAATTACATTGCCAACATCAATTAATGCTTGAAAACACTCTGGGGGTCATTCCGACCCCGGTGGGAACCGCCAGAAGACCGTACCGCGGTCAAATGACCGCGGCGGTCATTCTGACTTTCCCGCTGGGCCGGCGGGCGACCGCCAGAAGGCCGTCCGCCGACCCAGCGGGAAAGCCCCTTCAACAATGAAGCCAGCTCCGAATGGAGCCGGAGGAGTTGAAGGGGTGCGATGGGTGCAGTGGCGCACCTGTCGCGATTTTCAGTGTCTGCTAGGCAGACACTGAAAATCATTATGGGGCCCTGTTAGGGGGCCACTGCACTGCCCATGCCTGTGGCCCCACGACACCCGTTCCCGCCATCCTGTTCCTGGTGGTTTTTACCGCCAGGACCAGGATGGCGGGAAGGGGGTCGGAATCCCCATGGCGGTGATGCGAGCAGCGCCGCCATGGAGGATTCTTTGGGGCAGGGGTAAACCGGCAGGAAACCGCCGGTTGCCCTTTTCTGACCGCGGCTTTACCGCCGCGGTCAGAATTGCCCTTGAAGCACCGGCAGCCTGTTGGCGGTGCTTCCTCCGTCCCGGGCCCTGGCGGTCGGAATGAGGCCCTCTGTCTTTCTTTTTGTTGCATTCCCGTATTGTTGCTATCCGCTCCAGTGCACCCTTGCTTCAAGTGAATGTGCCGAACCAGCACCTCACAGCAAAATGTTCTTTCAGAAAATACAAGCCCGCACCAGCAGTTATCCCATGCTTAGGGGCTAGAATGTTCGTGCTGAGGCTATGCTCCCAGTTGACCAGTAACAATCGATGAAGGGTCAGAAAATGTCCTCTCTGGAAAAACAATAAATGCAAATCTTCAGCTGGGCACATAACTTTACTCCCTCACTTTCGTCACATTGGAATCCCTTGGTGCTGAAATGTTGCACATCTTCAGCTTACCACTCAGTACTAACGTAGTCTGTTACAGATGTCTTTTCTGCAAGTGCAATGCTGCTCTGGCTAGTGCAGGTTATTAATGTAATTGTAACTGTAATTCATAATCATAATAATAGTAATATATGTTTCCTTTTTCCTTGCAGATGGATGGGATAGCAGGCATGCATCAATTGTGGATTAGTTGTGGCAAGTTTGTTAAATTTGCAAATTCGAGTTGTGTTTAATTGTGTTTTGACTATAGATAAAATCATGGAAGTGATGATGAAAGTTTATTTTATTAGTTAATTAAAACCATAAAAACTTTTCTTTCCACATAAAAATTTAACAAAAACAATACAATAAGGTAATACAGTGCAATAAAAAGTCCTGAGCTTGAAATGAAATAATATGTAAAATTTCCCTTCCACATAAAAATTTAACAAAACCATAGAAGTGCAATAAGGCATTAGTAGTAGTGGGGAGAGGTGGCGTGGTACCTTCTATTGATTTTGTTTTCCCCTGCTTGAGTCCGATTGTTGTTACCAGACTGTATTACGGCACTGGTTAAGTATCCCACCACGCTGCCTGTGAGGCTTCCCTACTTTAAGGGGTTAGAAATAAGTTAAAGGGGTTTTGTTATCCTTGTTGCCCTCCCTATGACTGGGTTGTTTCAAGAAGCTGAGATTTTGAGCGAGAACATTTCCAAGAATTGAATCAGCCTAATGTTCAGTATTGCATTTCGTGGGTTGAAAGCTTCAATTAGTGCCTGTCTACAGGATCTGATCCTTAAACCATTTAATTCTTTTTTCAGTAAAAGTCTTCTTTCAACCTCCAAAGCTGGACAGATGCAGACCACGTGCACCAAGTTTTCTTCTGCTAGGTGACATAGACGGCACTCGTGGGATCCTACTTGTTGCTCCTTCTTCCATTTGGGCATGAGGTCTCGTGTTGGGAGTTCACCCAGCCTGAGTCTAAGAAAGCATTGCTTGATTTTCCGTGAATAGGGACCAGCCCTAAGTAGTGATTCTTTAAACGTTTTATAAGAGTTAAGGATCAACCAGCTGTGCGCCCTTTTAGCCAGAGAGGCCCTGTCTTCTAACCAGCTCTGTAATTTGCTTGCTTTATTCACAGCTTTGTTAAAAGCTGGGATGGGGAGAGACTGGTCCCATGCCTCATCTAAGTTCAGCAGACTCTTGCTCTTTTCTGGATACTTTAAGTAATTGCAGTTCCCTCTTTCTAGGACAATTTCCTGCCAGACTAAATTATCTAAAGGCCCTTTTGAGGCGCAGCTCAATTTGTAACAAGATTTAGGGGGTTATTCTAACTTTGGAGGAGGTGTTAATCCGTCCCAAAAGTGACGGAAAAGTGACGGATTTACCACCAGCCGTATTACAAGTCCATTATATCCTATGGAACTCGTAATACGGCTGGTGGTATATCCGTCACTTTACCGTCACTTTTGGGACGGATTAACACTCCTCCAAAGTTAGAATAACCCCCTTAATGTATGCCGCGGGTCGGGCTAGCGACTGCTTGACCAGCTTAAATTCCAGTCTGACCTGGGCTGGCGATGCGCGCCCAGGGAGCCGAAACACACGCTTATAGGTCTTTATCAGAAGCTTATCCAAGAGACCTACTTCCATCATCCTCATTATTTCGGTCCCGTATGTGAGAGTTGGAAGTAGTTTCGCTCTCATTACAGTTGTTAGGGGGTTCAGAGCGTGACCATAAATTGAGTTTGCCAGCTTACAAAAGGCGTAAGTCAGGGCCTGCGATTTGATTTTTATTGCTTCTTTTTGTAGCGCGTAATTACCTCTGGCATCAACCACAACTCCTAAGTATCTATACAAACTTACTTCCTCTAGGGTCTTCCCATTCAAGTGCCATTTACGTTGGCTAGTCGGCCTGCGGTTTAGGGTAATCATTTTAGATTTTTATATGATTGATTTCTAATTCGTTAGATCCTGAGTATTCTTCTAATGTGTTTAGTAGTTTTTGCATGCCTATTCTGGTGTTACTAATTAGTAATAGGTCATCTGCATATAGCACATTAGATACTTGTTGGCCGCCCAGTGAGGGAGGATGGGATGATTGATCATTTAATTTGGCAGAGAGATCTGCTATGTACAGGTTGAAGAGTGTTGGGGCCAATACACAGCCTTGCTTAACACCGACTGTTGTTCTAACCGCCCTGGATAGGTGAGAGCCTCCCCCCAATTTGACCTTCACCCAAGTATCAGAGTAGATCATTTTGATGGCATTTAAGATAGTGTGTGGTAGCCCCCACAGTTGTAATTTGGCCCACAATCTGCCGCGGGGGACACAGTCAAAAGCAACTTTAAAATCAACAAAACATAAGTAGGTCGGAGTCCCCTTTGCTTTTGCTCTGTTGATGATCAGTCCCAATGCCATAAGATCTGTTAATGTTCCTTGGTGTTGGTGAAGCCGGTTTGATTTAGGGGTAAAATATTTTTATCTGCGATCCAGGCTTCTAGGTGTTTTAGCACACAGGATGAGAAGTACTTGAGGTCAACATCTAGAAGAGCGATTAGTCTGTAGATGCTTGGGGAAGCCGCGTTCCCACCCTTAAATATGGGGTGGATTATAGAGCCTATCCAGGATGCTGGGACACAGCCTGTTGTAAGCACCTCGTTGAACATTGCAGCCAGGAAATTGGCCCATCTTTCCGTTTCCTGTTTAAATAATGCTTGCGGTAAGCCGTTTGGGCCTTGGGCACAATCCGTTTGTGATTTTCCAATAATTTTTAATAGTCATTCTGTTGCCGTAAATTTCAAAACTTCAGGAGCATTGGGTTCCCAGTTAAAGATGTGCCCCTGGATTTGAGGACCTTCTTCGATGGTCAGTTCTTTTAGATGGGACTTTAAGTGGGATACCCCTGCTTCCTCTGTTAAGTTAGCATTATTACCTGCTTTTGAACCCTTGTCCATTGTATTAATGATTTTCCAAAATCTTTTGGAGTCGGATGTTTTAGTCGCAAAGTGTAATTTGGCCCAAAGGGCCTCCTGCTGGAGTTTTTGAAGGTCCATAGATCCCTTTTGAACAATTTCCTTTGCTCACGCAAAGCGGCCAGTCTCGATCCATCATCTGGGCATTTACACAGTAACCTTAATAGTTCACCTACAGCTGCTTTCCTTCTGCGCACTGGCTGTGGCAAAAGTAGACATTGACGATGATTCAGTTGTGCTCCCTTTTTTGTGTTGCTTAAGGAGTTTTTTTTTAAGAGATCGGAGGCAAAGTTCTCCCAGACCGTTTTCAACTTTGCCCCACTTGTGGCTATTAAGTCTAACTTTCATAGAGCCTCTTCTGCCTGGCTTTCAATGGTGTCTGAGGACCATTTGAGTCGCTTTATATTTTCGGTGCCCATTGCCCTGTTTAAGGCTACCGCCTTTTCTGGCTTTTGTGGTGATGCGCGGATCCCAAATACCTGCTGCTTATGATCGCTTTCCGTACAGTCCATGATACTGAATGCATTTACTAACGTATACAATGCAGGGGACACCAATGTGTAGCCTAGATAGGAGACCCTTTTCCCAGAGGATCTTGTCCATGCCAGTGGGATGTCCGGCGACTTCCGCCCATTTAGCACAAAGAGGCCTACCGATTCACAGGTGCGTATAAAACTCTCCCCTAACTTGTCTTTCCTGTGTTTTTTTGGGAGGGTCTGACTGGACATCCTTGCCACTGTTTGAATGTGGTCCTCACTGGGGTTGTGGAAAAGGCAGAGATTGAAGTCGCCCATCATTAGCCAAAATGCCGATTTTACTGTGCTTTTTATCCTTAATAGTTGAGTTAACAATTTGTTTGCTTCGATTTTTTTATTTTTTGGATTGACATATATATTGACCAGGATCAGTGGTTCCTGTGTATTTTTCCCCCAATCGTCCAACCGGAGTAGTTGAAAGGATTGGTCTTCCTCCTTGTACTCAGGGATTTTTACTAGGATGTTCGTACTAACATAGATAGCTAGGCCTCCCTTCGACCTACCGGGCCTATTGGTTTTTGTAGCTGGGCTAAGATATTCTGTGAATCCGATTATTGGTATTGATTCCATTGGCCAGGATTCCGGTAAGAGTAGAATGTCGAATGAACTAAAGAATTTTGTTACTGCAGGGTCTTCCACCTTTGCCCGTAGGCCACCTACGTTCCAAGAACAAATGGATAATATCCTTTGTACGGGTTGATCATTAACTATTCAACTGTTGCCCATCAGTCCTGGGGGTGAAGCCGCCACTGCCAATTCCCTTTCCGGATGCAGTTGCTGACCCAAGACCACTCTTTTCCTCCCTTCTTCTCTCCATATTTGGACTCTCAGTGGGTGTTTAGGTGGTCTCCTGTCACTAGACCTTTCTTCAGTGGGTCTACTCACCTGATGGACTCCTTTCAAAACCGACCATGTACCTTTAGGTTTTCGCAGGTGTTGCGAGTCTAGTAACGGGGTTGGATATGGCTCTCCTTTGTAGATGGCCACCTCAATGCCCCAGGCTTTCAGTAGGTCCTTCCTTTCCATGATCCGCTTTGGGATATCCGATGCTGAGAAGATAGTGAGTGTTGGATCCGAGTGTTGGTTGCCTCTGGCTTGAATACATTTTATTGCCGCGAGGTCACTCGATGCTACAAACTGTAAGTCCGGTAGAGCGTTTATGATTCTTAAAATAGCAGAATGATTAAGAACGTCTGTGGGGGACCTGGAGGTGAATTCTGCAATCCAAAGCAGCTGAAGAGTGGACTCCTGAGTATTCGTACCTGTTATAGGTGACCAGATTTGCTCTATGTGTTCTATGTGCTGGTTTTGCTCTTTATAGCCATCCTCCCACTGACCGGTGCCAGATTTGTCACCCTTGGTGCCCACATTTGCCAGTGTTAGTCGGGTGGACTGGTGGGTTTTGGGTTTATTCTCTGCATTCCCCTTTGGGGGCTTGTTCTTGTGACCATTATTGTGCTAACTGCTGCAAGTGGCCTCAAAGGAGACCTTGTTAACTGAGTGGAGCCTGCTGAAATGGGGAGAGTTATTACATCTGCTGTCATGTTAGGGCTTGTGCTTGTGCGGGTGGAAATGACTCTGTTGTACCTTCCACTTGACGTCACATGATCCTTATTTGGTTCCTCTGGGCTAATATCGGCTGTTTTTATAGTAGTTAGTTGATGGAGTTGTGCGGACTTCCTTCCTTTCCTTGCCCACTTTCATTCTCTTTTTGATAAAGCCCAGGTTATGGGAAACTCAGGTTCCCAGGTTTATTGATGGTTTGTAGCGAAAGATGATTCTCAATGGAATCCATACTAAGGCTTGTTAGTGGGCGGCTTTCAGCCAATGTTCTTTTCCCTTTTGTGGTTGATGAAGCCGGCGTTAGGGAAGAAAGGGGGTGCTCCTCTTGTTTTTGCTCCCGCAGTGTAGATATTGGCCTGGTGGCAAGAGGATTAGTACATGTGTGTTCATCCTTCCGGATGGAGCAGATTTCTTGCAGTATTCCCTCTAGGATTTGCGGCAGTTGAGATATCTTATCTACCATCTCCTTGCAGGAGCAGATTGTAAAGTCATTAGAGTGATTGACTTGCACCCTTGTTATTAGGGCGTTTAATTTTTCCAACTTGCTGTCAATTCCAGAAACAAATACTGCCAATGTGTTTAACACGTCAACTTGAATGTCCATTTTATTTTAATGGAATTGCAGCGCCATATTTCCTCAGACCTGACTGCCACCGGGGCTTGTGTCTGTGAGACGGGCTCTTGGTTTCCACTTGATATTCCTTCAGTTATATTTACTTTGTGGGGAACGTTCTATGCGGCTGACACAATTTCTGCCTTTGATGATCTGCTTGGAGAGACCTGTTCTGGAACCCAAGACTCCTGTTCTTCATCTTCACAAACGTACATCGGAAAGGAGTGGAGTTTGGGGCTTTGACAGAAGGGGCCACCTTCCTGGGATTCTTGTTCTAAGTGTTCCGGGATTGCTACCAGCTCTGAGTCCAGGATGGGTAGCTTGGCCGGGCTGGATGTTCGCTGATACTTAATGGCAGCTGGGGGGTTGTTACCTAGGATTATATCTTGCCTGAGATTGTAGGGGGCACCTGTTGCGGGGGTGGCTGCACCGCGTCTTCCTGGGCTGCATTTGGCGTGACTGATTTTGTAGGCTGATTTCTCCTAATCTCTACCTGTTGGAGATAGGAAAGGAGGAACGGCTGGATTCATTCTGAATTTCTTTTCGTTGCTTCCTTGCTGTCGCAGGTCTTTGCTGGATGAAGTTATTTCCCTGAGGCTTGTTTGGGTTGGCACTGGGGATTCGATCCTTTTTCTGGCAGCGTGGGTTCCTGATGCAGTGAAGTAATCGGTTATCTTGCGATGCTTGGGGGAGACTGCGGACCCTGGTTTCCCCTCTGGGGTCTCCAATTTCCAAAAGCCTATATCATTTCTTCCATGCTGGAGTTTTGGTCAGCCCCCCCGCTTATGCCGCTTGTTAAGTTCTGCCTTCTACATGGGAGGGGGTGATCCAGTTTGCTACTTGCTCTCCTTTTTGGGGTTGCTTCGTCCAGAGCCAGGTCTCTTTTCCTTTTTCTCTTTCCTTGTTTCGGAGGATGATTGATGATATTTCCTCGTGCTTTACCTGATCTCATGGTCGGTCAGTCTTGTTGCCTTAGAACGGGGTAAATATGGACGGGCTGTTGGTGAGGCAGCGGAGTCACTTACTGAGCCTCTTTTTTTTTAATTTAAACATTAGTAGGTACCTTTCTCTTGAGAAGATGCCTTGCAGTGCGCTGAATCTGAGGGTATACTGAAGCTAACCCTCCTAGGGGTCTTGGTGCCTTTGGGGGACTGGGTCCGGGGGGGGCACAGGGCGGCGCGGCCCCTAGTTGGCAGTCCTTGCTGCTACTCCTTATTGCTTACTGCTCCTGTCCCAGGCTGCCTGGTCCTGTGGACAAAGTCAATCAGACCAAACCAGCAGGCAGGGGCTGGAGGGGGCTGGGGGGGAGAATTGAGGGCCAACGGTCTGCCACAGGGGTGGAAGGGGTTGGAGAGTGCTGCGCAACCTGGTGGGAGAAACCAGTTCTTCCCCCGCCTTTCTACCCCCCTAGCCCTCCGCCTGCTGCTCACCTGCCTCTTGCTGGGGGATCGCAGGTGGCTGTCTGTGGCCGCACCCGGGGTAGTGGGCAAGCTTCCTCTTGCCCGTAGTCCTTGGAGGGCTTCCCCCCTCACCTTTCTTTGCCTTTACCTCGGATCACTCTGCCCCCCCATGCCTCCCCGCAAGCCGCACCTGCGATCGGGCCGAGTCCGTGGGTGTCCGCAGAGGGGTCGCTGTTGCCGCTCCTACTCCCGTTGTACTCCCGGTGCAGTGACGGCAGTGGCAGGGCTGCGCGGGCAAGCCGAGGAGGTCGGAGGTAGGTAGGTAAGAGGTTAGAGCCGCTTGGTGCCGCTTGGGCGCCTCAGCGTCCTTGGCTGCTGCTGCTGGCGCGTCCCCCGGAACCGGAAGTGGGGTCTGCCGGAAGTCAGGCACGCACTGTCCAACTGGATTTTGGAAAACGCTTACACCGCTCTCCAAAGGGTCAAATCATGGAAGTGGATTAGGAAAGGGAAGTTATGAGGTGATATTGAGAGTAGTGGACATGTGCGTCTGGAAGTTGAGTTACTTTGATAAAAAAGAGGGTGAAGTTTGAAAAGGTTATTTGGAAAGTTATAGTAGACCGAAAGGTTTGGGATGAGTCAGAAAGAGGAGGGATGGGAAAAAGGTTGAAGGGAATTTTTTTAACTGATAACAGGAATTACCATGTACATGTATACAGACATACCCAGACATTTAAATATGTTCTGATATACATTTATACACAAATACACAACACTTAGTAAAGTTTTTGTACTAGATAAACACCCCTCTGTATATACACCCATATGTACATAGAAGCAGCAATATTTACATGGTCTGATATACACATGTATGTTATGGCTGAGTAACACAGTTTTTTTCCCTCTAACTATACTAACCCACAGTAGAAAGTAGCTGACACCCCTTGCAATCCTCAGCAGAAATGGGAGGCAAATATTCCAACCTCAACATTTTATAAGCTGCTGCAATAGACAATAGATAACCTCTCCTTTCTTCTGTTTTAGGATTCCTTATTTTAGGATTCCTTAGCACTGCCCGCGCTGCTCTGTTCAGTAAAGGATCTTCCACCAATAGTGTCTCACTATAACTGACCTTTCTAGCCCTTTCTGTAGCCACTGAGTAAGGCGTTAGTATTCCTTTTTTAATAAACACTTCTTTTCAGTGCTCAGTTTTGCTGCAAACTCTTCATACAGCGACCACACTTTTGAGGGGCTGCCACATCTTGCAGCACTGGTGGTGTTCCTTCTTCTTCATATTTACACAGCTCTCCATTTTGGTCATCTTCAAAGCACCTTTATTTTTAATTTGTTGCCACTGTTATATTTAGGAGTGGCATGCTAGTAAGGATATTAAAGAGGCAGACAGGTATAGGTTTATTATTCAGGAACACATTATAGATATGAAAAGCTAGGATGTAACCAGTTCAGCGTTCTGCTGTAGACTGAAACTCCAACTGACAGGGATGGAACAACCACACTGCATGACAAAACAGTCCAGCGCAAGTTTATTTATTCATGATTTGGAACTCCTAGGAGGTCCACATAAACAGTAAAATACATAAAAAGACACAATACATAATCAATAGAATAACATCCAAATTATAATTCATATTATTTACAAATAAAGTGCATCCATATCTCAGCCCACTTAGCTTGTGTTACAGTACATTTCATATACATGGTATCAATATATGAACGTCATAAATCCATTTGAATAGATACATTCTTTGACTAAAACAGCCTTTAGTATAAACAACCAAAATAAATGTAAAAAAGCCTTAAACAATTTAAAAATCCTGATAGACCCTGCACAAAAGCAATCTTAATGCCACACTCAAGCCTTAGGGGTGCAGTAGCTGCCAAGGTATTGCAGGGAACCAAACGTCTAAAAATGTGCCCTTCCGTTCTATCTAAAAACTCCCAATCTGCTGTCTTTATACATTCTATTGCATACAATAAGGTAGCCATAATCTTTACTAGGTAAACGGACAATAAATGAGCAAAATGTCGCAGACCAACTGCCTTATAAAATGCATTTAAACTGTGTGCTTGAGAAACGGCCTTTCTGACATTATTACATATATGTTCATGGTCGCTGAGTGAACTAGACATAATTTTCCCCTGAAAACAACAGGCCTTCACCCACTCAAGCTTTTGATGGCCCACAAACCAAGTGAAGTTTATTTTCTTACGTAAGTGTTTCCCTAGAAAGCATACTACTTGTGATTTCAAAACATTCATTTTTAAATAATGCTGATCAGTATAGAAGTTGAGGGCTCCCAGGCGATTATTGAATCCTTTTGTGGTGAGGTCAATCACCACTATATCATCAGCAGACAATAGATAAGATATCTGGCACCCTCCAATTTTGGGTGCGAAGCCCTCGCTTTTTCCTAGGGCGAAAGGCAAGTCATGAATGTACAGTGAAAAAAGCAGCGAGGCCAGGAGATACCCCTGCTTCAATCCTTTTTTTAGTAGGCGATTCAGAAGACAAACCCTAGTCCCGGCCTAACAGTACTTTACACCATGTGGAGGAATGCAAGGCCATGATCAAGCATAACATATTTACACGGATACCTAAACTAAATAGCTTCCTCTACAGGATCTTGTGATCAACCGTATTGAAGGCTGTTGAAAAGTCTATAAATGCAGCATAGACCACACCACCCCGATCTGTACAGATTTTTCATTTAAGATTTGCAGTACTGAAATATTGTCTAGAGTATATTGTCCCTTCCTAAAGTCAGCCTGTTCCAAAGGAAGGACAGAATTTTCCTCAACCCAAGACTTTATTTGATGGTAGTTTATTGGGGAAGTTCTATCACCCTTCTTATATAGGGGAACTATAACACTCCCAACCCAAGACGCCAGGACTGCACCTTTTAGTTAACAGAACTTAAATACAGAATCTTTGCCCAAAGCAAGGGTTCCTGTTTAACTACTGAACTTGGAACATTGTCAGGGCCCATTGCTCCAGACACCCGCAGGGTCTCTATATACCTTTCAATCTCCATCCCTGTGGGAGGGTCATAACTGTCAAAGTCAGTATTACTATCTAGCGGAATATCCATTTCACCCAGCTCAGTATCCAGGTTTTCCACATAAAGGGAAAGTATATAATCTCTCAATTCTGCCTCAGCTTGGGAGGGGCAAGAGAGGATTTGCGAGACCAGCAGCATTCTGAAATAATTGCCCAATATTTACGAGCATTTTTAGACACAACAGCTTCTCTCAGGGCAACCCACCTCTGCTCAGCCTTCTCTTTTCTTATACCTGCCTCCAACTACCCTCTTTTCCTCTTTAATAGGGCGATTATTCTACCCCTTTACTTTGAATCTAGCACATACTGGAGTCTTACCAGTTTATTAATTTCCCTATTCAGCACCAGCATAAATGGCCTCATATCTTTTTTTGAGGTGGCTTAGCATACCTTAACTGATCACTCTGGACTATTTTACCCATAAATACAGAAAAGCATAGGAGGAGGTCCCTACTCCAATCATCAATGTGCAATATAACCCTTTCAAGACACTTTTTTAGAAAAGTTATTTTTGAAGGAGACCAATGAGTTCTTCCTGTTTTCCTGTTGAAATTAGTGGCTAGACCATTAAAATTCCATGCTTCTACAGCCGACAACCTTAGCTTCAATGAAAGGCCAAGGATCATATGATCACTGAACAAAATATCTAACATTATGATATCCTCCACAGATTGAGCTGTAACCTAAAAGGCAACAAAGTAATCGATAATAGAGTCCCCCCATCCTGATTTATGTGTTAGCACTGCTGGCGAATCCGACTAGAGGATCCCATTTAAAATTACGCAGCTAAATTCCCTCATAAATTTTAAAAGGATGCATCCCCTTTTATCAGTCCTAATTTTTTAAGGGAATGAAATAGGTGGATTTTTTTAAATAAACAACTTTATTGTTTTTTTTGCTGTAACAACAGGTCACATCCTCACCGTTGATATGTCGCCATTGCATTATTCCAGACAGAGCTTCAGCAGAGCATTCCCTTAACCCATTGAAAAGTCCAGGAGTTGCACATTTGGCTGCCAATGTCTTACGTAAGAGACTACTCATTATTAGACGTCACAAAACCCTCTCCATTTACCCCACACTTTATTATACTTGGCTGGACACCCTTGCATCTCGTAGACTAGCTTTTCTTGCTGAACACACCAGTCACCCCTAGCCTCCACAGAGTTAGTATTGGTGCTGCTGCCGATCTCCAGTTGGCAGCTATGTCACGCTTCGCTACCAGGAATGCTGTCCCCCAGGAAGGCATTGTCTGCCCTGCTATTCCCCACTCCCTCGAGAACACCCAAAAGTATTGGCAATGGGGCCATCTCCACCTAGACAGCCAGTATTCTGGAAAGTTCAGCAGTCACTGCTCATCAGTAGTCCTCTATGCATGGGCAGGCCCACATCATGAGGTAAAAATCTGCATTCAGTCACGAGCAGCGGGGGCAGGCAGAGTCGCCTTTTGCATTCTATCAGGAGTAAGGTATGCAGCGTGCATGTAGTATGTTTGTACCAAACGGAGGCGGTAGGCTATGGTCTGGTTCCTTGGGGCCATCAAGGCATCCCGCCAGTCCTCCTCCTCCATCCGCCCCAGCCAACCTTCCCAGCGCGCTCTGAGACTCGTTAGCGGTCCCGTCGTGTTGGTGATAAGGGTACGAGATATTTGAGACACCCTGCCCTTGCCTAAACCACCCATCAGGACCTTCACCTTTGCTAGGCTAAACTCAGAGAGGACCGTGCCAGCCTGGACGTGGGCACCCAGTGCATGCAGGAGCTGCAGGTATTTGTGGAACTGGGTCTTTGAGAGAAAGTACTGCTGTTGCAGTTCCTGAAAAGACAGCGAATGAGGGCCCACCCAGACATCACACAGAAGCAAAATGCCTGTGTTATCCCATTTATGGAACCCCTCCAAAGCGGAGACTTCATGGAGCCATGTTCCCCGCCACAGTGGGGTCTGCTGGGTGAGGTTTGACCACCACCCTGTTTCCTGCTGTGCTGCCCTCCACCCAGTAAGTACCATCCTCGTCACTTCAGGAATTTCTTTGGGAAGAGGCGTGCCATACAGCAACTTTAGGAGCTTGGGAAAACCAATGGTCATGAGTTTGAGCTGGAATGCTGGGTCTGACCATCTGCCTCCCAACCAGTCATTAAGTACCAGCAGTTGTGTGGCTAGATAATAAAAGTATAAGTTAGACATTCCAAGCCCCACTTCATGGATGTCGCACTGACAGTTGTGAAGTGCAAATCGTGGGTGGGAGTTATACCATAGATATTGTCTCGTCATTGAGTCCATTGCTTTAAACCATCACCTAGGGAGCTGATAGGGAAAGCTCTGGAGAGGTAAAGAAAGCATGGTAGTATCATTATCTTATATAAGGCTATTCTCCCAGGGCATTAAGGGGCAAGGTTTGCCATCTCTTGAGGTCGTACTTAATCTTCTGGGTGAGTGTGATGTTAAGGGACCATGCTAGCTCGGGCAATAAAGCAACACTAATACCCAGGTATCGGAAGCTATTGCAGCGAAGAAGGATATTGTCCTGCCAATCATAGCAGTCCATCGTGGGGTGTAATGGAACCAGTACAGATTTGCCAGGGTTAAGAGTCAGGCCTCGGAGAATAGCTTCATAATTTGTAGACACCGGGGTCCACTACTTGCTGAATTGGTCAAGTAGAGGAGTACATCGTCTGCATACAAGGTGATACGGTCCTCTTGTCCGGTGGGACAAGCACCCACCACTAATTAATGGGTCCTCTCTTATGATTTTCGCCAGCAGTTCGATCGCTAAGTCAAAGAGAAGTGGGGATAATGGACATCCCTCGCGGGTGATATAGATGGAATATTAAAAGCGGTTTCCCTCTCTGCATCACAAAATAAAGCAATAGATACTTTAGAAACTTTGCAGTTTTGTCACCCATTATCAACACCCCTCATTCACTTTCAGTTAACCCAGTTGATGAAATGAAATTATTCAAATATAAAGTTGTACACTGTTCCAAAAAGACACTATTCATAGGAAAATACTGGGTGCGATCCAA
Source organism: Pleurodeles waltl (assembly GCF_031143425.1). Taxonomy (NCBI): domain Eukaryota; kingdom Metazoa; phylum Chordata; class Amphibia; order Caudata; family Salamandridae; genus Pleurodeles; species Pleurodeles waltl. The sequence continues at coordinate 275,729,808 of NC_090438.1, read as the reverse complement.
ATATTCCAGGAGCAAGAACCCTCATGCATCACACTGGATGACTAGCATCATCATTGGGAAAGCTCCTCATCAGGCTGGTGCTGCAATGCCTGACGGGCTCCCCCGATGGGGTGCTCTTAACCAGAGTGCTCAAATAGTAGCACAAATGAAAAAAATGAAGTGAGTACCCAGTATTTGGCACCCAAGTATTGATGGAGAGAGAGGAAAAATTCATTAAAATTGGTTCCCCGTCACAGACCATGAATCATTAATTTAATCAGCAATTGATATGATGGAGACCAAGATTAAAAACGCGAGAGAGGAGTACTGGGTGAATGGAATGGTCACCTACTCACACAATATGAAGGAGGAGAAAACCAATTGTGGAACCTCACTCAACTAAGTCTACATGTTTCGCGTCTAGGTGGTCCAGCCGGATCCAGTGACGCTTCATCAGGACAAAAAACTTCTCCAAAAAACTAAACTTAAAGTAGTAAAAAAATGTTTTTCACTTACTCAGTTCAACTCGTAAGATAAAGTTACCCTAGATAAATATAAACAAAAACCATGATGAATCCACATGAGTGAGAATACAGTCACAAATTTTTTTTGGGTGCACGTATTAACTAGAAGTGCTCAAAGACAAACACTCATGTGATAAATTTAAAAAGGTTTCTGCTTACCATCCCCAATTTCAGAATAGGGTTCAATAAGGATTGCTTGTCAGAAATAGGAGCTAAAATTCTGTGGATTGATAATCATACAGAAAAGCCATGACATAATGAGTTCAATGGATACTCAGCTCGAAATTAAACATGTGTAATAAAGATTTGTTGTGACACTTATCGGGGGAATATATGCAGTCACTATTAACATTGGAATTCTCCTGCCATCTTCCATAATAGGATTAACTCTCACTATCTGATAACGTTTTGCAGGAACTGTGATGCTTTCATATTCCCATTTTAATTTATTACAAAAAAAAAAAAGCAATTCCCCCTTTTGCGCAACCTTTCTTAGAGGGCTGCGCCTTTTGACACAAAACCGTATAGCCTGGATAGGAAAAATCTGATATACACCAGGGGCCTGATTCAGACCTTGGCGGACGGCGGAGGCCGTCCGCCAAGGTCCCGCCGACAAATGACTGCACCGCGGTCAAAAGACCGCGGCGGCCATTCAAACATTTCCGCTGGGCCGGCGGGCGCTCTCCAAAAGAGCGCCCGCCGGCCCAGCGGAAATGCCCCTGCAACGTGGACGCCGGCTCAGAATTGAGCCGGCGTAGTTGCAGGGGTGCGACGGGTGCAGTTGCACCCATCGCGTATTTCAGTGTCTGCAAAGCAGACACTGAAATACTTTGTGGGGCCCTCTTATGGGGGCCCCTGCAGTGCCCATGCCATTGGCATGGGCACTGCAGGGGCCCCCAGGGGCCCCGCGGCACCCCCTACCGCCATCCTGTTCATGGCGGGTTTCCCGCCATGAACAGGATGGCGGTAGGGGGTGTCTGAATCCCCATGGCGGCGGAGCACGCTCCGCCGCCATGGAGGATTCAATCGGGCAGCGGTAAACCGGCGGGAGACCGCCGGTTTACCCTTTCTGACCGCGGCTGAACCGCCGCGGTCAGAATGCCCTCGGGAGCACCGCCAGCCTGTTGGCGGTGCTCCCGTGGTCGGTGACCCTGGCGGTCACCGGCCGCCAGGGTCAGAATGACCCCCTAGGTCTCTTGAATGCATATTAAATCAGCTTGTAACGAACAAAGATGATCAAGTTTTTCAGTTTGATTTTCAATTTCAGCTGCATTCCATGTGACCACATGGAAATTGTTGTTAGTGACCCATTTGTAAAGCATGCCCTATTGCCCGGGTACTATTTAGAGCTCCAGCCAGCCAGCTCCACTTCTCCTGTTCATTGTCTACCCCATTAGGGATGGGGGACATCGCCTACATATTTTACCACTCTTTCTCCATTAAAGATGGAGATATTAAGATTTTCCAGAGAAAAACTCATTGAATCTTCCAAAGATACTGATGTAGGACTGGAGTGCTACTCAAATTCTCAAGCCACTCAGTTAGCTGCTGAGCTGTCAAGCCCAGGGCACACTCTTGTCTTCTACTCCTGGAGCACGCGTTGAATACACACGAGAAATATCCTTACTTTCAATCAATTTTAACTCATCAATATCTGAAAAGCAAGATATTACAAGGGCACGATTCAAAATTAAATCAGAGTCAAACAATACTGTAACCTCCAAACATGCAGTATTCTTGATGGCCCACGAATGATCAATATCCTTGAATACAACATCCCCACTCCCCTGATGACTAGACAGATAGTTCGGTATCTCAGCATTTGTCTTCACAGTGCTTAAGACCAAATAGAAAGAATCAACACATGGATTTAAGGAAGTCAAAACCCTCTTTACAACAGAAGGCTTATCCTGAGAGGGTCCTAACGTAGTGGTCTGCACAAGTTCATGCTTTGAAGGAAAAGCTCCTTAATGTCCTAGTTCCAAGAACCTAACTTTCCTTGGTTTCCTTTTTGAAATACCGCTTGCCCTTTTTTCCAGTCAGTTTTTTCTAGATTTTCTTCCTTTTGTTTACATTAAGTTTGAGATTTCCATTATTTACTGATGGCTCAGATTCAGTGCATTCTCTAGCTGTTGATCGAAATATGGGAAAAGGGGCCTCTTCGGAGCTCGACTCTTTTGGTGGAATATCAGAGTCCCCTATGCAGGGGGTGGCGTAGTTTGAGAAAATCTTTTTTAGAGAATAGACAACACTATCTTGCTGGGAAACGTTGTTAGTATAAGTGGACTTATGAAGCACTTGAGGGTTACCTGCCTGGGTTCCCTGATCAGAGAATAAAAACTGCTTATGAAAATTTGCTTTAGGGCATATGTCCTAGGCCACTATAGATGGGCTGATAACTCGACACTCCAGTTTTTTACAAGCCTCATTGGTGACTGGCAAAAAATTCTCATCCAGAGCCCCACTCCTTTTGACCCATCAGTACTTTCAATATGACCAATAATATATCTTGTATGTGGTCAGATTTATTCACTGATTTTTCTAATAACGCCAAAATAGAAGATAAAATTATTTCTAGACATTTGATAGACTTGGAAACTAAAGTATATTGATCTCAAGGTCACTGGACAAATTCCCAGGGAATACAAAATCTGGAGTTAAAGTTGACTGTAGTGCTGAGGATGCTTGATCAGATGGTGTATGTCTAAAAAGCCTCAGCCCAGAGGATTGTTTTATGCCAACTGGAGACTTAACTTCACCGCATGGAGGGGAACTCCACATTCACATCAGTGTCTGGAAGAGTAAAATCCCCTGCATCGGGATCACCAGGGGCATTACAAACAAAAGGTATATTGCTCCCTTGTTCTGCCACAGAAGTTAGAAGCTTTCCAGCTCATAGAATTGGAGAGACATGTTTTCTGATGAAATTAGAGTCTCTAGCAGGAGTACCTGCCACCAGACCATCCTCCTTGGCTACTAGTTTATCAGGTGACTCCTTTTGTGGAAAGGGGAGAATAGAATTAGAGCTTTTTCTTTGCAGTTGAGATATACTCCTATTTCTAAGAGGGTTGGACTTAGTCTTTTTGCATGCTCTGGTGGGAAAAACTCTACCCATACGAAGACGTCTAGCTGTTATATTGGAGCCAGTAGATCTTTGGAGTCTGAGTCCAAATTAAATGGAGCACTGCAGAAAACTGGCAGATCATACATATAATGTTTGGCAGAAGAAATAGCCCCAGGCGCCAATCTACAAAGAGACCTCATAGAAAAGACCAATGAGGGTGGGCCCCTAGCCTACTGCCAGCCGCTTCCGCCCCACCACAGGGAACCCGCAACTCTAAGCCTTGCCTCCCATGGCCCTGTTCTAAATCTCCTAAGTCTCCTCGTCCCGTCCTGGTTCCGATAACACCAATGCCTCCTGGCACCAAAGACCAGGGCTATGTAATCAGCTTCTCTATACTGCCATATATCGACAGCTGTGAGCCAACACAGGTGCCAAAACCTGGACTATTAGACACATGCTACTGAGCCTGCCAAGTCTTCAAGAAGAATTATTAGTAGGCAGGAAGTGGGGGCACCAGGCACAGTCCAGCTCAGTCCCGCTCAGTCCAGATGGCCTTTAGACAGGCCAAACGTAGTGAATATAGAAGCACAGAGCAGGGAGATACGAGCGGCAACTCTCAGCAGGCTTGCTCGACTAAACTTGTGGGGGAGGGTCCCCACACCACCTCCACATGCCTCTACACACCTCCTTGCACCTTTCTCGACTTCCCGACCTCTCTGATACCACTGCTACACTCCGTTCACCACTTATCACAAGTTCACAGGCTTACTTGGCTAGTCAGGGAGGGTGGGGAGGTCCCTCTCACTACCTCCACACTCCTTATACCATTCCCGTCTTCGGTGCGTCACTGCTTTGCCGCTGGGCCACTGGTTCACTAGTTGCCTCTAGTCATCTCCGCACTCCGCTCCACTCCGCTTCCTTCGGTGTTCGGAGCTTCACCACTGGGCCCCTGAGTCACAGATGTCACTGTGCCACACTGCTCCCATCCTCCAGCTGGGGCTGCTTTGCTTCTCAGGAAACCTGCAGGAAACCACTGACGTCACCGCAGGCCGCTGGCCACTGTCCTCGTGCCACAGTGCACTGCTCACTCCAGCTGGAGCTGCTTCACTGGGGCCCCATGCCACAAAGGCAGCGCTCACTCCAGCTGGAGCTGCTTTACTAGGGCCACTGGACACAGCGGACCCCGGTTCGTCGCTGGTGCCATTGCTTTTGCCAGCTGCGGGCTTCGCTCCTGGCTCCTCCCCTTCCTCTTCACGCCGCATAGCTACACATAATGCCGTCCACATGACTCTTAATATTGCACACCAAGCTAATATACAAGGCAGTACCACGAAAGTGTATTATTCAGGTGGGTGTACAAACAGAGAATGGTACAATAGTCACCTCTTGTGAACCATTGCTTTTTTTTTAAATTGGCATTTGAAGATATCAGAACTGAATATCATAGAGACGTATTCAAACGTGCTAAGAACTATCCACCCACCCCTCCCAAACCCAACCCACACTCTACCATGGTGTGACATTGGTTGGTGAGAGCGCCAAGTAATAGAAAAAGGAACTGAACAACAGGGTTGTACATTCCACTACACTTCTATTCCACAACATCTTTTAAATGTAGTTGGGTAAAACCATTGGAGTATATCATAGTGTGCCATCCCATCCAAATCATAGCTCCCCCAGGTTCAACCCGTTCAGAGCAATTGTATATCAACCACCGAGGTCATCTAAAATGCATCTTCTATGGAGGCATACTACCTGATGGGGTTCCAGTAATTCAGCAAGCATAGCGGGCCAAACATTTAAATCATCCGTCAATTTGACATCTCTCCTACATTGACGCATATTGCACTCCTTCCCCACCACCCACTCAGCCATATCTTTCACCAACGTACAGGCAGTGCATTGCAATTAATCTTTTTGCTAGTACCAGCCCCATCACTAGGAACTTCCTGCTCAGTCCCTGTAACGCTATGTATTTTTGACCACCAACTCCATCTTGACCATTGACTCCATTTTGTGCTTAGCTTCAGGTGCCATCACAGCGGCGGTGCATGGTTTTTCCACACAGAGCTTGTTTTCCACACTGAATGTGTTTTTGCTCTTCTCACCAGAGCAGGGTCATACTGTACATATTATGGGGGAACATATTATGGGGGATGCAGATGTGATAAGAATATATCAGCCTGAGAGTGTTTTCATCAGGGAAAGGTACAGCTCTGTCGCAGGAATGTGCATTAGGGCCTGGCCAGTTCTTTTGCGTATTTTCGACACAGACCAAGTACAGCCAGCGTTCGAATTCCATAACTGAAGGGAGGCGGATTACTAGAATCTTCCTCTCGAGTTAGTTTAAGGTATAAAAGATGAGGAAACTTGGCGCAGAGGTAGGAACCCGCCTGCAGAGTGGACGCACTGCCTAGGAAAATCCCATTTGGGGGACGGTCTCCTGCCTCAGCTGTTGAGGGTTCCCCAGCTTGGTGCTGGTAAGAATAATGGATTTAACCCCTATGGTGATACATTTTTATTCTTAAATATTTATTTTGTACCTATATTCACTGCTGATATATTGCTCATTTTCTGCCTGTGATTGCTTAAATGTTGTGATTATTTCTTTTTCTCACATGTTTTACTTCACTTGAGTTAAATGCTTATTTTCATATATTCATGTGCTTTTATTTAATATCTGGGAAGTGTCTTAATAAATTAATTATTCAGACTAAGAGTGCTGCATTCTTTGGCATTGTTCCCTCATAGTTTAAACAAGAGTAGCACATTCCTTTCTTGTTTCTCACCGGAAGTAGGCCCAGTAAACATTATTTAGGATTCCTGGGTACTGTCCAATCTGTCGCTATGTTTAAGCGTTCCAGTACGGCCTGCCAGTAGAAATCGAAGGTTGCACAGCTCCATATCATAAGTAGGAAGTCCGCCACTTTCACCAAACAGCTAGGACTAGCGGAAGGTCGTCCTGGATAGATTGCACGCAGGGCAGCTGGGGTCAAATGTACCTGGTGTACAACATTATATTGGATCAATTTGAATCTTGCATTTGTGCTGGTGTTTCGTACAGCCGAATGCACCCCCTCTCACTCCTTATCAGTGAATTGTTCACCCAACGCTGCTTGCCATTTCTCTTGCACGTTTAATGGGTGATTTGGTACACCCTCTCGGGGGGCCCGGCACAGGAAAGAAACTAAGCGTCTACCCCTTGCCATATATAACATCATGGCCAAAGTGCTAGACTCTAAGGGGGCCTCAGTCAAAGTGAGACATATATCTTGAGCTGGGGCAGCCAGTTTTGTGAATTGCAAGACCTGCCCCCACCCAGCTAAAATACCTCCACTGCTTCTTGTAGTGTGATAAACGTATTGTTGGCATATAGATCCCAGAGTGTGTGGCAACCACCCGCTCGCTATTCACTGCTTTGTGTGAAGGATCAGTCACATGTTGGACCAACCCACAAGATAGCACTGGATGATTCAAGGCATGGTGAGTTTAATCACCATTTTTGCCCACTAGAGACCCTTTGCAGCAGTTTCCAGTTGCATTTAAAGAAACCTTTCTTTCAATGCGCAGGATTCACAACAGAAAAACAGAGAGTTGCAGGACAGGTCACTGCAGCCATAACTCACCTGCAGTTCACCTACAACTCACCTACAGCACCATATCTAGAGCTTCTGGATTAGGTTTCAGGAGCTGGCGGCAATGAGCCCTTTAGACTGAGAAAGAAGGAAGGCAATACAATCAGCGGGGCAGTCACTCTCATCCTTTCCCAGAGCTGCAGGGGGTACGCTCCAGCATTTATGCAGCAGCAGAAGCATGCTCCTTGTAGCTCTAGTGTAGATGCAAAACCAGCAATACCATATATAGCCCTACAGCTTTCATCCTTTTATTTAAGCTTATAGTCAGTCGCTCAGACTGTGCTCCTCCATCTCTGATGTTTCCCAATTTATTTAGCCAGCTGAGGCCAAAGGAAGTTGCTGGTTACCGTGGGTGCCATGCAATTCACAGTGAAGACCTATCAGAGACAGAGATGTATAATGGTCCCAAGCATATTGTACAACAAGGGGCTATCTGAATTTTTTTTTTGTATTAGCAAAATTACATTTGTTTGATTTAAAAATGGCTACTACGTCAGACCCTTTCACTATCAGCATTGTCTTGAATAGTTGCCATCTTGAAACAAGCATTGGGAAAGCCAATAGGTCTGACTTTGGCAGGTGCAATGGTTTAATTTATTTTCTTAAGCTTTGTACTGCAAACATATGCTACAAAAATAAAATAAGCAAAGAAGAAACCCTTCTCCCTAAAAGTGTGAGTTCAATGCTTACAATAAAAATATTAATAAAAAATAGCCCTTGCATATACCCAAGCTTTTTAATTCAAAATGGTAAGATTGGCCTTTGAGCACTGTAAAATATTAAGGGTATGCGTTCATTTAATGTTTGGGTCTAGAGGGCTGTACTGGTTGCTAAAAGTAATTCTGGAATACATCCTATGATCAACTCCACATAATATCAATCAATAAAGCATAGGGAATGCATCTGGCCATCTCCTCGAAAATGTAATAGGTATTTCGCCGAGAAAGTATTTTAAAATAAAATTACAAAACAAAAATTTTTACAGCACAGTTTTTCTGATCTATTATTTAACAAGCTGATGGTTTTACACTGCAACCTGTGTAATCACTCAACGAACCCAAGAACAACAATTGTTAAGGCACTGGGCCTCGTTGAAATAATGTAATCACTCCTGCCTGGTTTATTAGTGAGCCTTACAGCATGAAAGAAGTTTAAATGCATTACTGTGCAGTAAATAAATTAGCTGGTGCACGCCCTGCATAGTCACACAGTGCAACTTAAGTTGCACCACTGTGTGAACATTCACAGTCATCCTTAACCTTGTGGGAACTAACAAATGTGTTTGTGAGAAATTTGGTTGTTAGCTGACTGGGGTGTGAGCCCTGGTCAAGTAACAGAGACAACCTCTTACAGGGTGAACCACAAAAAGTCACTAATTTAACTTTGTGCTTAACCCTGGGTAGCTTGGCACAAAAAACAGTCAGGCTAAACTTAGAAGCAATGTGTTAAGAATGTATGCAGTACACAAACAGCAACACAGTGAAAACACAACACAAACAAAATCCCCAAATCAATTTAGAAAAATAGAGAACATTTTAATATATTAGTTGACCCCAAAACCATCAAAGGCCAATAAGTAGAACTTAAGCTATGATTTGTTTTCAAGTTTAAGGTTCAAAATAGCAAGTCCTCAGTTTTAGAAAATGTCCACCTGAGCACCTTTAGGACCACAATCAAGGGTCTAGGAGTGGACGGAGACCTCTTTGGGTGCAAGACGTACTCAGGCTGGGTCCAGGTGCACGTTTAAGATGGTGGGAACCTGTTATGTCCCTGTGGCTTAGAACAGAAGAGCAGCTGAACTAGCCCTTGAAGTCACTTCTGATGTCCTGGGTACGGAAATTAAAATGTGAAGATGTGGTGTAGGCTCACTTAGGGCTGGGTGAAATAGGCACCAAGAATGCCAAACAATATAGTAGGGAGGGTTCCCAAGGGGGGGCACTTGAGGTGGGGAGCAGTGGGAAAAAATAAAAAATGTTGTCCTCATTTTTAGTCAGATGATTAGTAGCCAGTTTGAAATATCAACTAGAAATAAAAGCTCTGGATATGATAGGAATTGAAACTGGTAAAATGGAACCAGCGGAGAGAACGGAGGCAAAAGCCTGGGCAGTGCGATACTGGAATGTAAATGGGATTTGTGTAGTTAAAAGACGACGATTAGTCTTACAGTACTTAAAAGATAGCAGTGCCCAGGTCCTTTAGCTACAAGAGACACATTTCTTCAGACAGGAGTGCAAGGATCTTTTCTCGAAGCAAGGATGGGTGGAGATCATAGTAGCAACGCATCAAGCGTAGTGTATTAAATGAATTGCCCTGGTTTTAAGAGCAAATTCAGCAGTGAGCCTGGTGAGGTATAAGGCAGATGAAGGAGGGCGATGGTTATTTGCTGAGATAAAGGATTTTGGCATTTCATATACATTAGTAAGCTACTACGGCCCTAACATTGATGACATAACCTCATTATCTTAGCTCTTTACAAATCTCCTCCCTTTTAAAGCTCCTATTATTTTAGGAGGGGATTTTAACCTCCTATTGGATAACACTCTTGATAGGTCATTACAGAGGGTCCAAATTAGTGCCCCAAAGATGAGGACCTACTTGAAAGATATGATGGAAAATTTCGATTTTAGGGATGTTATGCGAAGTCTGAAAGGTAATTGCAGGGAATATACTTTGCATAGCAAAAAAAAATGGGCATTGTTCAAGACTAGATTATTTTTTTATGGAAAGGAAGGAAATGGAGAGAGTTATCATTAACCCATCCACTTGTCAGATCACCCAGCTTTGTTGTTAAAAATCGAGCAGAAGAATGTCTGGGAAGAGACGAGATGGACAATGGATAGACGAGTGTTAGTCCAACCACAGTTAGTGGACATGATACAGCAACAATCCAAAGAGTTTTTTCCCTGAAATCATGCAACGACCTCCAAACGTGATATGGGACATGTATAAGGCTTGGTTATTGGGGGGTAATAAAGGGCCTCTCGACTTTTTGGGAAAGGCAGGAGAAATTGCAACAGGTCCAAATGGAGAAAAGAATATGAGAATAGAAGAGATGTTAAAATCTAACACACTAGATGAAGGGGGACAGGCAAACATGTTGGTGGATTTACAAGATTTATAGCTACAGTTTAAGCTTAGGATGGAGGAAAAAGTGTTGCAGCAGTGGGAAGTAAGTAGAGCTCGAGATATAATAAATAGGGAAAGTTGTGAGACGTTGCTGGCTTGGAATTCTAGACTAGAAACTCGCCAGAATAACTTTAGGAAGATTATGGATGGCGAGACTGGGTCAATTGCTTCTTTTAGATCCTTTTTTCAGGAGTTATATTCAGAAACTTTGGTGCTAGACACAGGGGCAATAGAAGAGTGGCTTCAGCAAAAGCATCTCCCAAATTGTCCAGTGATCAGACTCAATTATTGTGTCAGGAAATCTCAAACAGCGAAGTTTCTGCTGTAATCAGAAGGTAAAGAAAGGGAAAGCAGCAGGGACTGATGGGCTCCCCAGTGAGCTTCATCTGGCTCTGGAGGAGGTTATAGTTCCAGTCTGGGTACAGTTTTTTGATGCCTTACTGCTGGAAGGCGAACCCATACCGAGGTCATGGAATGACGCAGTAATCTCGTTAATATTGAAGCCATGCAAGAACCCACTGCAGTGACAATCCTATCGCCCCTTTAAACTGCTTAATTGTGATTATAAAGTATTTACTAGTACCTTAGCTGGACATCTGAATAAAGTTGTGGGTCATTCGATTCACCACGACCTTCATGGCCCAGCGGGGCTTGTGCTGGCGGTACTCGCTGTCCCAGCGGTAATGACAGCTGTGGCCTCCTGGGCAGCAGGGCTGGTGGCGGTTGCCTCCTGGGCAGCTGGGCTGGTGCTGGCGGTGGCCTCCTGGGCAGCAGGGCTGGTGGCCTCCTGGGCAGCTGGGCTGGTGCTGGTGGCATCCTGGGCAGTTGGGCTGGTGCTGGCGGTGGCCTCCTGGGCAGCTGGGCTGGTGGCGGTGGCCTCCTGGGCAGCTGGGCTGGTGCTGGCGGTGGCCTCCTGGGCAGGTGGGCTGGTGGCGGTGGTCTCCTGGGCAGCAGGAATGATGGTGGTGCTGCTCTTCCCAGACTTGCTGAGTTTCTTGTGCCCCTTCCCCACCTTGGAAGGTGTCGCAGCTGACTCCACACTCCCACCTGTACCCATGGGAGCGGCTTTGGTGGCTGGAGTCTTCCCCCTCTCCCGCCGGGCACTGGCCAACTTCTGATGCTTCACAGGTGGGGGACTGTCTGTGCTGTGGCTCCGTGCCACACTGGCTGCCCTGGTGGCCGGTGCACTCCAGATTCCGGTGACTACAGGCACCACTGGTCCCGGAGATGTTGTGGCTGAGGTGCTAGTTTGGGACCTAGGAGACGGACGGGATGGGGGAGGTGTGGGAAAGAGGTCAAGGTTGGACAGGAAAAGTTTTTGGGAGACACTGGGACTGGTAGCTGGAGGGGGTTTGGGCGTGGATGAAGAGGTTGTGGTTGTAGGAGGTGTTCGTTTGCTGACTTTGGGTGAAGGTGCATGCGCTGGAGGCTGTCGTGAGGTGGATGGCTGTTGGGTGGGTGTGTGCCTACGTTTGTGTATCTTGGGAGGGGGTGTCACAGACACACTGGGAGAGGACACAGGGGACATGTGAATGGTAGAGGGGGTGGTGACTGCACGTGAGCGGGGTGTGGTGGTGGATGTGCTGGTGATGGTAGTAGTGGCTGTAGAGGTAGTGCATGCAGGTGTGAGTGTAGACAAGACTGGGAGGGAGAAGGGAGACGAGGAGAAGGGGGACACAGTGGAGGCAGTGGATGTTGGTGTGTCTGCATGTGTGTGATGCTTGCGTGAGTGCCTGTGGGATGTGTGGTGCTTATGTTTGCCTGAGCTTCCCTTGTGTGTTGACGGGTGTGCATGCTGGTCTAGAGGTGTGCTTGGGATAGGCTAGGTTACAGGGGATTGGGTCTGGGTGGAAGAAGTTGGAGGGGGGAGGCTAGACACAGGGACAATGGCTGCCATCAGTGCTGAGGCCAGAGTCTGAAAAGCTCGCTGAAGGGACGCCTGACCAGAATGAATGCCCTCCAGGAATGCATTTGTTTGTTGCAACTGCCTTTCTACACCCTGGATGGCATTCAAAATGGTAGACTGCCCAAACAGTGAGGGACCTGAGGAGGTCAATGGCCTCCTCACTGAGGGCAGCAGGGGTGACTGGGGCAGGGCCTGAGGTGCCTGGGGCGAAGGAGATGCCCACCTTCCCGGGTGAGCGGGCACGGGGCAAAAGCTGAGGGGCTGCTGGGAGGGCGGTGCTGGAAGGGGGGGTGGCGGCTGTACCTGTAGATGGGGGGGCACAGATGTTGCCGCCACCACAAGGGAGCTCCCATCAGAGGACGAGTCTGTGTCACTGGTCTCAGCTCCTGTCCCCGCCGTGGAGCTCCCCTCACCCTCCGTCCCACTGGTGAAGTCCGATTCCGTAGTGTGGCCCTCCATGGCCATGTAGAATGCAGCCCCCTCGTGCTCCGGTGCCACTGCTCCTCCGCCTGATGATGCTAATGCACACAAGAACAGGGAGACCACAAAAAGGGGGGGGGGCGACAGAAGAAAGACATGTTGAGTGTATGCATTACCGCTACCGTTGGCGGACACGACAGACACAGAAGCCGCCTGCACTACGCCGCGCTCTTGGGCTCCACTGTTCAATTCCTGGAAAATGACCTACTAGACTATGGACAACATCTGCACACATGGATGACACAGGGGCATGACTAGGTGTAGTTGGCACTCTACATAGGTGCAGTGGGGTGCCACATGGCCTGCCTTACGGAGGGACCTTGCCTACGGAACTCGCCCTGTCCTAGGGAAACCCACAGCCCACCTCCCCCACCCAGACCCCTCCACTGCGCGCAAAATCAGCAGAATGAGAGTGTACTCACCCCTTTGTGGCTGCTGTGATGCCCTCAAGCGCCCATCCAACTCCGGGTACGCCACCGCCAGGATCCTGAACATCAGGGGGGTCATGGTGCGATGGGCACCCCTCCCACGTTGGGAGGCCATCCCCAGCTGAGCCTCCGCCGTCTTCTTGCTCCAGCGGCGAATGTCCTCCCATCTTTTCCGGCAGTGGGTGCTCCGTCTGTGGTAGACCCCCAGGATCCAGAAGTCCTTGGCGATGTCACGCCAAATATATTTTTTCTGGTGGGTGCTGACCTACATGATTTATACAGGGGGAAGAGAAACTTATTAGCAACTGCACCGTCAAAGTGATTGGCCCCCATCCCTACTCTTGCCATGTGGCACATGCACTCACCATCGTTTCATGCTCGCCGCACTCTCCCCCCCTTCCTTCTCACATCCACCCCTCTCCACACAGGCATAGCCCATACAGCATGCTCCCAGTATACTTACCTGTTTGTCTGGAGGACCGTAGAGTAGCGTGTACTGGGGAGGACCCCATTCACGAGTTTCTCCAACTCCTCCGATGTGAAGGCAGGGGCCCTTTCCCCAGACACTCGAGCCATTTTCTCTTCCAGATCGAGGTCACAGCAGTACTTGCAGTGTAGGTCCTCTCCTGTCGAAGTCCAGGTATCGAGTGATTGAAGTGATAGAAAATGGCGATCACTTCCGCTGCGGTGCGTTCCGTCACCGCGGGCGTACATCGTCATTGGCTCCTGGGACCCATAGGGTCCAATATTAACCAATGCAGCATTGCGCCGCGGTCTTTGACCGCCTACCGCGACGGTGTACAACGCCAGCGCAGTTACCTCACATCCCATTGTCCCACTTTACAGGTCAGGCAGCCGCCATTTCAGGGGCCCACATGGCTTCATTTTCAACTGCGTCACACATACCTAGGCCTAGACTCAACACACATACAAGCCACTTTTTAGATTATGATTGGTGTTCTGTGTAAGCTGTGGGTACGTACCTCTGAGTTGTTTGACTCTGTGCTCGCTGTTGTCCTTCATAGGCACCGTCCACTGGGACATGTGAGGAGATGGCAGCATCCTCCAATGTACGGACCGTTGGTGGACCTGTCGACAATGGAGGAAAGACATGTGATAATCACATACAGGCTTGACCGTGCCACAATCCAGGAACTGTGTACTCAGTTGGAGCTAGACCTGATGTCAGCTATCTGCCATCCCACAGGAATCCCCCCTCAAGTGCAGGTGCTGTCAGTGCTCCATTTCCTTGCAAGTGGGTCATTTCAAACAACAGTGGCCATAGCATCAGGGATGTCCCAGCCATGTTTTCCAACGTGTTGTCCAGAGTGTTGTCTGCCCTGCTGAAACACATGCGGAGCTACATCGTTTTCCCTCAGGTGGAGGATTTGCCTACAGTGAAAGGTGATTTCTATGGCCTGGGACATATCCCCAACATCGTAGGTGCCATTGATGGGACCCATGTGGCTTTGGTACCCCCCCACAGGAGTGAACAGGTGTACAGAAACCGGAAGAGTTATCATTCTATGAATGTGCAGATGGTGTGTTTGGCTGACCATTACATCTCCCATGTGAATGCCAAGTTCCCTGGCTCAGTGCATGACGCCTACATCCTGCGGAATAGCAGCATCCCTTATGTGATGGGTCAACTCCGGAGGCACCATATGTGGCCATTAGGTGAGCACCTGGAAGCTAGTCAGTGGGAATGGTTGTCTGGGCCTGGGGATATCCCTCCAGGTTAGTGTGTGTCTAACAGTTGTCCCTCGCCCTTTGCAGGTGACTCTGGTTACCCCAACCTGTCATGGCTACTGACCCAGTGAGGAATCCCAGGACAAGGGCAGAGGAACGCTACAATGAGGCCCATGGGCGAACTAGGAGGGTGATTCGGCCTCCTGAAGGCCAGGTTCCATATGACAGGTGGATCCCTATTCTACTCACCAAAGAAGGTGTGCCAGATCATCGTGGCCTGCTGTATGCTTCACAACTTGGCTTTGCGACGACAGGTGCCTTTTCTGCAGGAGGATGGTCCAGATGGCGGTGTTGTTGCAGCTGTGGAGCCTGTGGACAGTGAAGACGAGGAAGCAGAGGAAGAAGACAAGGACAACAGGGACTCAGTGATTCAGCAATATTTCCAGTAAAACACAGGTAAGAATACAAACCTGCCTACTACATGTACTTAAACACTACTACCTCTCTACTGTCTGTCCTTTTCACCCAGTGTATGGTCACTTAGTTGTCACTTTCCCTTACGATTTCACAGATCTGGGTCCCACAATGTGACATCTGCTTTGATTCCTCATGGACTAGAGCTGTGTGACATAGGTATGTTGACATTACAAATGAAAGAGCTTTTTGCCACAGTAATTGCTAATACAGTATTCCGAAATCACAGACTGACTCCAGATTGTTTTGTGCTTTAAGGGTGTTTATTTTAGTGCTCAAAATTGGAGGGGGTAGCAAAATGGTGAGGGGTGATGGCGGAGGAATGTCCATGGCAGAGTCCAGTCTATTAGTCTCACAGGTGCATTGCCCAAATGGGCATAGGAAGTGGAGCTGGGGCAGTTTAAGGATGGACAGGGTGACAAAGTGGGACAGTAGGATGACAATCAGGGTGGTCTCATTTCTTGGCGGGGGTTTTGGCATCGTTCTCTGTCTTTGTCCTGGATCTCAGGGACCATTTGCGAGGTGGTTCTCCCTCTGCAGGGGGTGGGGTGCTGGTGTGGAGGTCCTGTGGCGGTGCCTCGTCCACTAGTGCCGGCGGAGGTCCAGGCTAGTGTCAGGGGCCCTTTGTAGTGCCACAGTGTCCCTCCTGGTGTTGAGTACTTCCAACAGCACCCCTACAATGGTGCCCAGGGTGGAATTGATGGTTCTGAGTTCCTCCCTGAAGCCCATATACTGTTCCTCCTGCAGGCGCCGGGTCTCCTGAAAATTGGCCAGTACCGTTGCCATCGTCTCCTGGGAGTGGTAGTAGGCTCCCGTGATGGAGGAGAGGGCCTCGTGGAGAGTGGGTTCCCTGGGCCTCCCAGTTCCCCTGTGTTCCTGGGCTTCCGTCCCCTGGACCGTGTGCCCACTACCACTGCCCCCAGGTCCCTGTTGTTGTTGGCGTGGTGGGTTAGCCTGGGTTCCCTGTAGTGGTGGACACACTGCTGATTGACGTGTCCTGAGGACGGAGGTATGGGCCCGCTGGGTGGGTGCTGTGCTGGTGTTTCCAGAGGGGGGAAGCTCTGTGGTGGCCTGTGACAGGTGTGGGGAACCGACTGTCCCGAGGTCCCCGATGGGCCGGGCTGGTCATCTAGATCCAGTTGGACAGAGGTACTGTAATCACTGTGGGCCTCTTCTGTTGGTGGTGTGGACATGTGTGGACCCCACTGTCCGGTGACGTTGGGTATGGGTCCTGCAGGGGTATAAAAGGATGTTTATTACATCTGTATGTGGCATGGTGTGCAATGGGTTGGTGACCGTGTACCCCAGTGCTTGCATTCCTGTGTGGGACCTTGTGTGATGATGGTTTAGGGGTGGTGTATGGGTATGTGCAGTGGTCATGCTTTAGAGATGGGTGTCCATACTTTGTTGTTGCATGGTGGGCTTGGTGTTAGGTTTTGTGGTTTGTGATGTTGGGACATTTGTGAGGAGTTGGAGTGATGGGGGTGAGGGTGAGGGTGGGGGTATGTGCTGGCATGCAGGTAGGGTGGGGGATGTAATAGTTAAGATTTGACTTACCAGAGTCCATTCCTCCACCTACTCCTGCAAGGCCCTCTGGATGCAGAATCGCCAAGACCTGCTTCTCCCATGTTGTTAGTTGTGGGGGAGAAGGTAGGGGTCCGCCGCCAGTCCGCTGAACCGCCAGGTGGTGTCTTGAGACCACGGAAAGAACCTTCCCCCGTAGGTCGTTCCACCTCTTCCTGATGTCCTCCCGATTTCTTGGGTGCTGTCCCACTGCGTTTACCCCGTCCACTATTCTTCGCCATAGCTCCAGCTTCCGTGCAATTGAGGTGTGCGGCACCTGTGATCCGAATAGCTGTGGCTCTACCCGGACGATTTCCTCCACCATGACCCTGAGCTCCTTCTCCGAGAACCTGGGGTGTCTTTGCCGTGCCATGGGGTGGTGTAGGTGATGTGTGGGGTGGTGTGTGGGGTGATAAGTGTGCTGATATGTAGTGGTGTGTAGTGTGAGGTGCGTGGAAGTTATGTGGGTGATGGTGTTGTGTGCCTGTGGATGCTAGTATTGTTGATGGTGGTGTCTCTCTCTGGCCTTCGTTCGTGATTTTTGGTCGTAGGGCTTTGTGGGTGATGTGGGTGTGTGTTATATATTGTATTGGGGTGTGGGAGTGCTGTGTGTATGTGTATCAGGTGTGTGTATTTCGAATTGTCCAATGTATGTGGATGTGTTTTGTAAGAGTGTGTGTATTTTGAGCGCAGCGGTGTGTACCGCCAATGGAATACCGCGGTTGAAAGACCGCCGCGTGGATTCGTGTGTTGTGATAGTGTGGGCGTATTTCTGTTGGCGTGACGGTGGAGGTTTTGTTTTTGCCAGTTTATCACTGACCTTTGGTGTGGCGGACTTGTGTGGGTGTCTGAATTTTGGCGGATTCCGTGCTGTGGATCATAATGGCTGTGGCGGTTTTCCGCGGCTGCGGCGGTGTGTTGGCGGTCTTCTGCACGGCGGTATGCGGCTTTTACCGCCAATGTTGTAATGACCGCCTAAGTTCCTGGGTTAGTGAAATAGGAAAGGCTTTAGTAATGTTGGTGAATGTATAAATAACTTGGTAGGCAGTATCTTTATGACTATACTAAACCCTGTTTTATTGTATTGATTTGAACAATTGTTTTGTTTCTCTTGGTCAACTATTGTAAATAAATATTTCTAAATTCTGGGTGTAAGGAGGAAAGGATGTCATCTAAGTGGAAGTGGGACGAGACTGCAATGGAGGATGCCCGAGATCAAGTGTAGAATCAACGGAAGCTGCTGGAGGAATCAAACTATTAAGAAGCAGAAAGTGATGCAGACTGTTTTATAGCTAATTTTGGGGTTTTAATGATCGTAGAATAATCAGACAGGGGAATTTGTAAACGTTTTCTGCATTTATAAAATTGTGCATTATTAGTATTGTGTAAAATAACACTCAAAGGTACATGTGTATACTTATTTTATGTTATTATTGAAAATTATTTAAAATATTTAGCAGATTCGTACAGTTAGGAAGTCGTACAAACTGGCACAACTGCGAGCTAAAAAAGAATGGGATCAACAAAGGTGGCAGAACTTGAAGTCAGCATGCTCATCGAAAGATTTGCTCAGAATCTGGTCTTTGGTGAAATGGGGGAGGCAGGGTTTTTGCCCCACCCCTCATGGTCACATTGCTCCCAATATTTGGGTGAAATATTTTGATGCTCTATATTTCCCCAACCTTCCTGCTGCTTCTAGTGAGGGATCACTGTGTGCTATTTTTACCGACAATGCCATTGGCTTGCAAGTATCTCCTTTTGAACTTGCAGCAGTCCTGTTAGCCCCTGATGCCGTACCCAGAGGTAGGGCCCCCGGTCCAGATGGGGTACCAGCAGACTTCTTTTTACACAACAGGGAAAACTTGTCCCAGTACTTTCTTATCCTGGCTAATGTCATTTTTGGAGGAGTTCCCATTCCAGATCCTTGAAAGGGAGCAGAAGTCATCCCTATATATAAGAAAGGAGACAAATCCCTGGCGATCAGTTATCGACCAATTAGCTTAATCAACTGCGCACAAAGAGTTTTCACACGTCTTCTCTCTGGTAGGATCCAGGAACGGATTGAGACTAATGATTTCCTGTCACCCTATCAAGACGGATTTTCGCAGCAAAAAAAGTACCATAGATCAGGTCTTTTGCTTTTTGCTCCTGTTTTGGAGGACAGTGGAGATCGGCGGAGGTAGCTTGTTTTTTGCCTTTGTCAATATCAAATCAGCATTCCACCTGGTTCCCCTGAATAAACTCTGTCAGGCACTTCTAGACATGGGTATGCCTCAGGATCTTCTCACTGTTTTAATCCGTTTACATGAGGGCAATTATGCCCAGGTCCGTTGGGGTGGCCAGGGGGAACTGACTAATTATTTTCCAGTATTAAAGGGGGTGCGCCAAGGCTGCGTCTTGGCCCCTACTGTATTTTCCTTATTTCTTAATGATGTTGTTTCCTTTCTTACTTGTGTTCCATCAGATGCTCCTATGTTTGTAGAAAAAAAGAGGCCTATTCTTTTATTAGCGGATGATACTTGCCTTATTTCTAAGACAGCTAGTGGCCTTCAGCATATGCTATCCCACTTTGAGGAATTTTGTATGGCCCGAGGCCTTGAGATTAATTCTGCAAAACTAAGTTTATGGTCGTCAATAAACAAAAAACAATCAAGGGAAGACTCAAGTTGGGGGTATCTGCCTGGAAAGAGTAAATGTGTTTACTTATCTGGGCATCACTCTATCATCGACTCTGGCTTGGAAGCCGCAAAATGACGTAATGATTCTAAAGCACAAGCAGATTGCAGGTACCATAGTCAAAGACTACACCTCCTCCTACACTAAACCTCTTGCTCCAGCCCTACAAATCTATGATGCAAAAGCAGTTAATACAGTGTTGTATAGCTTGGAGCTGTTGGGGCTTGTTAATCTCTCCCCTCTTGCAAACACAGAGAATGCCTTTTTGAGGAGCTTGACTTGTCTCCCTGCTAGTACATCATTGGCGCATTTATTGCTTGACTTGGAAAGGAGCACAGTCGTCGATAAAGCCAGACTTCGCCCTTTATTGTTTTGGCCAAGGCTGGGGTCCCAGCCTGAATTGGCTCATTATAGAATAGCCCTGCAGGATGTCTTTGGGGCTGATACATATAATAAAATCCATTGGCTGCGACAAATCAAAAAGTTACTAGCAACTATCCGCCTACAGCCCCTGTGGGAAAATCCTCTTTTAGCATTTGTCTATTCTCCTTTGATGATCCAAAAATGCTACTGGCTTTGGGTCAGGCAAACCGAGGCCCAGTCAGTTAATAGTATTTCCCTAACCAGGACATTTTTAGATTTTAAAAACAATTGACATCTTGAACTCTACTGGGATGTTATCACTGATCCCGTACATAGGAAACTATCATTTCAGTTCAGGTCTGGTTCCCTTCCTTTGAGGAATTTTTCGGTTAAGTGGGCTTTAAACGGCGACCTTTTATGTCCAATTTGTAACATCTCTATAGAACCAGCTGGCCATGTGTTTTTTTGCCTATCCAGGTTACATCTCAGCACGAATGGATTAATCGACTCTGTAGGCAATTGGGCACTCAGTAGCTGTTCAGCATTAAGGATCCATAGGTCTGACAACAATCCTACATATGCTTGTGCTTTTGCAAAATTCTTGGGTTGGGTTTGGACCATTAGAGCTAGGGCTCTCAGCGTATCTTAATGTTTTAACTTACGTTTTATCATCAATGTTATCTGGAGTTGTACTTCTGACCAAATTGTTTTAGGTTATTTCAATCCTCATTTATGTTTTAACTTACGTTTTATCACCAATGTTATCTGGAGTTGTACTTCTGGACAAATTGTGATGGATTATTTCATTTCTCATTTATGATGGGTTATCTTTTTGTGTAATTTATTTGGTGTAGACAGGTTAAGCTGATTGCTCTGGCACCCTCATTAATTGATCCTTCTTTGTGATATCCAGGGGTGCAGCTTTACCGTTACCATATTTTAAGTCTTAGTCGCCTGAGTTATTTTATTTTATGAGTTTATGGCCTTTTTAAGTGTGATTTGACTGTTTTACCTTATTTCTGATGTTTACGTCTATGTCGTGATGTCTAGGCTTTAGCACTTGAATGTTTTAGATTATTATGATTTATTTTATGTGCTTTTATGACTTAATTGTCAAATAAAGCTGATTTATACATTACTACAGTTGAAAGAAATTAATTACTAAAGGTTAAAGTGTCTTTTCCTGACTAATGTTATCTAGGTCTCAGGCCTAAACGCCATCTTGTTCAAAATGGGTGCCTTCTCCTGCTTGTTAACTGTTTATCAAGCCTGCAGCACGCAGTCAAGCAGACACATTTTTGTTTATTTTCACTGACATTTTCTTGCTGTTCTCGAAGGAAATTTTACAAAATGGGCTCAGTAATGCTGCAAACAACTCAAGATCCTTTCCGCTAGCTCACTGTATTGTACTGATACATAATAGTTTACTGTTGTTTGGTAATTAGTTTGTCCTACCATCTCCAGATGACATTAGCATAGAGGGACTGAATCAGTAAGTATCCCCAGTAGTGGAATAGTGCCTAAATGATAAGGCAGTATGACCTTTAATATAACTGTGCTCGAATTTGCTAACATTATAACTCTTTTGCTCACACCATGATGATTTAGCACTTTCCATGTTAGTCTTTCAGAAGATGTCCAATATAAACTCCTGATTTTAGGGGTAAGCCAGAATGTTCCAGAGACTTTCGGATCCTACTAGGGATACAATCTGGTTTCTTAATAGTTTTGCTCTCATTTTAGATGTAGAAGTTTTCTAATTTTGCCCTTAATTCCGTATTGACCTATCTCCGATAGCCTTTATGGCACTGGCTTATGCATTTGCATTTTAAGTTTTTTGTGCTGTACTTTTTAATTTATGTAATAAATCGTTGTTTTCTAAAATGTTCTAATTCAGCCCTAAAAATCACTTATTGAGTCTTTCCTGCCTAAATACCTACTATTTTTGGTATGTTGTGTGGTGCCTTGTCTCAAGGCACATTGCCTCATGAAACTGAAGCTTAACACCACCCCAAATACAGCCACCAGTGGGTCTTATTTAGGGTGTAAGAATTTATGGGTTCTCCACTCCTTTAAAAGTAAGACACCATATGTACCTTATTGATTTAATAATTTAGGAGTTTTGTAAAGCAACAACATTACCTTGCTGACACCACCCAGCGCTGTACAGGGAAGCAGGGAGCACCACAAGGTGTACAGTTGGGTGCAGCTAAACGCAAGGGGTGATGATTCTGTGTTACTTTATAGCAGCTTTGAAGGATTCTCATCTGAAGAGCTGTATCCTTAGGAGGCTGGGGTTTAGAGCCTTCAAGAGTCTGCTCAGATACATATGTCCATCTTAAATGTTTCAAGGCCCGTGGGCAGTTTAAATGCCATGTGGGTGATTACAGTTTCTTGATGGGGTTAATATGGACCCAGGGTTGGCAACTCGGTATGTCATTTGCTCGAATAAGGTGAAGGAAAGGATTTGTGAACTTGGCCCTGATTTACATAGTGATGTTTTGAAGGTGAACATAGAGTTTTTTTTTACAGTTTACCACATCTGAGCCTTCCTATCACTACAAACCCTCTCGGTTTTAGAGCGCCCTTGAGTATATTTCCAGATGTACGCAGGTGACACCCAACTCCTGAACAACAGTTGTGACGATGCTCATTTCAAGATCTTTGTTTTCTATCCTTTTAGGTAGCAGAAGGTTTCTTTCATCCAACATGGCTTTGGGTCTAATGCATAGATTATCCATGAAGCAATAAGGAGCAGCAGAATGGAAAGGTGCACAGATCTCACAATTTCAGCATTAGACAACAGGGCTATACCTCTGGGTAGACGGATCTTACTATGTCAGGATTCAACAACAGGCTTATTCTTTTGGTTAGACAGATGTTATTGTCTCAGGATTAGACCACAGACATATCCCTCTGGTTAGATGAATTTTACATTCTCAGGATTAGACAACATACCTATCCATCTGGTTAGACAGATTTTACAGTCTCAGGGCTAAACAACAGACCTATCCCTCCAGTTAGAGAGATCTCCTAATCTCGGGATTAGCCAACATCGCAATCTCTCCAGTTAGACAGATCTTCCAGTCTCGGGACAGAAAACAGAGCTAAGGCTTTGATTAGATATATGTCTCAATTTCAGGATTAGACAACAAAGCTATGCCTGTAGTTAGGCATATTTTAGAGTCTCCAGATTAGACACCCGAGCCTGCTTTCTGATTAGACAGATGTTACAATCTCAGGATTAGACATTATAGCCATTCCTTTAGTTAAACAGATGTTACAATCTCAGAATTAAACAACAGAGCTATTTTACAGTCTCAGGATTAGACAACAGAGCTATGCCTCTGGTTTAACAAATCTGAACTTCTCAGGAAAAGACAACAGACCTATCCCTCCAATTAGGTGGTTTTTACAGTTTCAAGACGAGGTGACAGAGCTATCCCTCCAGTTTGACAGACCTTACAGTCTCAGGTGGCAGAGCTAGGATAGACTAATGCGGACTTGGCTACATGATGTGATACTAAGATCATAAAAGACATCAAAACAATGCCATGTAATAACTCTGCATTATTCATGCAATAACTGTGGAAGCAGCACCCAAGTGCCTACTGGAAGTAAGGTGATGATGGCAAAATGTAATCAGTAACTGTCCCCAACTCAGAATAAATTATCACTCAAGTATCACTGTTAGAAATTGGGTCCCTAGTTGGCCGAGGTATGCACCCTGTCCAAGTAGAGACCACAATCCTAGTCAGGGTAAGTCAGATACACACCCTCAATTAACCTATGCCGGCCCTTTGGTAGCTTGGCCCGATGACGACACTCTGCGCAGGTCGATGGCGACTCACAATCACTTCAGTGGAGCCCGGGGACGGTGCAGTGACCCAACTACATGAGAACTACTGCTGCATTGAGCCCTCGACATCAACGCTTTGCTCCATCAAAGGTACTGTTTCAGCCGACCCTGCGTAGGTTCTGTAGCTGGCCTCCCCCAAATTCGGGGTCAGCTTGAATTTGGGATTTGCACCAGTCCCTCGCGACCTCAAGTCACCTTTTGACCACTAGTGACTTCTAAGCACTATATTACATTTAATATTTAAAAACTCAAATTTCCACTTCAACTTATTAGATTTTTGATGTTTTGGTCTTGTATTACTCAGATCATTGTGTTACTTTACACATTGCCTCTTAAATGAAGCCTGACTGTCCTAACTATAATTACCTAGTGGTGACCGCCACTAGGTAATATATATATATATATATATATATATATATATATATATATATATATATATATATATTATAGGTAGGTTCTAAATTTACTCAAAACCAGAGAAATTCAGCAGGTATAGCTAGAACTATTTCAAGTACTTATAACTCGCACCCTAAGGTAACTATAACTTGCGCCCCGCCATGAACAGTTTTTTCTTCATTAATATGACTGCTAATGCTTCATTTGTATTTTTTATAATCTTATTTTAACAGCTCCTCAGCTGCTCTATGGCCCTCCTGCCTGCCGCTGACAGCTCCAACCGCATTCCTGAGCTTGATTGTGATAGCTCCACCCACATTTCTGAGCCTGATTGCGACAGCTATGTCCGCATTCCTGAGCCTGATTGCGACAGCTCCACCTGTATTTGTCAGCTTGATTGTGACAGCTCTGCTGGCATTCCTTGGCTTGATTGCAACAGCTCTGCCTGCATTCCTTAGCCTGATTGCGTCTGCTGACTTCCCTGCCAACGCCTCCTTCAAGTCACTGCTGCTTTCTCCTTCCCACCTCCCACCCTGGCCCCTCCCACCGCCTGACATATAATGGAGACCGTAACACGGTCTTGGTGAGACCCATTGGTCCAGTCACAGCTCCCCACCCGCTCCACGGCCCTCCTGCCTGTCACTGACAGCTCCTCCTGCATTCCTGAGCGTAACTGCAACTGCTCCACCCGCATTCCGAGTGTTAGACCTGACAGCCTTAGGGTGGTCATTCCCCAACTTTTTGCCTGCCTCCCTCCATTTTTCTGACACTGTTTTGCTGGTTTTAGGACTCTGCGCACTCTACCACTGCTGTCCAGTGCTAAAGTGCATATGCTCTCTCCCCTAAACATGGTAAAATTGGTTCCTACCCATTTGGAATATTTAATTTACCTGTAAATCCCTATTAAAGCACACTACATTGGCCCAGGGCCTGTAAATTGAACACTACTAGTGGGCCTGAAGCAGTGATTGTGCCACCCCTATAAGTAGCCCATTAACCATGTCTCAGGCCTGCCATTGCAAGGCCTGTGTGTGCAGTTTCACTGCCATTTCGACTTGGCATTTAAAACTACTTGCCAAACCTTAAAATCCCCCTTTTCTACATATAAGTCACCCATAAGGTAGTCACTAGGTAACCCATAGGGCAGGGTGCTATGTAGGTAAAAAGCAGGACTTGTACGTATGTGTTTTGCATGTCCTGGTAGTGAAAAACTCATACATTCTTTTTCCACTACCGTGAGGCCTGCTCCTCTCAGAAACTAGCACTAGAACTGCCCTCATATACTTTTAAGTGGTAGATTCTGATCTAGAAGGAGTAGCCATGTCATATTTAGTATGGCCAGAATGGTAATAGAAAGTCCTACTTACTGGTGAAGATGGATTTAATATTACTATTTTAGAAATGCCCCTTTTAGAAAGTGGGCATTTCTCTGCACTTACTGCCATCTGTGCCTTACAGCCCGTCTCCAATCCACGTTTGGTCTGTGCTGGTTGACAGCTCCCCTTGTGCATTCCACCTGGACAACTACAAACACAGGACACTCAGTCACATCTGCATTCATCTGCATACTGAATGGGTCTTCCTGAGCAAGAAGGGTGGAGTGGGTCACACTTACATTTCAAAGGCCAGTGGCCTGCCCACAAACAAAGGACTGATAACCCCCACATGGTCCCTGGCAGACAGGACTAGGCTGAAAGGGGAACTTGTGCACTTCAAAACCACTCTTTGAGGTTTCACCCACTTCAAAGGCATTTTTGGGTATATAAACTGGGTCTCTGACCCCACCAAATCACACACTTCTGGACCTACACCTGAACTCTGTCTGAGGAACTGCCTGGCTGCCCAAAGGACTCATCTGGACTGCTTTGCTGAGAAGGACTGCTGCCCTGCTGTTCTGAAGTCTCAGGACCAACAAAGACTTCACCAGCTAGCTTTTAGCTAGTTTTCCGACTTCAGCAAAACCAGGAACGAATTATGCGATGCCAGCACTGACACTGCAGGCTGCTCTCGCGCCGTGGACATCGTTTAACGCAACGACCACGGGCTACAACGTCACACAGTGTGATTGCGACACTGCGAAGTTGACTCAACACGTCTTGACCGACTGGATTCATCGACCCTGCTGGGTCACAAGGAACCGATGCCTCTCCCCCGATGCTGCACCAGCTCCCTCTGCAACTGGATGGAACCAATGCCTTGCCTCCCCTGCCTCGCAGAACAGAACCGATGCCTCACCTCCTTGGACGCCATACATGACTTACGCCACAGCGGCTCCAGTGACGCTTCATTTCCCACAACTCCGTGCAAAGTCTCTGTGTCTTTGTTTCCAAAGGTACTGTGCCTGGGGGTCCGTGTGACTCAGTGACCGGCGCCCGGGGCTTTGGATTATTGGGAACGATTCTGTCAATGATGCTGTGATAGCACTAGTTGGAGATATTGAGTTTCTAAACCCTTTACTGGGATTTAATCTTTAAAAGTTCATACCTTGGCTTGTGTACATAGGATTTGCATCATTCCAACCTTATTTTATTCAGATAAATATTATCTATTTTTCTAAACCTGTGTGGTATATTTTTCTGGTGTTTTCACTGTGTTAATTAATGATTTATTGCACAAATACTTTACACGTTGCCTTCTAAGTTAAGCCTGACTGCTCAGTGTCAAGCTACCAGAGGGTGGGCACAGTATAATTTGGATTGTGTTGTGACTTGCTCTGACTAGGATTGTGTTCCCTATTTGGACAAAGGTGTATACCTCTGCCAACTAGAGATCCCATTTCTAACATTGGTGATCAGCAGTGAGGATAGAACTTGTGTTTGTGCAGTGCCATACAATAGCTATGTGCACCCTACCCACCCACATGTTCATCTAATTTGTTTTCTTTTTACTGCAATTTCCATGTTTGACATTCTTTAATCAGTCCTATACATCATGTCTCTGGGTGGGTCCACAAGTGGAGCTGGAGAATTTGACTTAGCTAAACTGGAGGAATACACCATTAACCATCTGAAGGGCTTTTGCAAGGGGAGCAGGGTACCTACCTGTGTAGCATCCAAGAAGGAGAAGTACCAAACGGCACTGAGGGTCTGGGCAGAAGTTCGCTCACAAGAGCATGATGAGTTGGGGGAGCAAGTGGATGGCTCTCCTGAGGAGCTGCCAACAGCAGTGGGAGATGGCACCCCTGGATTTGTGCCCCCTGCTAAAGCAGAGAGCAGAGTCTCAAGTCACGGCCTGACCGCAGAGGCAAGGAGCGAGAATTCAGGCTGCAGTTGGTAAGATTAAACATGGAGGCAGAGGAGAGGAGAGGAAAGCTGAGAGAGAAGCCAAACAAGCTGAAGCTGAAAGAGTCTTAGCTAAGAAGAAACTTCTATTGGTTCATTAACTGAGTCTGAAAGAGCTGGAGCTCAAGTCTAGGCAGTCTTCGCCCAGCAATGATGGTGGCAGCATACGTACAGTACCTGATGGAGACAAGAGGGTTCGTATATCCAAGGATTTGGTGGCCAGTTATGTGGTGGGAGATGACACTTACAAGTGGTTTTCTGCTTATGAAGTTGCATATGGGGTTCCTGAAGAGCACTGGGGCGGGTCTGTGGAAATACATGCCTACACGTGGGAGGGACACACTTCTGACATTAGAGGCTGGGGACTAGAACAAGTACACTTCCATGAAAACCATTTTGATTGCCAAATTTGGACTAACCCCTGAGAAGTATTGCTTTTTCCTGTAAGGCACTGAATGCCTGGGAATGGGTCAGCAAAGTCAGTGATTATATTGGATTGTACAATTTAATCCTGAGAGAGCATATGCTTAGTATTTGCTTTACCGAGTTGTACCAGCACTTAGTTGACAGTAAGCTGACTGATCCCAGGAAGTTTTTAGGAGGAGGCGGACCTCTGGGCTAGCACCAGAGTGTCCAAAGAGGTATCTGGGGACACACCCATAAAGGGGGTCATGGTTCCCAACAGAAGAAAGAGGTGGTCGGGGGAAACATAAAAATAAGGAGCTCTCTAAAGCCCCCAAAAATAATTCCCAAGAGAATAGTGGTAGCCAGTCCCAGTCTGATCCTAAGAAAAAAGGGTTCTTTGATCATAAGAAAGGGAGTTGTGTACCCCAATGTACAGAGTGCTCCAAGGATGGTCACTCTAAGGGTGACTCCAAATGTTCAAAGAGGAAACAGCCCCCACTAGTGAGCAGACACCTGGGTTGGCTAGTGTAGCACTCGGGGAGGAGGTAGTCAGAGTTAGTTTTGGGGAGCAGACAGAGGTAACCCTAGTGTCCCTTGGGGGATGCAGATATGGTGCCAAAATCCCACATGACTGCCAATACTTCTAAGTATAAGTAGTGGGTCACCATTAATGGGCAACGGGTGGAGGCTGTGCATGACACAGGAGCTGGCATGGCTACTGTCAAGGGTCAGATGAACACATTCCACCAAGTCATAGTCGCTGACAGTTGAGAGAGACATCTTCCAGTGTCTCTAGTTCCTTTTGAGTGGGGAGGTCTCTGGTACTCTGAAAGTAGCTGTGAGTCCTGCCATTCATGTAGATTGTCTATTAGGCAATGACCTAGAGCACACTACCTGGAGAGAGGTAGACCTGAGGTCTCACTTGGAGATGATAGGATTGCCGGAGTGGGTCTGCATGCATGGTCCATGGCTGCTTGGGAGGGAAGTCAATGGCGTCTGGAGCCTGGAAGAATGGCCCAGACAGCTGCCAAGGAGAGGGGCAAAGGGCGTGGGAAACCAGTCCCAAATGTTCGCACAGTGGAGGTTGATGGGGTCCCCGAGGAGGAGGTCTCTGAGCCAACCGGGGAGGACATTGCCGCCCCAGGTGACCTACCTGAGCTTGACGGCTGACAAGTTGAGGACGCGCTCACCAGGGACAAATTCAGCAAAGTGCAGAAGGAGTCTCCCACTCTTGAGGGCTTGAGGCAACAGGCCTCCGCCCATGCAGCAGGTGAAGCCTCTGGAAATCACCTAATTTACTGGGAGAATGATCTCCTATATAGTGAGCCTAAGGCTCCGGGTACCGGGGCAGCACATGTGCTGGTGGTCCCTTAGTGTTACTGGGCCTTCCTACTGGGTTTGGCTCATGACATACCCCTGGAAGGACATTTAGGTCAAGACAAGACCTTTGCCAGGCTTGTCACCCACTTTTATTGGCCCTGAATGAGGACAGCCTCAGATACATTCTGCAGGTCCTGTCCCACCTGCCAGGCCAGTGGGAAGTCAGGGAAAAAGCTGAAGGCTCCCCTGATCTCACTTCCCATCAATGGCACCCCCTTTGAAAGGGTGGGAATCAACATCATTGGTCCATTGGACCCCAAGTCAGCCCAGCACCTTGATGGGGATCTTTACCCATGTGGGGTTCCCCAAAGAGATAGTGTCTGACAGAGGCACTAACTTCATGTCTGCCTACATGAAGTCCATGTAGGATGCGTGTGGTGTAACCTTCAGGTTCACCACACCCTATCACCCTCAATCCAATGGCCTAGTTGAGAGGCCTTGAAGGCCAAGACCTTGAAGGCCATGATTGCAGGCCTGCATGAGGCAATGAGGCATAAGTGGAACATCCTCTTGCCATGCCTTCTCTTTACTTACAGAGAGGTGCCCCAGAAGGGGGTAGGGTTTAGTTCCTTTGAGCTTCTCTGTGGCTATCCTGTCAGGGGGCTCTTAAGCATTATCAAGGAGGGATGGGAGAACGCTCCCAGGAAACCCCCAAGATGTGGTCAGCTACATGTTGGCCTTCCGCAACCAGATGCACCGCTTCTGGAAGAAAGTCAAAATTAACTTTGAGGCCAGTGAAGAGGTAATGAAATGCTGGTATGACCAGAAGGCCACTATGGTGGAGTTTAAACCTGGACACTGAGTATGGGTCATGGAACCAGAAGAGCCCAGAGCTCTCCAGGACTACTGGACTGGCCCATACGAGATTAAGGAGTGTAAGGAGAGGCCACTTACTTGGTGGACCTCCAGACCTTTAGGAACCCCCCTGTACGAGGTTGGCCGATTGAAGACACCAGACTACCTGTTATGGGTGTTAGGTAGGTTGCCTTTATTGCTCTTTATATAGTATCACTAGTGTTGTGGGAGGATGTCGTGTAGGTAGGTATGGGTGAGGGTCTTCTTTCTTCTGGTCGGTAATCTCGTCTTCTTCTTTCTTTTCTTCTAGAGGCCTCGCAGGAAGCGTGTGGGGACAGAAGAAGGATAGGCGTGGTAAGTGTTTGGTCTTTCACCCCTCCTTTTCTCCCCTCTCTACTTCTCCTCTCCACTCTACTATCGTACTGCGTGGCTTTTCCTTCTATCTTTATCTTCCTCCGCTCTCTTTTCTTTCCGCCTGTTGGATTTTCCTTTTTGTTTCCTTTCTTTTCCTTACTCGTCTTTTCTTATTTCTTCCCCTTTCTGTGCCTCTTATACGCTTGGCGTATGCGTCTCGCTAGTGTCTTTTTCTTTCTTTCTCATTTGATCGGTTCCTGTTCTTTTCCTTCTCTCTCTTCTTGCTCTTTAGGCTAAGCTCCTCTGGCTTACTGCCTTCCAGCACCCTCGTATTTGTCTTTCCGATTCCTTATCCCCCTTTCTCCCCACCCTTCTTCTGTCCATGCTCTTAGTGCTTTCCCCGTGTTTTTCCCTTTTCCCGTCCCCCTGTTCCTGTCCCCCTCCTTCCTCCCTGTCCCGAACTCCCGTACCTGGCGTGGCCACACTTCTCCTGAAGCGTGGCGGGCTCACTCGTGTGCTCCCTGGGGCCAGCGGTCCTCGGTTCGATATCGGGTCCGCAAGGGTCTTGATTCCGGCTCCGGTCCTGGCTGTGGATGAAGAGTCCCGGCGTTTTCTGGATCTTCCTCGTTCCTCGCCCTCCTCTGCTGGTCCTCCGGTTCTCCCATCGGCTCTCTCAATCGCCTCCACTGGATCCCTTCTCTCCTTCCTTGAATGGGTGAAACTACCCCTTTTATGGCGTCATGTTCACGCGGCTTCGGCAGGGAGCCAATGGAGAGGGGTTCTTCCCGGGTTACTTCCGTGTTGTCCGGGGCAGGGACAGCACAAGACATGTTGATGTGCGGATCGGTCCGGTCTGATCCGTCACACCCCCTAAGGATGCTCCAGGTAAACAGACTGTTGCCTCACAGTGAGAGGTCTGAAGTTAGTATGTTCCTAGTGACTGATGAGGGTGTAGAAGAAAATAGTGAACGTCTCCCTGACCTTCTCTCTGCACAGGAAAGTAATGGGACAGTGGAGGGTGTCAACCTTTCTGACCCTAGATCAGTGAGGTGAATGTTACCAGTTACTGAAGCAGTTTTCCTCCCTATTGACACAGGAGACAGTCCCCCTGTAAAGAACAACATTTTCAGGTTGTCAGACAGGGTGAAGGACAGTATTAAGGATGAAGTTGCCAAGATGCTAGCTTTAGGGGTGATTGAAACCTCCAGCAGTCCCTGGGCCAGCCCAGTGGTATTGGTTCCAAAGGCTGCCAAACCAGAATAAGGGCAATCAACAATCTTTGGGGGGATTTATTTACAGGAAGCGAGTTAGGCACCCAGGAATAAATTCATGCAGACCTGGGCCTAGGTAGAGAAGTTGACCTTAAACTCACAAAGATTCTTTACTGGGTGTGCTTCCAATCCACAAGTAATCTGGCAAAAAGGGAATAAAAACAATTGAAAACATGTTGATAAATAAGCAATGTCAAAAAGGGAATAACCTGGCTCTGACTAGTGATCTCATAGCTGGGGCATAGGGCTAAACACGGCTATGTCATGCACTGGAAATGAAAGTTAGGTCATAAGATACCAGAAGGAGAAACATGGAAGAAAATATGGACAAGTGTTGCTAAGTCCTCTATTTCTGTTTCACACAAAGTGCATATAAATTACTCACACATAGGCCCTCATTTGGACCTTGACAGTAAAAACCGCTTACCGCCGTGGCGACGGCCACCAAAAGACCATTGCCGCAGCTACCAGCCATCCGCCATAATATGACCACAGCCGGATTTCCGCCATAAGCCAGATTTCCGCCAGAAGGATGGCGGAAATCCGTCTGTGGCCATGCCGGCGGATGGCGGTAAGGTGGAGCTGCTGCCACCAGCAGCGCCACGCCAGTAGATCGCCGCCGGCAGTATTATGAGAAATAATACGGCCTGGCAGTGTTCTGCTGGCGGACACTGCTGCTGGCCGCAGCGCCCCATCCCACCTCCTGTCAGAGGGCTCTCTGGACACAGGTAAGCGGGTGCTCCGACAGGGGAGAGGTGTGGGGTGTTGTGTGTGTGTGGGGGGGTGTGTGTATGTCTGTGCGTGCGTGTATGTGGGTGTGTGTTGCGTGTTGTATGTTTTTGCATGTCTGGGGGTGTGAGCGCATGTATGTTGAGTTGTGTGAATGTGTGTCTGCGTGTATGTATGTAAGTGTGTGCGGATTTGTGTGTGAATGGATGTATGCATGCGTGGATGAATGTGGGAATGGGTGTGTGTATGCGTGTGTGAGGGGAGGGGCATGTATGGGGGGTCTGGAGAGGAAGGGGATTGGAAGCAACCTGTGGAGTGGGAGGTGGGTGGGGAAGACTCCTATCAGTGACAGGGAAGGGATTCTCTGTCACTGATAGTGCCTACCGCCATGGTTTTCGTGGCGGTAAGGAAGCCACGAAAACCATGGCGGTAGGCGGGGTCATGATCCCGCAGGCAGTACGGTGATGGCCGCCGGGCTGGAAATGGCGATCGGTGTGGTACATTGGTGGTTTGGCTTTAGCCAAACCACCAATGTCATAATATGGAGGAAAGTACTGCCAGCCTGTTGGCAGTACTTTCCTCCATATTACCGCCGACCGCTGGAGTCAAAATGACCCCATAGTTTTATGTGTCCAACTCGATTTCATGTAATGTTCAGCAGCTGAGACATATGCGTGACAAATTGTGGCAAAATAAGCACCTTCTTCCACATGTAGAGGACCTGTATAATCATTCAAGAATATTGATATTTTCTCACACATTAGATATATAGTAGAAATGACCATTCCTTTACATTCTCTAACTGTTTTACTCTGAGATCCTGGAGAAATGAGCGATTCCCCTATCTACCCCAAAGGGCAGGCCTATTACATGTTCATTAGTAGTGGCACAAATGGCCTTCATGCATGTATGAAGCACACAGTCACTCCCCCCACACATATGTGGTGTGGGAAAGTACTAAACAGCTATGGATTTGAGAAACTAACAGCAACCTTACATGACCAAACATACAGATCCAAAGCTATTTGGCTACCTTTTAAAACTTTTAAAACCTTCATGAAGAGAGATAGAACGATGAAGGATAATCTCACCTTGATACCTGAACTGATTTGTAAATATGAACTGAATGCTAGATCCTCAATATTGGATAGCTCCTCAGAGACAAATGATCCCTATTAGAATTGAATGCATCACAATATGCTGTATTACAGTATCAGACTCTTAATCCAACTGCAATTAGGCCATGCCGACAACGGTTTATGCTTTGTAACTTTGAATGCATTGAGAACTGATAGTCAACTGAAGTTTGCAACACTGGTATGTTGTAACAGTGGTATGTGTGCTATGAATAAAGTGGTTATAAACATCTTAGCTTGAGCATATCATTATTAGGAGTTGCTAACAGATAGAATTTCTAGATAGTTAGTGACTGCGGGTTTCAATCCTTGCTATCTTTCAAAAAAGTATATTACAGATTAAAACATTGGAAAGTTGGGAGCTCCATTGAAAACAACGGAGTGCTCCAGACTTCTAAAGGCCAGTAGAAGCGCGGAGCTCCAACATTTCAGTGTTGTTGTTCACAGCTGTGCTGAGAAAATAGGCCTCACGGAGCACGAGGGGATTTCAGTCCCCTCGGGCCCTATGAGGTTTTTGTTTAATTTATTAGAACATTCTGCCCTCTAATGGCAGAATGTTCTATTAGCCTTACAGCCATCTGTAACTGGGCTATACAGGCATTAAAGTCCCGCTCCCTTGTTAAAGACCCTCGCCCTCAGCTTGGGCCTTTAACGCTGTAGCGGGCCTTTAATGGCCGGTATAACCTGCTACGATGGTCTATAAGGTTATATTACAACATTCTGCCCTCTAGTGGCAGAATGTTCTAATAGCCTTATAGCCCTTCATAACTGGGCTATACTGGCCATTAAAGTACTGCTCCCTTGTTAAAGGCTTGAGCTGAATGCGAGGGCCTTTAACGTGGGTGCGGGCCTTTAATGGCCAGCAAGCTTGCTACGGTGGGTTCTAAGGCTATAGTAGAGAAGTTATGAATATAGTGAGTACCTTGTGGTTTTCATACTTCCTGACCAGCAGAAGACAGGTAAAAAAGAAGTAACACATACTGTTAATCCTTGTAAAACATCAATAAACGGCAAAGAGACAGAACAGAATGAAAATAACAAGAAAATGCCCCAAAAAACCCCCGCCCCCCATGCAACTGTGTAGTAAATGTATGGTTATAAAGAGGACAATATACTCCTTCCATTAAGGGATTCAATTAACATTTTCTGTATCCAGTGGATATAACAGTTACTTAGCAGTAACGTTTAAACAGCGCCTAAAGAGAATAAACATTGAAGAGCAGGCAGTACCATAATAATGAGTCAACAACAACAACATCATGTCTACATTTGTAGATTAGTGAATTTGTGAGATTCAGAGTGTGGTCACCGAACTACTATAGTTAGAGAAATGCTGATTGTGAGGAAGACATTGATTCATAATCATTTCGTATAGCTAAAAATATGTTGACATAATGAGGAACAGTATCTATACAAAAATTGTGTTGAACAATCAAGAGCTAATGAAAGGCCAGAAATGCGGATTTACAAATCACAATACGCAACACTATAGAAACACTGGCATCAAAAGCATATGAGTTTGGTGAATCTGAGTGGTTAGACTGTAGACCAGAACATAGGCACTTATTCTGGTAACTAATGATTCACGCCTAAGAATAAGAAAGGCTAACTATTAATACTGTTAAGTCAAGTAGCTATGGGCATCTGTGGCAAACACTAGGACTACAGATCAGTAGACAAGAAGTAATGGAGAATTATTGTTTCTTGTATTCTGGGTGGATCTTCAGAATGAAGATGTCTCCAGTTCTGATTCATTTTTGTCCTCCAGCCATCGGAGTAGATCTTAAAGCTCGGACATTAGATTAGTTTTACTGCCTGTGATGAGACAAAATTTAGATGGACCTGCAAAATAAAATTTTATGTTCATTGCTTTGAGCTTTGGACATAGAACCAACCAGCCTTTTCTTATTTCTACTGTAGATCTTGAGGAGTATATGTATCTTTGGCTCGTTCCATAGGATGTGGTTGTTTTTCCTAATGAAGCCAAGTATTCTTCATGTTTGAAGCGTAAAGGCTTACATATAATTGGTCTTGGCGTAAGCTTGGCAGGTAATCTGTGAGAAGGGATTCTGTGTGCTCTTTTCAGTTCAAAATCTTTAAGGAAGGCGATTGCAGTTAGTTGGGGAACTAATTTTTCTAATGACATTATGGAGGAACCTGCATAGTCCTATGATTCCGCAGGAATGCTAAAAATCCTCAAGTTCACTCTTCTGTTGTAGTCTTCTAACTCAGAGACCTCTTGTTGAAGCTGTAATGTCTACAGTTGTAGAGATGTCTTTAATTGTTTTTGTTTCTCTGTCTTCCAGTGAACTGATTCTGTCCTCTGCCTCAATTATTTTTGAATTTATTTATTTCATGTGCATCCAGCTCGCAGAGATTTGTATCTGCATTGCGTCTGCATTTATCTTTCTGGACTTGGCCAGTCATGCACCTCCAATGTTTTCACAAATGTGTCCATGGTGCTGTTTATACACTTCTTACCTTTAATTGTAGAGTCTAGGTTGGGAGGCTGTGCTCTTGACAGTGTTAAACTGGTTTTAGGTTCTTTATCTGCCATTTTCGCTTCAAGTGACTTATCTAGGTCTATTTGTTGGATTTTAAGTTTGGCATAAGAAAGGCTATATCTTTAAGATGGCATTATGGTTGTGTGATAGATGTCTGTGACGTGTCTGCAAATGGGAAACAGCCTTAACAATGAGGCTTGAACCATGTTGTGCCTTTACAACGGGGCCCGAAACACAAATGTGTCTTTACAACGCATTCCTTTACCAAGCTAGTCATTACAACAACTTGCATTAGGGAAAGCGTAATTGGAACGATGTTGGACTGTAAGTCCAACATTTTCCTTACTGTGGCAAAGCCTGGACTTAGAATAGTAAATTTTACTATTCCAAACCTGAGCACTTTCCCCAAGGCAAGTCGTCATAATGACTTGTGTGGTAAAGGAATGCATTGT
Organism: Pleurodeles waltl; assembly: GCF_031143425.1. NCBI lineage: Eukaryota > Metazoa > Chordata > Amphibia > Caudata > Salamandridae > Pleurodeles > Pleurodeles waltl. The sequence goes on along the minus strand of NC_090438.1, from coordinate 275,693,339 downwards.
AGAGATGCATTCTTGGTTCGAGATGCGTCCATAAGGAAGGTGGGGTAAATGCCTGCGTTGTTCTGACACACAACTGTCTGCAAATGACTTATTTGTTGCGAGGAAGATGTCCCTTCTGGTTAGCGATTCTGATACATGATAGAGATTGGCCTCGCTACATGGAAAGCTACTTCTAGTACTACTACGACTCTCCTCTAACACTAATCTCGCTCAGATTCAGACCTGGGGCTTCTTCTATCATCTCAATATTGTCACATTTTCATAGAACAAATTGATATTCTTGCATAAGAATAATCTAAATGTCATATCTCTGAGCAAGAAGGGTTTGAATTATCTGGCTAAAATATATAACATCTGTGCCTATCTCTGTAAATTTGTGATTTAGCACTTCTCCTGGAGACCAGAATAGGTAATAAGGAGGCCATCTCTCTCAAGAACACTTTGGTAAGTGATGTATCATGGTCTCTCTTAAAAAATAAAACAAAAATGGGGTCCTTATCCTAACTTCAAAACAATCTAACTTTAAAATAATTGATCACAATATACATGTGGAAGGGGGTTAACTTAATAAGTAAGGACATGACATTGTTGTAGTAAATATATCTGTCCCAAATGAATAGGTAAACATGTTATTACATGATTACTTAAAACTATTAAAAAAGGTATCAAAAGGACAAGCTATAATATATATGACAAGGAAAAGACAATATGAAAAGGTGATTTATATATATTGTTCTGATTTGATTTATAAAACCATTGAGTTAAAAATTGTACAGTAAAAACATCTGACTTATAAGTGCAATGCTTGTTACGCAGTCGGCAGCTCTCTAGTAGAGGGCGGGACAATGTCCTTTAGCAATCACTGCACCAGGTACATTGTAGAATTGCTATGTTATCACCAGGAATGGAATCCATGTCTGATTTCTTGGCCCTATGATACTTAATGAAAAGCAAGGCCTGTTGTTGAAAAGTTCATAACGCTGATGAACCATGTTTACTGTTTTTTTCTCTATATGCTCGGAACACAGTTATGATGCAAGGCTTGCCAAGATGACAGCACCGTGATGTACTCTTGCATGCTAGCTTAAGCAATATGTATTGACATTTGTTTTCCTGTGTACGTATTGTTTTTCAAGGTGGAAAGTCCCCCTGATCATCATATGGTGCAACTAGGCCATTATTTTGTAACTACTGTATCAGTTTTTGTCTATCTGACCTTATGTACTAATCTTGCGAAACTATAGCTGGAATTTTAGCTGATCAGGTGATGAATAGTAATTGGACAAAATATGTAACACCTGGTTATGCCTTTGTGGTTTGAGAAAATAAAAGATTGTATGTAAGTTCTACACATTGGACTCTGGATCTTTGCCTTACCAGTCGTAGTCTCTGTGTCATGTTAAAATAATTTTTTCTTTTTATCTTTCCTGATGAGCTCCTGTCTTTGATTTTTCCTGAGTTTTGAAGCTTCTACAGAAATGGTGGAGAATGTGCCCCCCCAAGACTGAGCCAATACTTCTCCTGCTGCCAGGCTCCCAACCATTTTGGGGGGTGGGGCTGCTGGTACTTGGGGGCTCTGGCTGTGCTTTGTGTGGTCCTCCTTGGAAAGGGAGCCAGGGCTGTGGCGAGTATGGTGCCAGCTCTTGGTTCTCGCTATTCTGTCTGTGCATTTCTTGCTTTCTGCTTGGGGTATTAGTTGCTTCTTAGTTTGTGCACCCCCTACAATGGATTATACTGTTGCTCTTATTTTTGGTCTCTCCCTCTGTAGGAGGCTGGCCTGGCTTATAGTGGGTACCTGATGGTACTTACACCTTGTGCCAGGTCCAGTTATTCCTTATTAGTAGATTAGTAGTGTTCTAGCAGCTTAGGCTGATAGAGGTAGCTATAGCAGAGCAGCTTAGGCTGAACTAGAAGACATGCAAAGCTCCTACCAAACCACTTATATCATATAGCACTATATCATAAGAATCACAATACTCAGAGTTATCAAAAATAAAGATACTTTATTTTAGTGACAATGTGCCAAAAAATATCTCAGAGGATATACTCCCTTAGGAGGTAAGTAAAATACACAAAATATACACACAAACCAAAATCAGGAAAGTAAACAGTTAGAAAAGTAGTGCAAACACTGTAGAATACAATAGGATGCAATAGGCCTAGGGGCAACACAAACCATATACTAAGAAAGTGGAATGCGAACCACTTAGGGACCCCAGACCTAGTGTAGTGTGTAGAGGGTCACTGGGAGTATACGAAAACAATAAGGGTGTCCAAGATACCCCACCCCAAGACCCTGAAAAGTAGGAGTAAAGTGATACTACTTTCCCAGAAACACACTAAACTTGTGATAGGAGATTCTGCAAAGACCACAACAGGCTGCAAAGCACTGAAGACGTATTCCTGGACCTGAGGAGCTGTAAAGGAATGGGACCAAGTCCAAGAGTCACAAACGTGTCTGGGGGGGGTGGGGGTCTGGAATCCACTAAACCCCGGATAAAGGTGCAAAATGGCTGCCTCCGGGTGGAAGAAGATGAAGATTCTGCAACAACGGAAGATGCCAGGAACTTCTCCTTTGCACAGAAGATGTCCCACGGAGTGCTGGAGGATGCAGAGTTGTTTGTTTGGAGGAAGACTGCAAACAAGCCTTGATAGCTGCAAAGGTCGCAGTTGAAGAAAATGGGTGCTGCCCGGGCCCAGGAAGGACCAGGAGGTCACCACTTGGAAGAGGAGACAGAGGGGGCCCTCAGCAACACAGAGAGCCCACGCACAAGGAGGCAGCACCTGCAGAAGTACTTGAACACGGGTTCAAAAAAACTGAGCACGCGGTCGTCTCAACACTACAAAAGAGGGTCCCACGAAGCCGGTGGTCAACTCAGTGAGTTGAACAATGCAGGACGGAGTGCTGGGGACCTGGGCTGTGCTGTGCACGAAGATTCCTTGAAAAAGTGCACAGAAGCTCTAGCAGCTGCAGTTCACGCAGTACACAGCATTACTGTCTGGAGAGGGGAGGCAAGGACTTACCTCCTCCAAATTTGAGCAGTTGGACCACTGGACAGTCTGGGTCACTTGGGTCCACCACCTGTGTTCCAGGGGCCACGCTCGTCAGGATGAGAGGGGTCCCAGAGTACCGGTGATGCTGAAGTTTGGTGCCTGCTGGAGCAGGGGGAAGATTCTGTCGACACAGGAGATTTCTTCTTGGCTTCCAGTGCAGGGTGAAGGCAGACAGCCCGCAGAGCATGCACCACCAGGAAACAGTTGAGAAAGCCGGCAGGATTAGGCGCTACAATGTCGCTGGTAGTCTTCTTGCTACTTTGTTGCAGTTTTGCAGGCGTCCTGGAGCAGTCAGCGGTCGATCCTTGGCAGAAGAGGGAGATGCAGAGGAACTCTGGTGAATTCTTGCAAGTCGTTATCTGAGAACAATCCCACAGGAGAGACCCTAAATAGCCCTCAGAGGAGGATTGGCCACCTAGAGAAGTAAGCACCTATCAGGAGGGGTCTCTGACGTCACCTGCTGGCACTGGCCACTCAGAGGCCTCCATTGTGTCCTCACACCTCTGGTTTCAAGATGGCAGAGGCCTGGGACACACTGGAGGAGCTCTAGGCACCACCCCTGGGGTGGTGATGGACAGAGGAGTGTTCAGACCCCAGGAGGGCAGAAGCCTGTCTGTGGGTTGGCAGCAGCGGTAGTTGCAGAGAAAACCCCAGAGAGCTGGTTTGGCAGTACTGGGAAATTGCCCTGAACTATGTGGGGGCACCTTGGCTAGTGCCAGGGTGCCCTCACACTTAGCAACTTTGCACCTAACCGTCACCAAGTGAAGGTTAGACAAATAGGTGACTTATAAGTTACTGAAGTGCAGTGTAAAATAGCTGTGAAATAATGTGGTTGTTATTTCACTCAGGCTGCAGTGCCAGTCCTGTGTAAGATTTGTTTGAGCTCCCTATGGGTGGCAAAAGAAATGCTGCAGCCCATAGGGATCTCCTGGAACCCCAATACCATGGGTACCTAGGTACCATAAACTAGGGAATTATAAGGGTGTTCCAGTGTGCCAATTAGAATTGTTGAAAATGGTCACTAGTCTATAGTGACAATTTTAAAGGCAGAGAGAGCATAAGCACTGAGGCTCTGATTAGCAGTGCCTCAGTTAGTCACTACACAGATACACACATTCAGGCCACAAACTATGAGCACTGGGGTCCTGGCTAGCAGGATCCCAGTGAGACAGGCAAAAACAAACTTACATACATGTGAAAAATGGGGATAACATGCCAGGCAAGATGGAACTTTCCTATACAGCCCCCCCCCCCCCCCCAAACGAGGGAGAATAAGGCTAACCTTGCCCAGATGAGTCTTCATTGTCTAAGTGGAAATATCTTGAGAGTCCATCTGCATTGGAGTGGGTACTCCCAGGCCTATGTTCCACTGCAGAGTCCATTCCCTGTAGGGAGATGGACCTCCTCAACAATTTAGGGTTTTCACCTTTCATTTGTTTAAGCCATAATAGAGGTTTGTGGTCTGTCTGAACAATAAAGTGAGTACCAAAAAGGTATGGTCTCAACTTTTTCAGTGCGCAGACCACAGCAAAGGCCTCCCTCTCTATGCAGACCAACACATTTCTCTAGGGGTCAACCTCCTGCTGATAAAAGCAACAGGTTGATCCTGGCCCTCAGTGTTAAGCTGTGATAGAACTGCCCCTACCCCTAATTCAGAAGCATCAGTCTGGACTATGAATTTCTTGGAGTAACAAGGGCTTTTTAGGACAGGTGCAGAGCACATGGCCTGTTTAAGCTCATCAAAAGCCTTTTGACAGCTAGCTGTCCACAATACCTTTTTAGGCACCTTCTTGCTGATGGGGTCATTAAGAGGAGCTGCAATGGAGCCATAGTTCCTAATGAACCTCCTATAGTACCCTGTGAGGCCTAAGAAGGCTCTCACCTGGGTTTGAGTTGTAGGGGGAGCCCATTCCATAATGGTCTGGATCTTCCCCTGCAGTGGTGCAATCTGTTCCCCACCTACCAGGTGGCCCAGGTAAACCACTTTCCCTTGCCTTATCTGGCACTTTGAGGCCTTGATCGTGAGGCCTGCCTTTTGCAGGGCCTCCAAAACTTTCCAGAGGTGGACCAGGTGATCATCCCAGGTGGAGCTAAAGACAGCTATATCATCTAGATATGCTGCACTAAAAGCTTCCAACCCTTGCAGGACTGTGTACACCAACCTCTGAAAAGTGGCAGGTACATTTTTCAAACCAAAGGGCATAACAGTGAATTTATAGTGCCCTCCAATGGTGGAAAATGCTGTTTTAGGTTTAGCATCTTCTGACAACTTAATCTGCCAATACCCTGCAGTTAAGTCAAAAGTGCTTAGATACTTGGCAGAAGCCAGTGTATCTATGAGCTCATCTGCCCTGGGTATAGGGTGAGCATCAGTTTTGGTTACCTGATTGAGTCCTCTATAGTCAACACAAAACCTCATTTCCTTTTTACCATCTTTAGTGTGAGGTTTTGGGACAAGCACTACTGGGCTAGCCCATGGGCTCTCAGAAGGCTCAATCACTCCTAGATCCAGCATTTTCTATGCCTCTTGTTTTATGCGATCTCTGAAATGGTCAGGCTGCCTATAAATCTTACTTTTGACAGGTAAACTGTCTCCAGTGTTGATTGTGTGCTCACACCAGGTAGTTGTACCTGGGATCAGTGAAAAGAGGTCAGAGAATTGGCGTAGGAGATTTATACAGTTGTCATTCTGCTCAGCAGTAAGGCAATCTTCAAGCACCACTCCCTCCACTAAGCCATCAGCTTCAGTGGTGGAGAAGAGGTCAGGGAGAGGGTCACTCTCTTCCTCCTGACCCTCATCAGTTGCCATGAGCAGGGTTAAGTCAGCCCTGTCATAGTAAGGTTTCAGGCGATTGACATGGAGCACTCTAAGGGGACACCTGGCAGTGCCTAGGTCTACCAAGTAGGTGACCTCACCTTCCTTTTCAACAATGAGATGGGGTCCACTCCATTTGTCCTGGAGTGCTCTTGGGGCCACAGGCTCCACCACCCACACCTTCTGTCCTGGGTGGTACTGGGTCAGGACAGCCTTCTGGTCATGCCATTGCTTTTGGGGCTCTTGGCTGGCCTGAAGGTTTTTACTGTTTTTTCATGTACTCAGCCATTCTGGATCTTAGGCCAAGTACATAGTCCACAATGTCTTGTTTGGGAGTTTTTCAATGTTGTTCCCAACCCTCCTTCACAAGAGCGAGGGGACCTCTCACAGGGTGTCCAAAGAGGAGTTCAAAGGGGCTAAAGCCCACTCCTTTTTGGGGTACCTCCCTGTAAGCAAAAAGGAGGCATGGCAACAGGACATCCCATCTCCTTCTGAGTTTTTCAGGGAGTCCCATAATCATACCTTTGAGAGTTTTATTAAACCCCTTAACCAGACCATTTGTCTGAGGATGATAAGGAGAAGTGAACTCATAAGTTACACCACACTCCTTCCACATAGCTTTGATGTAAGCAGACATGAAGTTGCTACCTCTGTCTGACACCACTTCCTTAGGGAAACCCACTCTGGAAAAGATTCCCAGGAGGGCTTTTGCCACTGCAGGAGCTGTAGTGGTCCTTAAGGGAATTGCTTCAGGATACCTAGTGGCATGGGGTACTACCACAAGGACAAACCTATTGCCTGAAGCTGTTGTAGAGTCAAGGGGGCCAACTATTTCAACCCCTACCCTTTCAAAGGGCACCCCAACCACTGGAAGTGGAATTAAGGGGGCCTTAGGTGTGCCCCCAGTCTTGCCACTGGCTTGGCAGGTCACACAGGAGCGACAAAACTCCTTAGTGTCCTCTGACATTTGAGGCCAGTGAAACAATGGAACAAGTCTCCCAAGTTTTACTCTGGCCCAAATGCCCAGCCAAAGGAATATCATGTGCCAAGGTCAGAAGAAACTCCCTATACTGCAAAGGGATGACCAATCTCCTGGCAGCTCCAGGTTTAGGGTCCCTTGACTCAGTGTAGAGGAGGTTATCTTCCCAATAGACCTTAAGGCTATCAGTGATAGCTGTTTGACAGCTTGCTGTCTTAAACCCTCTAGTGTGGGACAGGTCTGCTGTGCCACACTCAGCTCTTCCCTAGCAGGCCCCCCGCACCCAAAAGCTCAGCAGTGGCTGCTGCCAGCTCATCTGGTGTAGGTTCTGCACAGGGATAGGATTTCTCTTCCTCCAAAGGGGAATCTTCTGGAGAGGGAGGGATAGTGGCAAGGATTTACCCTTCCTACCCCTAGGTTTTGGGAGCACTTGGTCCATTGTTTCAGGATCCAAGCTTCCCTGTCCTCTTTGCGTCTAGGCCTGAGCCCTTGTGAGAGCAAAGATATGCCCTGGAATGCCCAGCATTTCTGCATGAGCCTCCAACTCCACTTCAGCCCAAGCTGATGTCTCCAAATCATTGCCTAGTAAGCAGTCTACAGGTAAATCAGTGGCTACCACAACTTTCTTTGGACCAGTACCCTCCCACCCCCCATTTGAGATTCACAACAGCCATGGGGTGGCTAAGAGTGTTGTTATGAGCATCAGTCACTTGGTACTGCTGACCAAGTAGGTGTTGATCAGGATGAACAAGTTTCTCGATCACCATAGTGACACTGGCTCCTGTATCTCTGTAGGCTTCAACCTCAACACCATTTATTAGGGGAAGTTGCTTGTACTTACCCATATTAAGGGGGCAAGCAACCAAGGTGGCAAAATCAATACCACCATCAGAGACTAAAACAGCCTCTGTGGTCTCCCTAACAAGACCAACCCCCAACTACATTACCAATGGTGAGCCCAGCTACACCCTTTGATTGGCTATTTGTAGTAGACTTCCCACCACCACTGCTTTTACTAGGGGCACTAGAGGACGCAGTTGGGGTTGTGGTAGTGGGGGCATTGGTGTTTTTCCTTGGACAAGTGGAATCACTTGCCCAATGGCCTTTACTCTTACATAAAAAACACCATGGCTTCTTTTGATTGTTAGAAGAAGATTTGGACCCACCTCCTCCAGAGGATTTTTGTGGGCCTGATGAAGACTCAGAATGCTTTTTATCTTTGTCTCCACCCTTGTCAGAAGACTTACCATCCTTCTTCTTGCCATCCTTGTCACCACCTGTATGAACGTCTCTGTTAACTCTTGTTCTGACCCATTTGTCTGCCTTCTTTCCCAATTCTTGGGGAGAGGTCAGATCTGAGTCTACCAAGTACTGATGTAACAAATCAGACACACAATTATTCAAAATATGCTCTCTCAGAATAAGATTATATAGGCTTTCATAGACAGTCAACTTACTGCCGTTACCATCCCTCTAAGGCCTTCACTGAACAGTCTACAAAGTCTGTCCAGTCTTGAGAGGACTCTTTTCTGGTGTCTCTGAACTTTATCCTGTATTGTTCAGTGGTTAAGCCAAATCCATCTAAGAGTGCATCTTTCAAAACTTTGTAGTTGTTGGCATCACTTTCTTTGACAGTAAGGAGCCTATCCCTACCCTTACCAGTGAAAGACAACCACAAGATAGCAGCCCACTGCCTTTGAGGGACCAACTGTACCATACAGGCCCTCTCAAGTGCAGTAAACCACTTGTTGATGTCATCCCCCTCCTTGTAAGGGGGACAATTTTGTGCAGGTTTCTTGAATCTTGTTCTCTTACAGGATTACTATCAAGAGCACTGCTGCTGCCACCCTGGGGAACTAACCCCAACTTCTGTCTTTCCCTCTCTACATCTAGAGATTCCTTGTCTAAGGCCAACTGCTGCTGTCTCAGCTTCAGTCTGGCCTCTTCCAACCTCAGCTTTCTGAGTTCCCTGTCTAGGGTGTTATCCTCAGGGTGGGAGGCTTGGGAATTCTGGGGCACAGAGGAAATGTGGGAATTGGCAGAAGTGGACCTGTCTCTAACTGGCTGGACTCTAGTTACCTGGCCTTTTGGAGTGGAAGGTGCCCTACTAGTGTGTGATCCCCTCCCACTACCAGTTTCACTAGCCGGCCTGTTAGCTGACAGGTCTTTGGAGGAACCCTCCCCAGAGTCCCCAGGGCCCTCCCCTGAATCTTCTTGGGTACGCCTCTCCTCTACCCCCTGGGATGGGCCAGACTGGTTCTGGTCACTTTCTAGGAGAAGGCTAAGGAAAAGATCTTTGGTAGGCTTCTTACCAATGCTTAAACCTCTTTCTATGCAGAGACCCCACAAACCTTTAAAGTTTAAACTACCATAAGTTTCCTGGACAACTGTAGCAGTGGCCTCTACTACAGACACAGTTGGGGGAAAAGAGTTTAAGATAGAGAGAACAAGTTTGTAGAAACTTTTTAAAAAAAGAGAAAAACTTTTAAAACTTTTTCAAAACTTTTGAAAACTTTTTAGAAAGTTTGTGGAAAGAGAGTTAAACAGTTTAGGTTAACGGTGTATATTTGTAAGTATTTGGAATGTGTTTTTCTTATGAAAAGCACCAATGACAAAGTGGTAAAGCAGTTACAAGTACTTATCCCACTGCTGAACCACCAGTGTAGGAGGCCGGCCTGGCTTATAGTGGGTACCTGATGGTACTTACACCTTGTACCAGGTCCAGTTATTCCTTATTATTAGATGAGTAGTGTCCTAGCAGCTTGGGCTGATAGAGGTAGCTATAGCAGAGCAGCTTAGGCTGAACTAGGAGACATGCAAAGCTCCTACTATACCACTCATATCATATAGCACTATATCATAAGAATCACAATAGTCAGAGTTACCAAAAATAAAGGTACTTTATTTTAGTAACAATGTGCCAAAAAATATCTCAGATGATATACTCCATTAGGAGGTAAGTAAAATACACAAAATATACACACAAACCAAAATCAGGTAAGTAAACAGAAAAGTAGTGCAAACACTGTAGATTACAATAGGATGCAGTAGGCCTAGGGGCAACACAAACCATATACTAAGAAAGTGGAATGCGGACCACTTAGGGACCCCAGGCCTAATGTACTGTGTAGAGGGTCACTGGGAGTGTAAGACAACACTAAGGGTGTCCAAGGTACCCCACCCAAGACCCTGAAAAGTAGGAGTAAAGTGATACTACTTTCCCAGAAACACACTAAACTCGTGATAGGAGATTCTGCAAAGACCACAACCGACTAAAAAAGCACTGAAGACAGATTCCTGGGCCTGAGGACCTGTAAAGGAAGGTGACCAAGTCCAAGAGTCACAAACATGTCCGGGGGGCAGGAGCCCACTAAACCCCAGATGAAGGTGCAAAGTGGCTGCCTCCGGGTGGAAGAAGGTGAAAATTCTACAACAACGGAAGATGCCAGGAACTTCTCCTTTGCACAGAAGATGTCCCACGGAGTGCTGGAGGATGCAGAGTTGTTTCTTTGGAGAAAGACCGCAAACAAGCCTTGCTAGCTGCAAAGGTCGCAGTTGAAGAAAAAGGGTGCTGACCGAGCCCAGGAAGGACCAGGAGGTCACCACTTGGAAAAGGGGAGACAGAGGGGGCCCTCAGCAACACAGTGAGCCCACATGCAAGAAGGCAGCACCCGCAGAAGTACTTGAACACGGGTTCAAGAAAACTGAGCACGGCGGTCGTCTCAACACTACAAAAGAGGGTCCCACGAAGTCGGTGGTCAACTCACCGAGTTGAGCAATGCAGGACAGAGTGCTGGGGACCTGGGCTGTGCTGTGAACAAAGGATTCCTTGCAAAAGTGCACAGAAGCCCTAGCAGCTGCAGTTCACGCAGTACACAGGATTACTGTCTGGAGAGGGGAGGCAAGGACTTATGTCCTCCAAATTTGGATAGTTGGACCACTGGACAGTCTGGGTCACTTGGGTCCACCACCTGTGTTCCACGGCCCACGCTCGTCAGGATGAGAGGGGTCCCAGAGTACCAGTGATGCTGAAGTTTGGTGCCTGCTGGAGCAGGGGGAAGATTCCGTCGACCCACGGGAGATTTCTTCTTGGCTTCCAGTGGAGGGTGAAGGCAGACAGCCCCCAGAGCATGCACCACCAGGAAACAGTCGAGAAAGCCGGCAGGATTAGGCGCTACAATGTTGCTGGTAGTCTTCTTGCTACTTTGTTGCACTTTTGCAGGCGTCCTGGAGCAGTCAGCGGTCAATCCTTGGCAGAAGTCAAAGAGGGAGATGCAGAGGAACTCTGGTGGATTCTTGCAAGTCGTTATCTGAGAAAAAGCCCACAGGAGAGACCCTAAATAGCCCTTAGAGGAGGATTGGCTACCTGGAGAGGTAAGCACCTATCAGGAGGGATCTCTGACATCACCTGCTGGCACTGGCCACTCAGAGGCCTTCATTGTGCCCTCACACCTCTGGTTTCAAGATGGCAGAGGTCTGGGACAACCTGGAGGAGCTCTGGGCACCAACCCTGGGGTGGTGATGCACAGGGGAGTGGTCACTCCCCTTTCCTTTGTCCAGTTTCGCACCAGAGCAGGGGCTGGGGGTTCCCTGAACCGGTGTAGACTGGCTTATGCAAGGAGGGCACCATCTGTGCCCTTTAAAGCATTTCCAGAGGCTGGGAGAGGCTACTCCTCCCCAGCCCTTAACACCTATTTCCAAAGGGAGAGGGTGTAACACCCTGTCTCAGAGGAAATTCTTTGTTCTGCCTTCCTTCCTGGGACTGGGCTGCCCAGACCCCAGAAGGGCAGAAGCCTGTCTGTGGGTTGGCAGCAGCGGTAGCTGCAGAGAAAACCCCAGAGAGCTGGTTTGGCAGTACCCGGGGTCCATGGTGGAGCCCTGGGGATGCATGGGATTGGCGCCCTAATACCAGATTTGGCATGGAGGGACAATTCCATGATCTTAGACATGTTACATGGCCATATTCGGAGTTACCATTGTGAAGCTACATATAGGTATTGACCTATATGTAGTGCACGCGTGTAATGGTGTCCCCGCACTCACAAAGTCCTGGGAAATTGCCCTGAACTATGTGGGGGCACCTTGGTTAGTGCCAGGGTGCCCTCACACTTAGCAACTTTGCACCTAACCGTCACCAAGTGAAGGTTAGACATATAGGTGACTTATAAGTTACTTAAGTGTAGTGTAAAATGGCTGTGAAATAACGTGGACGTTATTTCACTCAGACTGCAGTGGCAGTCCTGTGTAAGATTTGTCTGAGCTCCCTATGGGTGGCAAAAGAAATTCTGCAGCCCATAGGGATCTCCTGAACCCCAATACCCTGGGTACCTCGGTACCATATACTAGGGAATTATAAGGGTGTTCTAGTGTGCCAATTAGAATTGGTGAAAATGGTCACTAGTCTATAGTGACAATTTTAAAGGCAGAGAGAGCAGAAGCACTGAGGTTCTGATTAGCAGAGCCTCAGTGACACAGTTAGTCACTACACAAATACACACATTCAGGCCACAAACTATGAGCACTGGGGTCCTGGCTAGCAGGATCCCAGTGAAACAGGCAAAAACAAACTTACATACATGTGAAAAATGGGGGTAACATGCCAGGCAAGATGGTACTTTCCTACACCCTCCCTTTGAGTGGTCTAATTTTTCTGGCTCTATTCCTCTGCTGCCTTTGTTGGCATGTTTGGCGTCCCTTCCCTGTTGAAGTGGCGGCTCATGATTCTGCATTGGTGGCCTTCCGCTCTGGACAGGACACTGGAGTTGTGTGTTAATGCCCTGCTATCTTCCCTCCATCACCACTCTCTCTCCTCCTGCTTTCCTGGACAGTATATTGAATTCTTGTTTTATTTTGTTTTGTGAGCGGGTGGCGCTCTATTTCCTGGTTTACAGCTGGTGGGGCTGTGTTTTGTGGATCACCATTGGGCTGTCTGTGTTTATAACCGGTTGGGCTGTACTTACAGTTTCATGGCCAGTGGGGCTGTGGGTGAGCTCTGACCCGAGAGGGTGGTAGTGGTCCACCCTGGTTCAACGGGCCGGTGGTGCCATGCTGGGTTTCCACCTCAGTTTGAGTCTTCGGCGACCCATTCTTCCGAATGCCTACTGGCCGGGGGGCTCTGGTTTGTTCCCAAGGCCCTTTTGGACCCTGGGAACAAGGGGTGGGTGACTTTAGGTTGATTTTGTTAATACTGTGTATTGTTTGTTTGGGTTTTCAATAATGCTATTTATTGTTTGTTAGTCTAGGGCATGTTATATGTCAGGGCTGTTTTTTATTGTATACAAATTAGATATCTGTGGATTTGATGTTTGCTTGGTTCTGATAAAGGCCTTAACTTTTCTCTTAGGGGGGTATTTTGACACTGTAGGGAAAATGATAGTATTATGCTGCTATCTTTACCGAGACAGTGACTCTCTTGTACCGTGTTTACAATGCCACCTGACTTTGCACACTAACTCCTAGAATGGCCACCATCAATAGTGTTACTCTGCCTTACTGGCCTTATGTGGATTGATAGTCTCATTACATTGCTGGTATTACAGCTCCTAACTGACTTACTAGACTGGTAGTCACACACTGGTACAAAGGGTAGGGTGCACTGGTATAGCTGAGGGCCATTTTCCCCGCTTCTTGTGTTTTATGTGCATGAATGTAAGTGCATGCAGAGTTCACTACCTCCTGCCTCATCTGTGTGCTGCTGGCTGTGGGAATCAGCTGGCTTCAATTCCACTCAGCTGCAAACTTCCCAGTGGGAAGGATTACAAGCGGGTGGAAATACTATTCCCTTTTCCTATCTTTCTGTCACCTTACTTTCTGATGGATACAACTACCTGTGGATTCCTCACCTCATGAATACTCCCATGGCGCCAGCATTCTACGGAAATCTTCTTACTAGTCTCTGCACGTCGACGAGGACGTCACTGTCTCGCACGCGACGCCGTCTGACGTCATACAGGCAATAAGAGGTCCTCGACGACGTGCGGACGTCAGTTCCCTTTTTTCCGTGCATTCGAAACGGTTATCTTCGAGGGAGCAACTGTTACTCTTGCGGTTACAGTGTATATCTTGCTGCGTACTCTTTCTCTGTGGAAATAATGTCGCAGAGAAAGTCTGGATTTAAGCCTTGTCGTGAGTGTGGAGGCAAGATGTCGGTGACGGATCCTCATTCCGATTGCCTTTGGTGTTTGAGCTCCGACCACGACGTCTCGACTTGTGATTCATGTCAGCACATGAATCCGAAGGCCCTTAAAGAACGTGAGGCGAAGCTGTTTATGGCCAAGTCAAAGGAGAAGCATCACAAGAAGTCTTCTCCAAAACATCGGCGTCATCGAGACTCCCAGCGCCGTAGAGAATCTCGGCGTCATTCAAGGGAGGCTCGTTCCAGGTCTCCGGATCGGCGCCAAAAGACATGGGAGGTCAGCCCCACGGTGACGCCGCATCCTTCGACGCCGTTGCCCTCTCCGGCGTCACCAACTTCGCCTGGACAGGCGTCGGTGATTGAGGTATTGGAGCCTCAAGTGTTTTCTCCGGCGCAGACGCCGAGGCCGGAGTCGGGGTCGCCTCTGAGACAGGCACCCCAGTATCCGGCTTTTCCCACCCCTGGAGCCGATAGTTCTGCATTCTTGAATGCGATGTATGCCATCTTCCAACAGATGGCTCCAGGGGGTGCTCCGGCTGGGCCTTTGGCCTTTTCTTTGGGTGATCCTGCGCCTCTTCGGCCGGCACCCTTTATGCCCTTTCTCCCGTTTGGGAACGTGGGCTCGGCGCCAGTGTCGGCGCCGGTGGCCGCTCCAGTGGCTTCGGAGGGATTGGCCCCAGGGATTTCCATCCCGTCGACGTCGAGATTTCGGCCTGTGACTCCGGTGGGTCCATCTGTTTCAGCTGCTCTTCAGTCGGCGCCGAAGCTACCCGTGGCGCCGGATGCGGCGTCGGTGGCTTCGGAAGATCGGCGCCGATCTCCGACTTCGGCGGAGGCATTGTCGACTCCGCGGATTGAGCAACGACTGCATTCAAGGAGGCGTGCTCTCCGGGTACTAGAAGAGCAGGAGTACCAACGAGCCCTAGAGGAAGGAGAGCTAGAGGACTCGGGTGATGGGCTGCGTGGACTGGAGTCGGCCAGTGGGCTGGACACTTCCCCTGAGTGGGACCTTTCGTCCCCGGGGGAATATACTGAGGAAGCTGCTTCCTTTCATACAGTGGTACGGAAGGCAGCTAGTTTTTTGGACCTGCCTTTGCCGGTGGTGGAGGCAAAACAAAACCTTTTGACGGAGGTGTTGCATCCGGCCTCAGCCGCGGCGGAGCCTCTGTTACCTTTTAATGACGCTCTGCTGGATCCGGTTTTAGAGGTGTGGAAGAGGCCGGCATCTTCCCCAGCAGTTCACAGAGCCGTGGCCAGGAGGTATCGGACGGCTCCAACTGATCCTGGTTTCCTATCTAGGCACCCTACGCCGGAGAGCTTGGTAGTGCAGGCCTCCTGTTCGTCCAAGTCAGCGCCTGGTTCTTTCCCGACGGTGCCTGGGGACAGAGACTCAAAAAAGCTAGAGGCGCAGTCGAAGAAGATTTTTTCGTCCTGCAGTCTGGCGTTAAAGGCCACTAATGCGACCTGTATCCTGGGGAGGTATATTCATGCTCTGATGGATGACATCTCCTCTTCGTTTACAGAGCTTCCCCAGGGTCTTTTGGATCTTGTCTCTGATGCCCAGGCTGCTGCGACCCAAACTATCCAGACGGGACTGGATACCACCGACTCGGTAGCCAGAGCAATGGGCACAACTGTGGTGGAAAGGAGACAGGCCTGGCTCCGTAACTCGGGCTTTTCGGCAGATGTACAGTCCACATTCTTGGATCTCCCGTTTGATGGGGACAAACTGTTTGGGGCTAAGGCTGATTCGGCCTTGGAACGTTTTAAGGAGAGCAGGGCCACGGCTAAGTCGTTGGGACTCCAAGCTCCTTCTTCCACGGCCTCTTCCAGATTCTTCAGGAGGTTTCGTGGATTTGGGCGTGGCTCTTCCTCCTCTTCCTTTCGGGGAAGATATCAGCAACCTGCCTCTTCCCACCCCTATAGATCTTTTAGGGGGAGGGGTAGGGTCCGCACCAGGGGAGCCTCTCAGCAGCACTCTGCCTCTTCCTCATCCTCTGGCGGGGTGCAGCAGGGGAAGCAGCCTTAGGCTTCCACCATTTCCCACTCACTCCTCTCCTGTAGGGGGAAGATTACAGCATTTTCTCACCAAATGGGAGACTGTTACGTCGGACACTTGGGTTCTCAGTGTTGTGGGAAAAGGCTACACCCTTCCCTTTCGGGAGTTTCCGCCCCTCATCCCGCCCCGCCCTTCGTATTGTTCACAAGAACACCTCCTGTTGCTAGAACAGGAGGTAGAAGTCCTCCTTTTAAAGGGCGCGGTGGAGTTGGTCCCGGAGCAGGAAAGGGGTCAAGGAGTTTACTCAAGGTATTTCCTGATTCCCAAGAAGGATGGTCGTTTGAGACCAATTCTGGACCTGAGGATCTTGAATTGGTTCCTCAAGCAGGAAAAGTTCAAGATGCTGACCCTAGCACAGGTGCTTTTGGCGTTGAACATGGAAGACTGGATGGTGTCTGTCGACTTGCAGGATGCTTACTTTCATATCCCGATACTCAAGTCACACAGGAAGTATCTCCGGTTTGTGGTGGGATCGCAACACTACCAGTTTGCGGTCCTTCCGTTTGGCCTTACTTCAGCACCTCGAGTCTTCACGAAGGTGATGTCGGTGGTTGCGGCAGAGCTCAGAAGGAAGGGGATAGCAGTATTCCCTTACTTGGACGATTGGTTGATCAAAGCCAAGTCCCCGGAGCTTGTGTTGCGTCATCTGCAGTCAACAACCCAGTTGTTGTTCGACCTGGGCTTTTCGGTGAACGAGCCCAAATCTCACCTGGAGCCCTCTCAGCGCCTCCTGTTCATAGGGGCAGTACTGGATACAACATTGGGTCGGGCCTTTCCTCCGCCTCAGCGGATTCAAGACATTCAGGATTTGGTTCCAATGTTTCGAAATGGAGCGGTAGTTCCAGTCCTCAAGGTCCTTCGTCTGCTCGGTCTTTTTGCCTCCTGCATTCTGTTGGTCACGCATGCTCGCTGGCACATGAGGGCTCTTCAGTGGTGCCTCCGAAGGCAGTGGTCTCAACACAGAGGGGATCTAGAGGGTACTGTCAAGATCTCCAGAGATGCTGCTGTGGATTTGAAGTGGTGGATTGCAAGCAACAATCTTTCACAAGGAAAGCCGTTCCAGCAGTCGCCACCAGTGGCCACAGTCATAACGGATGCTTCCACTCTAGGGTGGGGAGCTCATCTGGGGGATCTGGAGATCAAAGGTCTTTGGTCTCCAGAGGAACAGATTTTTCACATCAATCTGTTAGAGTTACGGGCTGTACGTCTGGCTCTCAAGGCCTTCCTCCCTTCCCTTCGTGGTCAGTCGGTACAGGTCCTAACGGACAATACTACCACGATGTGGTACATAAACAAGCAGGGAGGAGTGGGGTCGTACCTTCTCTGCAGAGAAGCTCTTCGACTATGGTCCTGGGCAAAGGACCATCGGATTTGCTTGATAGCAAGCCATCTGGCCGGAGTCTTGAACGTGCGTGCGGACAGTCTCAGTCGCCACTTCTCGGCAGACCACGAGTGGCGTCTCCATCCAGATCAAGTCCGTTTAATCTTCCAGAAGTGGGGGTTTCCTCGGGTAGATCTGTTCGCCACTCGAGAGAACGCGCATTGTCCGTTGTTCTGCAGCCTTCAGTATCCGATGCAGGAAGCGTTGGGGGACGCGTTTCAAATGACCTGGTGCGGCCAGTTGCTTTACGCGTTTCCTCCCATACCCTTGATTCCTCGAGTATTGAGGAAGATTCGCCAAGACCGGGCTCTAGTAATCTTAATAGCTCCGGATTGGCCAAGGAGGGTGTGGTACTCCGACCTTCTCCAACTCTCAACGTGCCCGCCGCTCCGTCTCCCTTTCAGGGCAGACCTCCTCTCACAGTCGCAGGGGCAGGTTCTACACCCCAACCTCCAGAGTCTGCACCTACATGCCTGGAGATTGAACGGGGCAACCTGAGTTCCTTCTCTCTCCCGCCTGAGGTAGTGGATGTTATATTAGCGGCCAGGCGACACTCCACTAAATCTATCTACGCTAATAGGTGGTCTAAATTTGTTGCGTGGTGTGGAGAGAGACAGATTGATCCTTTACATGCTCATCTATCGGACGTTTTGTCTTTTGCTCTATCTCTGGCGCAGAAAGGTTGTGCAGTGGCTACCATTAAAGGTTATTTATCGGCCTTGTCAGCCTTCATATGTCTTCCAGACCAACCATCTTTATTTAAATCCCCTATTGTTATCAGATTCTTGAAAGGTCTTCTAAATCAATATCCTCCAAAGCCATTCGTTATGCCGCAATGGGATTTGTCCTTAGTCCTGACTTTCCTTATGGGGTCCCCTTTTGAACCTATGCATTCTTGCCCCTTGAGGTATTTGGTTTTAAAAACAGTCTTCCTGATAGCTATAACATCAGCAAGGAGAGTGAGTGAGTTGCAGGCCTTATCAGTAAAACCCCCTTATACAACTTTTTATGGGGATAAGGTGGTGTTGAGGACCAAGGCTGCTTTCCTCCCGAAGGTTGTTTCACCCTTCCATTTGGCTCAGGCAATTACTTTGTCCACGTTCTATCCTCCGCCTCATCCTTCCAAAGAGGAAGAAAGACTGCACCGTCTGGACCCAAAGAGAGCGTTGAGCTTCTTTATCGATAGAACAAAGGATTTCAGGCTGGAGGATCAGCTGTTTATTGGATACGTGGGCAAGAGGAGAGGAAAGGCAGTCCACAAGAGAACACTATCCAGGTGGGTTGTTCTTTGCATTAAAATATGTTACTCTTTGGCAAAGAAGGATCCTCCTGAGGGCATTAGAGCTCATTCCACCAGAGCTAAGTCGGCCACTTCGGCCTTAGCCAGAGGTGTTCCTGTGGTCGACATCTGCAAGGCCGCAACTTGGTCGTCCCTTCACACTTTTGCAAAACATTACTGTTTAGATTCTGAGGTTAGAAGGGACGGCCATTTTGCACGGTCAGTGCTGCAGGATTTCTTGGTTTGACCATTTAGGCACCCACCGCCGGGCGTGGTACTGCTTTGGGACTCTATTCATGAGGTGAGGAATCCACAGGTAGTTGTATCCATCAGAAGAACGAGTTACTTACCTTCGGTAACGACTTTTCTGGTGGATACATTAGCTACCTGTGGATTCCTCACGGTCCCACCCGCCTCCCCGTTGCCTTTATGGTCTTGCCAAGTAATCCTTGAGTGTGCTCCTCTTGGTCTTTGAGGGTGCAATAGATGTATATATATAATATATTTATATATATATAGGTATATGTGTATATATCTTTATGTATATACTTGGTGTGTGTATATATTTTAAAAGAGAGAGTTTTATATATATATATATATATATGTACATAAAAAGATTTACAGTTATTCATACAATGTGGTGTATTTTTACAATATAATGGATGTTGCTTTGTTCTTTCATTGCATTGCCTGGTTGTTCTCATGCACGTAAAAAATGATTGGTACTGACGTCCGCACGTCGTCGAGGACCTCTTATTGCCTGTATGACGTCAGACGGCGTCGCGTGCGAGACAGTGACGTCCTCGTCGACGTGCAGAGACTAGTAAGAAGATTTCCGTAGAATGCTGGCGCCATGGGAGTATTCATGAGGTGAGGAATCCACAGGTAGCTAATGTATCCACCAGAAAAGTCGTTACCGAAGGTAAGTAACTCGTTCTTCTGGCCACAGAAGGACGGGGTATAACAACATCTTTGGCCTCTACTATTTCTCCAACTAGTGACCGCTTATAGTGAACTAGTACCAAGTGCAATGTCGCAGGAATGACTTGTTGCCTCCTCCGCTCTGACTAGCAATTCAGGCTGTTCAATGGCAAGATGACTGTGGTACCCTTTGAATGCGACGTTTGCCTACCTAATGTGGAGAGGTTATGAGCAGTGGGAGAAGCCAACTGACAGCCTTTTGTTTCTTCCGATAACTGCTACTGAATTGTCTGTATTGCGCAAACAGGGTTAGTTAGCCTTGCATCATCGGAAACACACTCAGCAAGAGGGACTTGGACACTTCACAACCAGCCCCTCCTATAGATTCTCCTGCACATCAGGTGGCTATGCAACAGGGTTTTACCACACTTCTTTATCTCGAAAAATGGCACACACTGACAGCCAGGAGACAAGACTTGCAGTTTTTATTGATGGGTACCGATGACATGGCTAAATTGTCTTATCTGAAACAAATGCTGATTCTCAAAGGGAAAAAGATAAGGCCCTTAGAGTGAGAAGATTCTTGGATGTGGGATATGACGTTGTGTGATTTGAGAACAATGAGTGATGTAAAAGATAGGGTGCATAAGGAACTCTTGGAGTTGAGGAAGGGGTTCTAGCTACCAAAGATGGTGGAGCAAGTGAAGAAGGAAGATTGCAGAAAGGAACAGCTAGAAATTGTTGGAACATTTCCTATGACAAGTGCACAGGAACAAGGATAACAAGAGGGAGATACATCTAAAACCCTCTCTACCACTACACAACCCATTACTGATCGCCACACTTCTGACGAGCCTACCTCAGGAACTCAACTCCCTGAGCTAACTCCAAGTCAGAAGGCAGATATGGCACGGCGCCTGGTAGGTAAGGAAGTTAACAGTACATCGCTTGAGGAAGTTTCAGACATACCATCGCTAGCAGAAATAAAAGAGGAAGTGGCACACGCAGCAAAGAAATTAGATAAAAAGAGTGACAAGCTATGCAAAGAACGAGAAGGGAAGGGAGGCAAAATGCCTTCCTCCTCCTCAAAACATTTTGGAGCAAAAGTTTACAGGCAATTCTGGGGACTATGTTCTTGATGCTGAGGGAATGCGTACTTTAATATGGGACATGTGTGTCTATACACATCACACATCACACAACATAAAATTGTTAATACAGTCCCTGGAGGACACGAACATCCCCCCAGGAGGCAGAAGAGACAGTGTCTCAAAACATACCTCTAGACAGCCCGCCCCATGGAGCTCACCACACAGTTCCCTAGCAACACAAAAAAAGATGTTTACGAAGAGAGATACTGCTAAATGCTGTGCTTAGCTCATAGACCTGGCCAATAACAGACTAACAAAGAAAGAACTAGAGGAGAATTATGACAGGCCATATAAAGAGACAATATTAATGGTTGCACGTGCAGATTTAATGGACCAGCACCCTAAAGTACATTGCACATATCATATGTGCAGCACACTAAAGATGCGTCCTCCCTTCCACAGCTCTATGATTGGGATACTTCACAGCTCAGCTTCACTGATAGTGAACTACAGTCCTGGGAGGATGCCAAAGTAGCTGGTACCTTCACCTATGCCATAAAAAAGTTGTAGAAGTGGAAAGAACTGCTAGGCTGCATCATAACTGCCCAGATTATGAACGAGATTAACACCACTGCTTACCCTGTGCTGACCAAAACAGCATTGATCACACTCCCGCGAGAAATGCCATCGGCATTGTCAGGTAAAGATTCAAGTACCCCAACATATAGTCATGTACCTTGGACCAGATCCGATTAAATGTCATTCACCAAGGACTGTCCCAAATTAAGAGAGGATAAACAGAGCTAAACAAAATAATAGACATAGGAGGGTTACTCTGGAATGATCTAGACACCTTGTTTAGCATAATAGTTTCAAGAGATTTGTGGGAAGACTGCAAGGAAGTGATAAATTGACCAACAGTGGAGGCAAAGAGCAGACCAGGAGGGATACCGGGAGATGAGGTGGTAAAGGCAAGGAAGGATGTAATGGAGTACATAAAGGGAAATGTGCCAGACGAAAAGGTACACTGGTCTAAAGTAATACACACAAAGCAGGAGAAACACGAAAGTGTGAACTCTTACTATAACCGTCTTCTAAAAGTGTACCAACAGAGCAGAGGGATGAAAAACCCACTAGGGAAAGCAATGCCGGCTTTCATCACAACATTTGTCTACGGGCTCCAATAACTCATTCAGACCCATTTACAGACTTCTTTTTTCTGCTGGCAGCAAGAGCCCATAAACAAAGTGCTGGTGGCAGCAAGGTATTGTGCAGATTACTGAGCACATCTACAAGCATGCGAAGAAGAGGAAACAAAGAGGGAAAAGTTGATGATGGCGCAGAAGTATTATAGCAGAGTACAGGGTAGGGGTAGAGGAAGAGGACGGGGGTAAGGATTGAATGAGAGCACATCCTCCCAACCCCTACCTGGAACAACATGCTCCTTCTGCAACCAGCAGGGACATTTAAAGGCAGATTACCCCCTGCTTGGTAGGTGACCCAGAGGCAGGAGCCAGCAGCGGCAGTCCTCCCACCCACAGAGTGCACCACCACCTTACACAGACAATGTATTTGATGCACCTGCCAGCGGGCAAGGATCAGAAACCCAGAGGCCCATGCAACATTATGGTCCCACACAAGCACCTCCACTAAGGGGGCATGGCAGGCAATGGCCATGAGAGAATGATGAAAATGGAGGTTATCTACCTTATTCCCCGCTGCCACAAGAAACATATTTCTATGACTGCATCAAAGAGAGAACATGCCTAGTGGCCCCGGTAATACCAGTGGACCAGGAAGGTCCATTTGTGCAGGGGACAGTGCTAAGTAGGACTTTTCCTTTCTTGGTTGACACAGAAGCCACAAGATCAATGTTGAAGGCCTTCGATATACCGGAGGCACCACTGTCAGGAACACGATAAACAGCAGTATGCATGACAGGACAACCTCTCGATGAGTATTTGACACAGCCCCTAAAACTGATAGTGGGCCCTATCACGGTTGACCACCAGTTTATGTTCAGCAGCTACTGCCCTGATAACCTGATGGAAAGGGACCTGACATGTAAATTACAGTGCACCCTCTATTGTTCACCTATAGGGGTATTTCTAGAGAGCGGGCTGAATGGACTTTCGGTACAGACTTTTATGAGCTGTGGCCCACAAGGAAAGGCTCAGGGAATACCACCAGAATTACAGGATTCCGTCTCGAGTGAGGTCTGGGTGAAAGGGCCGAATGATGTGGGGTGGGTACTATATTAGCACCTTGTGCAGGTCAGGTTGAAACAAGGGGTGCCACTACCACGAGTTCAGATTTACAAGATCTCCAAAGAGGGAGAGGAAGATATAGCCACAGTGATACATGATCTCCAGCAGCAGGGGGTCCTCAGGGAAATACAAGACAGCCCTTACAACAAGCTCATCCTCCCAAAGAAAAAGGCCTCTAGGAGACCAGAAGGGGCCTCTGTATACAGATTCACAATGGACCTTCAAGAGTTAAACAAAGTAGTGATCACCTCATTTCCAGTGGTTTCAAACCCAGCCACCATCGTATCCAGCATTCCTATCACAGCCACGGTCCTAAATTTGAGCAATGCCTTCTTTTCTGTGCCCCTTCATCCTTCTTTAGCTTCACATTCAGGCAAAGACGGTTAACTTGGGAACACTTGTCACAGGGGTTTTTGGACTCACTTTCCATCTTTTCCAAAGTCCTAAGAGCAGATTTGGTGTCTCTGCTGCTACCTGGGGGGGTCCACAGTAATTCAATACATTGACGACTTACTTTTGGCCTCACCCTCCTGGACAGCCTGCATCCAAGACACCATGGCCCTGCTATGTTGTCTACCACAGAAGGGTTGTTGGACTTTTGCTTATGCAGGGTCATCCCAAATCTTTTTGCCTCCTGCCTCCTATTTTTTCTGACCTGTCGCTGTTGGCTTTTGAACTCTGAGCACTTTACCACTGCTAACCAGTGCTAAAGTGCATATGCTCTCTGTGTAAATTGTATGTAATTGGTTTATCCATGATTGGCCTATTTGATTTACTAGTAAGGTGCACTAGAGGTGCCAGGGCCTGTAAATCAAATGCTACTAGTGGGCCTGCAGCACTGGTTGTGCCACCCACATAAGTAGCTCTGTAATCATGTCTCAGACCTGCCACTGCAGTGTCTGTGTGTGTATTTTTACACTGTAAATTCGACTTGGCAAGTGCACCCACTTGCCAGGCCGAAACCTTCCCTTTTCTTACATGTAAGGCACCCCTAAGGTAGGGCCTAGTTAGCCCCAAGGGCAGGGTGCAGTGTATGGATAAGGTAGGACATATAGGGGGTCATTCTGACCCCGGCGGTCATGGACCGCCGGGGCCAGGGTTGGCGGGAGCACCGCCAACAAGCTGGCGGTGCCCTGCAGGGCATTCTGGCCGCAGCGGTTCAGCCGCGGTCAGAAAGGGAAAACCGGCGGTCTCCCGCCGGTTTTCCGCTGCCCTGTAGAATCCTCTGCGCCGCCATGGGGATTCTGACAGCCCATACCGCCATCCTGTTCCTGGCGGCTCTGCCCACCAGCCCAGTGCAAAACCCAAAATACCCTCAGCGGTCTTTCGACCGCGGAGCGGTATTTTGGAGGGGAGAACTCTGCCGCACGCCAGGGTGAGAATCACCCCCATAGTAATGTGATTTATATGTCCTGACAGTGAAATACTGCCAATTTCGTTTTTCACTGTTGCAAGGCCTGTCTCTCTCATAGGATAATATGGGGGCTACCTTTAAATATGATTAAAGTGTAGATTTCCATAGAGAGTAGATGGACATGTGGAGTTTGGGGTCACTGAACTCACAATTAAAAAATACATCTTTTAGTAAAGTTGATTTTAAGATTGTGCGTTTGAAAATGCCACTTTTAGAAAGTGAGCATTTTCTTGCTTAAACCATTCTGTGACTCTGCCTTGTTTGTGGATTCCCTGTCTGGGTCAGTTCGCACTAGACAGTGACACAAAGGGGGCTGGGGTGTAACCTGCATTTCCTGATTAGCCATCTCTGCTAGGAGGGAGGGGTGGAGTGGTCACTCTCATCTGAAAGGACTGTGCCTGCCTCTGACAATGCCAGCTCCAACCCCCTGCTGTGTGTCTGATGCTTTGCCTGAGCAAGGCAGGATTTCACAAGTAGGTGTGAGTCCCCTTTGAAGAAAAGTGACTTCAAAGACTAAAATGGGTATAAGAAGGGCGCCCAAATCTACAGGCTTTAGAAACACTTCTGGAACCAAGAGGAACCTCTGCCTGGAGAAGAGCTGATAGCTGAGGAAGAAGTGCTGCCCTGCCTGTGACTGTGCTTTGTGGAGCTTTCCTGCAGTGCTGCTTCTGCCAGAGTAAGAGGGCAAAGACTGGACTTTGTGTGCCTTCCATCTTGTGAAGAAATCTCCAAGGGCTTGAGTTAGAGCTTGCCTCCTGTTGTTTGAAGTCTCAGGGACAGCAAAGACTTCTTTCTGCCAGCACCTGGAGTCTCTGGAGAGACTCCTGCCCCGACAAGTGGTGCCCTATCCAGTCCCTGGGCCCTTGAAAGAAAAGCTGGTGGAATCCAAGAAAATCGACTTCGGACGACTTCGGACCGACGCCGCTGCTGAATCCGGTAACGCCGCCTGCACCTGACGCCGTGACCTTCGCTGGAACACGACGCTCTTCGCAGGCCCGACGCCACAGCAGCCCCGCTGAAGTCCGCCACTCCATGGAAGTCGCCGCACCACGTCGTGACTGATGCCGCTCGAAGTGCACGGATTCAACGTTTCGCACAGACGCCGCGATTCCCGACTTCTCGCATCGGCTTGTTTTTTACTCTTCACCAAAGGTACTGTACTTGGGGGTCTACACGACTCTGTGTCCGGCGCCGCTGGTGTCGGCTTGTTGGGAATGACTCCGTCACGACGCTGTGTTAACATCTCATCAAAGCATTTTTGTTTCGAAGTGCTATTTTTGAGTTTAATCTTAAAAAATTCATAATTGGACTTGTGTATCTCGGATTTATGTCGTTTTGGTCTTGTTTTGTTTAGATAAATATTTCCTATTTTTCTAAACCGGCGTTGTGTCATTTTGTAGTGTTTTCATGAAGTTACTGTGTGTGTTGGTACAAATACTTTACACCTAGCGCTCTGAAGTTAAGCCTACTGCTCTGCCAAGCTACCAAGGGGATAAGCAGGGGTTAGCTGAGGGTGATTCACTTTTACCCTGACTAGAGGGAGGGTCCTTGCTTGAACAGGGGTTAACCTGACTGTCAACCAAAGACCCCATTTCTAACATTGGTGATCAGCGGGTGGGATTTGGACTTGTATTTGTACTTGACATACAGTGATTAAGTGTACACTATTATTTTGAGTGCAGACCACTACGTGACCACATACTATTTGTCTGGAGATTTTTTGCTTTTTCTCTTTTTGTGGATTTTTCCCTACGTCCACTTTGTTTTTCTTCCCTGATCTTTGATTGACTTTGAAATTCATTTGGGAACTTGTTTCTGCATTTGGAACGTTGCACTCTTTTAACCTTTCATCATGTCTCAACTTGGAGATGCATCAGTTGAAGCTGTTTTTGACCGGAAGCAATTGGATAGTTATAACAAGGCTCAGCTAAAGCAGTTTTGTAAAAATTTTGGTTGTCTCATTAAGAGCTCTTCCAAGAAGGATGAGCCGAAAAAGGCGCTAAGGGCCTGGGTGACAACCAGAAGCATTGGAGGGCACACTGAGGATGAGGAGGAGGATGAGGATGAGGAGGGAGGGCAATCAGTACATAATGGTATAGTGGGGGGACCTGTTATTCCCAGGGAAAGAGTCTCTAGGGCAGGTAGCAGTGTATCCTCCAAAGGTCTGACGCCTGAAGAATTGCAGGACAGACAAGCAGAGAGGGAATACCAATTGGAGCTACAGAAGCTCAATCTGTAGAAAGGAAGAGATGAGAGAAGAGCAGTCCTTGAGGAAAGGAGGATGATTTATGCTTACGAGCTTAAATTGAAAGAGCTGGAAGTCATGAGGGCTAAGTCCAGCTGGAATGGTGGCAGCAACAATTTTATATCCAGTGCTGCTGAAGAAGTGCACATGCCCAGAGATGTGGTGCCCTACTTGAAGGAGGGAGTTAACACACGCCAGGAGGTTCAGGGGTATGAGGTAGCTCCAGTGATGCACAGGGTCCTTGAGGTGGATTGGGGAACTGGCATGGGGAGTCATATTCCTACTGGTGGGAGGGACACTCTACTGACTCTAGGTGAGAGTGACAGGGAGAGGGGTTCCCCCCAGGTAGAAGTCCTGGTTATGGAGTGTGAAGACATCCCAGAAGAGTGTGGGTTGAGTGTCAGGGACAGTCAGGTACTGTCTCACCAGTCTCAGGAGGGTGATGTGGGGTGCTTTTTCAATGCAGAGTCACTCGATGGTTGGGTGAAGGGTACTTTGGTTCATTCATGTAAGGGGCTGAGTGATGTAATTGCTGGAGAGCACATGTCTAGTCCATATTTTCCAGACCTACGCCAACACCAGGTGGAGTGTGAGTTCTCTGACCCCAGGGAACTTACAATGGAGGCAGACCTCTTGGTGAGTACCAGAGAGTCTGAAGAGGCATTTGGGGGAGCTCCTGAGAGGAGTGGTCTAGGTATTTCCCAACCAGGTGAGGTAGGGAAGGATTGTAGTGTCCCAGGTAGGTCCCAGTGTAGTGGGATGGGTGAGGGACCCCATGTCCAGTCTCTGAGGAGAGGGAATGGGGATGTGCTGAGGTCCAAGGTGCCCGAGATCCGGTCCCAGGTCCTGGAGGGTTCCATGAGGGAACACCGGGAGGGGAGCCTAGCCTGTACCATAGGGCCATCTGTTGAGGGTGATCCCACAGTGTCAGGAGAACTTGGGGGGGCGGCTGTAGCCAGCGTCCCACCAGTTCTGGTGTCTGGCAGTACCACTCCTAGTGAGGGGGTGCAGAAGTCCAGACAGAGGGTTGAGAGGGGGTTGCGGACCCCAGTGGAGAACCTGGAGGGTCAGGGGTCAGCTCTGAGAGCAAAGCCCCCCAGGAATGACCTTGGTGAGACCATTTCTGAGTTGGGGGGAATCCAGACTCTGTCAGATGGGCAGAGGTCAGGAGACCTGCGCCAGCCAGACTCTTGTGTGGCCCTTGGGGACAGTGTGTCCCTTGAGGGGGGTAAGTGTGCCCCCCTGGAAGTCCTGGTGTGCCAGGCAGTGGTTCAACCGCAGGGTTGTGACTCTGGGTTGGATGACCAGGTCCAGAGGGTAAACTCTGACCTGGTGGGGGGTAGGTATGCCCCCCAGGAATTCCTGGGTTGCCAGGCAGTGGTCCAGTCTGTGGGTACAGACCCTGGACTGGAGGATCAGGTGCAGGGGATAAACCCTGACCTGAAGGGGTGGGCGGTTTGCCCAATCACCCCCCCTGGTGTGATTTCAAGGGGTACTCTCCCTGAGGGGTGGGTGCAGAACCCTGAGAGTAGGGGAAGGGGAGAGAAAGACTCACCCCTGACCCCAGTACAACCTAAGGGTACAGACCCTGGATTGGAAGGCCAGGTTCAGGTTGTCCCCCCTGACCTGGAGGAAGGGGCTACTGCTAACAGTGCCCCTACCATGTTGTCTTCTGGGGGGGCCACTCCTAGTTGGGGGGTGCAGGACTACAGAAGAGAGGGCAGGGGGAGGGAAGCCTCACCCCTGGCCCTGGTCCAACCTGAAGGTACAGACCCCAGGTTGGAGGACCAGTTGCAGGTTAACATCCCTGCACTGGTGGAAGA
Organism: Pleurodeles waltl; assembly: GCF_031143425.1. Lineage (NCBI taxonomy): Eukaryota > Metazoa > Chordata > Amphibia > Caudata > Salamandridae > Pleurodeles > Pleurodeles waltl. Next base: position 275,664,876 of record NC_090438.1, on the reverse strand, counting down.
ATTATGCAGGACTGCTTCTACAAGCACCCTGACAATTTTGCACTATGGGGGTGCCGCTCCTGCAGGGAGGGTACAGAGCCCCAGAGGGGAGGACCATGGCCAGGTTATCTTCTCTGACCTGGTGGAAGGGAGAGTGGTCAAAGGGTGTCAGGCACCTGGGGCTACCGCCCCCCACTCTCCACAGTCACAGTGGTTGGAGAGGCCTGAGGTCAGGCTCTCATCCCTGAAAGTCATCAGGGGTCACTGTGGCTTGCTGTCCTGGTGGACAGAGTTGCCCCTGGGGGTGGGACGAGAGTCACACCCCAGGGGTGGAGTGGGCAACACCACTGTGTTGGCCCTGGTGGTACTATCTGCCCATTGCAATACATCTGTGAGCAAAGTAAAGTTAGGCGCTGCACAGATGGTGTCTGAAGATGTGGAGAAGGGTTCCCCATGGGTTAGCTTAGTGGGCCCTGAGAGTATGGACAGAGGGATCCAACTGGAGTCAGGAAGGCGTAGAACTGGAACATGCCCCTGCTGTTGTGGGCCTGGGTCCTTGTTCTATCGCCCCAATCAGGGAAGTACATCAAGGTATTGATTGTTCTCCCCTGGCTTTAGGCTGGTAGAGGGTCGTGGTGGACTTTTGCTTATGCAGGGTAATCCCAATTTTTTTTGCCTCCTGCCTCCTATTTTTTCTGACCTGTCGCTGTTGGCTTTTGAACTCTGAGCACTTTACCACTGCTAACCAGTGCTGAAGTGCATATGCTCTCCGTGTAAATTGTATGTAATTGGTTTATCCATGATTGGCCTATTGGATTTACTAGTAAGTCCCTAGTAAGGTGCACTAGAGGTGCCAGGGCCTGTAAATCAAATGCTACTAGTGGGCCTGCAGCACTGGTTGTGCCACCCACATAAGTAGCTCGGTAATCATGTCTCAGACCTGCCACTGCAGTGTCTGTGTGTGTATTTTTACACTGTAAATTCGACTTGGCAAGTGCACCCACTTGCCAGGCCGAAACCTTCCCTTTTCTTACATGTAAGGCACCCCTAAGGTAGGGCCTAGGTAGCCCCAAGGGCAGGGTGCAGTGTATGGATAAGGTAGGACATATAGTAATGTGATTTATATGTCCTGACAGTGAAATACTGCCAATTTCGTTTTTCACTGTTGCAAGGCCTGTCTCTCTCATAGGATAATATGGGGGCTACCTTTAAATATGATTAAAGTGTAGATTCCCATAGAGAGTAGATGGACATGTGGAGTTTGGGGTCCCTGAACTCACAATTAAAAAATACATCTTTTAGTAAAGTTGATTTTAAGATTGTGCGTTTGAAAATGCCACTTTTAGAAAGTGAGCATTTTCTTACTTAAACCATTCTGTGACTCTGCCTTGTTTGTGGATTCCCTGTCTGGGTCAGTTTGACAGTTGGGTTGTTTTTCACCTCGCACTAGACAGTGACACAAAGGGGGCTGGGGTGTAACCTGCATTTCCTGATTAGCCATCTCTGCTAGGAGGGAGGGGTGGAGTGGTCACTCTCATCTGAAAGGACTGTGTCTGCCTCTGACAATGCCGGCTCCAACCCCCTTCTGTGTGAGCAAGGCAGGATTTCACAAGTAGGTGTGAGTCCCCTTTGAAGAAAAGTGACTTCAAAGACTAAAATGGGTATAAGAAGGGCGCCCAAATCTACAGGCTTTAGAAACACTTCTGGAACCAAGAGGAACCTCTGCCTGGAGAAGAGCTGATAGCTGAGGAAGAAGTGCTGCCCTGCCTGTGACTGTGCTTTGTGGAGCTTTCCTGCAGTGCTGCTTCTGCCAGAGTAAGAGGGCAAAGACTGGACTTTGTGTGCCTTCCATCTTGTGAAGAAATCTCCAGGGGCTTGAGTTAGAGCTTGCCTCCTGTTGTTTGAAGTCTCAGGGACAGCAAAGACTTCTCTCTGCCAGCACCTGGAGTCTCTGGAGAGACTCCTGCCCCGACAAGTGGTGCCCTATCCAGTCCCTGGGCCCTTGAAAGGAAAGCTGGTGGAATCCAAGGAAATCGACTTCGGACGACTTCGGACCGACGCCGCTGCTGAATCCGGTAACGCCGCCTGCACCTGACGCCGTGACCTTCGCTGGAACGCGACGCTCTTCGCAGGCCCGACGCCGCAGCAGCCCCGCTGAAGTCCGCGACTCCGTGGAAGTCGCCGCACCACGTCGTGACTGATGCCGCTCGAAGTGCACGGATTCAACGTTTCGCACAGACGCCGCGATTCCCGACTTCATGCATCAGCTTGTTTTTTACTCTTCACCAAAGGTACTGTATTTGGGGGTCTACACGACTCTGTGTCCGGCGCCGCTGGTGTCGGCTTGTTGGGAACGACTCCGTCACGACGCCGTGTTAACATCTCATCAAATCATTTTTGTTTCTAAGCGCTATTTTTTAGTTTAATCTTAAAAAATTCATAATTGGACTTGTGTATCTCGGATTTATGTCGTTTTGGTCTTGTTTTGTTTAGATAAATATTTCCTATTTTTCTAAACCGGCGTTGTGTCATTTTGTAGTGTTTTCATGAAGTTACTGTGTGTGTTGGTACAAATACTTTACACCTAGCGCTCTGAAGTTAAGCCTACTGCTCTGCCAAGCTACCAAGGGGGTAAGCAGGGGTTAGCTGAGGGTGATTCTCTTTTACCCTGACTAGAGTGAGGGTCCTTGCTTGAACAGGGGGTAACCTGACTGTCAACCAAAGACCCCATTTCTAACAAGGGTCATAAAGTATCCCCTAAGAAACTACAATTTTGCCAGCAAAAGGTGCAATATTTGGGCCATGAGCTGTCTCAAGGGGCACAGAAATTATTGCCTGACAGGACAGTCGTCATCACACAATTTCCCAGACCACAAACACAGAAGGAGGTGAGGGCCTTTTTGGGGGGGCAGGATACTGCAGACACTGGATACTAAATTTTTTCCTAATAGTACATTCAATTCAAAACCTCACCCACAAAGAAGCGCCAGATAAAGCTCCCGGGTCGCCAGATTGTGAGAAGGCATTCCAGACATTGAAAAGGGAATTGTGCAGAGCACCTGCACTACGCCTCCCAGACTATAGCAAGGATTTCCACCTGTTTTGCCATGAGAAAGGTGGCTGTTCATTGGGGGTGCTAGCACAGAAACATGGGTCCTTCTACTACCCAGTGACATAATGTTCAGCTACTCTTCACCCTGTGCCGTGCTTCCACCATGTCTGAGGGCAATGGCCTCCGCAGCCCTGGCGGTAGAACAATCTGAAAATGTAATACTACCACATACTTTGTTTCTGCACGTCTCACATGCCGTGGAAACATTACTGACAACAACAAAGACCCAACACCTTACAAATGCACACCTCACATGAGATGAATTAACACTGCTGGCACCACACATCATCATTAAGAGGTGCACTACCCTGAACCCTGCCAGGCTGTTTCCAACAGAACAGGACCATGATGACCCTTCAATGGACAACTCCTTTCATGATTGTGTATTAGCAATAGACAGGCTCACCAAGGTGAGACCAGACATCAGAGATACCCCACTGAAGGAGACTTGTTCGTTGATGGGTTGTGCATTAGAGATAACACTAGAACGCTGCAGGCCACCTATGCTGTAGGTACAGGCAAAAGGTTGTTGGAGGGGGGGAAGGTTGGCAACTGTAAAAAGTGCCCAGGCAGCAGAATTTGTGAAACTAACAAGGGCTTTCCACTTGGCTGAGGGGAAGTCTTTGATTATTTATACTGACAGCAATATGCATTTGGAGTGACAATTGACTTTAGCCAGCTATGTGCCATGAGGGGATTCCTCACCTCGGCTGGCCAAAGAATACAACATACAGCGCTGATTGCTGACCTGTTGCAAGCACTGCTTTTACCAAGCAAAGTTGCTATAATAAAGTGTGCAGCTCATACTTCTGCCAAGGACTATGTTTCCACATGAAATGCATTTATTGATGGCAAAGCTATAAGAATAGCATTGACTGGGTATGAATACACAATGATGCAGGTGTCATCCACCCCACAAGTTGAAGAGGAATGTACATATTTTGATCCCAAATGTATTTAACAAAAGGCAGGGGAACAGGAGCTGGACGAATGGAAGAGGGGAGGTTGTACACAAAATAAAGAAGGGATTTGGATAGCTCTGAGTGTAAAGATATGTTTGCCATCAATGCTGCTACTGTCTATGACCTGCCTTTTTCATGGTCCCTCACATGTGGGGTGGGATGGGATGATTTGTTTGTTTTCCAAATGTTGGCATAGCACACAATTTCGCCAATATGCTGAACATTTGTGCAGGCAGTGTACTATTTGTGCGCAGTAGAACACGGGCAAGGGCACAGCATCAGGCCACATCCCACTACCACATGGACCCTTCGAGAGTATCTAAATGGATTTCATTGAAATGCACCCCACCCATAAGTAGAAGTACGTCCTAGTCATCGTGTATATTTTCAGTAAGTGGGTAGAGGCATACCAACCAAGAACTGTGATGCACAAACTGTTGCTAAATGTTTGTTGAACGAATTGATCTCCTGCTTTGGGATACCAGCTCTTATGAGTTCTGACTACGGACCTGAATTAATCTCCCAAATCGAGCAGGGATTTTGCAAGGGATTAGGAATATCACAGATATTACATTGTGCCTACACCCACCAGCAGCTGGGGCTGTGGAGAGAAAAAACAGAGTGCTGAAAAATAAAATTGGGAATATTTGTGCATCCAGTGAACTATGCTGGATTGATGCTTTGCCACTAGCACTAATGAGCATGAGAAGCACCCCGGATAGAGTGATGAAGCTGAGTCCCCATGAGATTTTGTTTGGCTGCCAAATGAATATCCCAGGCCACATGTCCATTACCCTGTTAGCAGTATCAGATGATTTGTTGTTACAATTGCAAGAAACTAACAGAGATATTGCACTATCTTCACCACCAGCTGCTGCTGCAGGCCTTACCAGAAGCAGAGACATCACCAGAATGCGTACTGCAGCCCGGGGACTAGGTGTGGGTGAAGGCCCACACCAGCCGACACTGTCTCCAGCTCCAGTGGAAGGGACCCTATCAGGTCCTCCTGACAAGTGCCACAGCTAATAAATGCAAGGGGCTGACCTCCTGGACCCACAGTTCCCACAGACACCGGTGGCACAACGAGCAGTACCGTCACCATCATCAGGATACAACTTATGTTCCACAAAACAAGAAAGAGAACAGTGACAGAGCTGCTTGTGCTGCACCCTCCTGGAGGTCAAGGGATGCAAACGGGCCCTGCGTGGATTCTTCACAGGACTGCTCATACTGCACACCTTTGAGGAATACAGGGTGCAAGCGGGACCCACGCTGGTCCTTCTACAAATGTACCCAAGTGAGCATTGTGTGCTAGATTAACCTCTGAAGCCACGTTGAGGGCTACCACCAGAGAAAACTATTGATTGCAAACTCTTCATACACGCCACGCCGGATAGGAGTTGCAGAAGAACGTTTCAAAAGAAGAAGAGAAGATCCCATTAACGTAATTGATAGCGTACAACTGCCCCATTTAAGGACCTTCTCATCTTTGCACCAACTACTGACAGTAAGACAATGAGGAAAGAGGAAAGGAATGGGCCCTTGGTGCTGACGGCTATCTGTGCACCTGTCCCAGGACTAATAGTGACAGGTATATTGGTACTGTATGCTGATAAAAAAATGTCTACCCTTCCTAGATGAGCACCATTCTATGAACGGAAGTGAGATATTATCTGGGGAATAACCAACAGATATCTTGGGGATAACAGGAGTGGGAGAGCTGGGAGAAGAGAGAAGTAGGAATCAGGTGGCCTGGAGCGCATATAAGAAGATATATGCCGCAAATACCTTCATAGAAATGGTAGGTATGTACGTGGAGTTGACAAACATATCAGGTTATTATGTGTGCACCCATTTACCAACAAACACGCAGGACGTGATGAAATACGCGCCCATTTTACTGAGTGAACACATAGGATGTAATATGACTTTACAGTTGATGCAACATTTCAAGGTACCGATATGGCATAAGCCAATGTCCAGTAGGGGCGGTAGACCGCAAAACAAAACATACACGTCAAGTTGCGGGCTCACATGAACAAGAAGAGAAATTCCTAGGTTGACTGATGGAAATGGGACAAAGGGACAAAAGGAAAATAAAAGACCCAGTGAGTTGGCAAGCACCAGGGAATAGGATCGCGATAAGCTTAGGGGAACCACACCTACATGTTGCAAATACCGGAGTTGCCCCATAATGCATAAAATACAGCCGGGGCAGCAGCCCAGTGCCAGTGCTCAAGAGAGCAAGATAAGCTCCGTTTTGAAACATTTTGGCATCCCCCAGGCTGCAAAAGTATCACTATAACTAACGCACGGGCCAACATATATGTATGAACTAGTAGATGCCATACCATAGTCAATCTAGACAGGTTGAGAGATGGCCTCAAGGGACTGTCTAGTAGCATAGCGGGCTCATGGGGAATTTACTTCAAATGTAGAGACTCAGCGATTTTCCACCTCACCGATGGTATGATACCTGCTACCCTGCATTAGTGTTTCCACAAATGACTCACATCACCAACATATCCCAGATAGATGAGTTGGCCCGCCATAGGCCTCGCAGGAAGAGGGCTGCCCCCTGAATAGATAGAGCCATTGCAGTGGGTGTCATGGTGCCCCCGGTTGGGATGATATATTCAACATCTAGAATACATCAACTGGCAGGGTTAGTAGAAAAGCTGACTGACTCCACAGTGGTGACCCTGGGGAATATAAGTGAGGAATTGACCTATATGGGAGCCGTAGTAATTCAGAACCCTATTACTCTTAACATCATCCTGGCCAAGGAGGGTGTGGTCTGTCACGTGATCCATCGAAAGTTGCTGTGCATACATCCCGGATAATAGTGACAAAATAAAGAAAGCCATTGCAAAAATAAAGAAGGTTCAAAAGGAAGCTAAAAATGTGCGTACCTCTGCAGATTTTGGTGGAATATGTGGAACATTGGGTGCATGGTTTCGCAACTGGGCCTCATGGTCGATAGAGGTGCTAGTAAAAGGGATAGTGGCCTTAAAAACATTGTGTTTACTGATACAAGCCTGCCCCTACCTAGATAAATATATTACTAGAAAGGTGTTGTAATGAGGATGCAGTACCCCCTCACCACACCCTAAGAAAAGGTGTGCCCCGGTCACGGGATACTGAGGAAGTGGTTCTATTAGAGGAATAGATGTAGGTTATCTTTGAGTATCAGAGGGTGTAATGTATAATTGCCATGTTATCACCAGGAATGGAATCCATGACAGATTTCTTGGCCCTTTGATACTCAATGATAATCGAAGCATGTTGAAAAGTTCATAACTCTGATGAACCATGTTTACTGTTTTTCTCTCTGTATGCTTGGAACACAGTTATGATGCAAAGCTTGCCAAGAAGACAGCACCATAATGTACCCTTGCATGCTAGCTTAAGCAATACGTATTGAGACATTTATTTTTCTGTGCAAGTATTGTTTTTCAAGGTGCAAATCCCCTCTGCTCATCATGTGGTGCACGTAGGCCATAATTTTGTAACTACTGTAACGTTTTTTGTCTATCTGACCTTATGTACTAATGTTGCAAAACAATACCTGGAATTTTATCTGTAATGTTCGAGAAATTGATCATGTAATGAATGATAATTGGACAAAATATGCAACGCCTGGTTACACCTTTGTGGTTTGAGAGGATAAAAGATTGCATGTAAGATCTGCAAATTGGACTCTCGAACTTGGCACTGCTAGTCATAGTCTCCGTGTCACGTTAAAAATTTTTTTTACTTTTTATCTTTCCTGATGAGTTCCTGTCTTTGATTTTTCCTGAGTTTTGAAGCTTCTACAAAATTAATTTGCCAATTTTTTCCATGTCTGTCACTGTTTCCAAAGAGAATGGGAGGTTTTGAGCCTCTGTGATTGATTGTGTGCCATGATGTAAAAAACCTTAGGAGCATACGATGGGCATTGTGTAAAGCTGGGCAGTAGCATAGCAAGTGTACCAGCCTCTTTTCTGTAGTCGCACAATCTGCAAAGTATGAGGTCAGTGATCGATTTTCAGCTAGCTTCCAACTCTCTTATTGGAAAGGACACCAACCTTGCCCATATTATTAATTTAAACAGCAGTGCTTGATGCAAATGCAGATGACTGGACTGGACGGTGTAGGATGTTATTAGGGAAGTGTGTGTGCCCATTTCCAGTAAAGCCTGGATATCAGTTTCTCGTGAGGAGATTTAGTTGCTCTTTTCTGGCAGTTTTAATAGCAGAGAAAGCTATGTTGTTTTGAGCCCAATTTTCTATGGCTAATTTTAACTTCTGTACCTTTGTATTTAGGTAACTATGCCATGGGTTGCCCTCAGTTGTGAAAATTGTTTTTAGAACTGCCTTCATAGTGTTTTCTGGAGTTGCTGTTATCAGAATGAAATATTTCACCAAGGTGGCCATGCACTCGATTATTTTGATTACAAGGCCAAATTCTAGTCTAATCAATGTGGTCAACGTGTGGGGAAGTAATTGGAAAACTTATACCTTATACATTGTTGCCTGTCTAGTTCGGCCTCCAGCATGCCGGCATACACTTGTTGGGCATAGTTGATGGAGAGTATGAGTTTTGCCCTGATCATCTTCCTGATAGCCTTGGTCATTGGACTGTCAAGGCTATTGTTTATTTTGCAAAGAGCATGTATGGCCCTCTTTCCTTTAATCTTCATATTTTGCAGATGTATTGTCAGTTTCCCCATGTCGCTGAGCCATGCCTTGAGGTAGTTATAGCTCCGGATGTGCTCTAGCCTTTGGAACCCTAGTCACCACTTCTCAATCCTTTTTTTTCAGGTGACACCCGAAGATCACTACTTTTGTTTTACTCACATTGAAATAAGTTTGTACTTTACATTGTATGTATTCAATGCATTTAGTGCCGTCTGGAGGCATAATTTGGTGTGATCTAAAAGGACGAGGTCATCAGCATATTGCATGAAGAAAATGTTCTTTTGACCAGTCCTCAGGGTGGATAGATTGGCGTCTACAACTTGAATAGAATTGGGGTGAGTACATGGCCTTGTTTGAGCCCTTGATCCGTTGTGATTTTTGAGGTGGCTATACCACCTGAGGGCTTTACCTAAATCCATGTCCTGGTGTAGAGCGAATTGATGGCTCTGCGTAGTTTAGGGGGATGTTCAAGAACGTCTGCCATAGTATGATACGTAGGGAGGACCTGGGCTGGAAGTTCAGGCTGGACTGTTCCAATGGGGAGCAGTGTCAAGACTGATTTGCAGATCTGTGACTGGGGGTGAATGTTTGACAATATTCAGCATTCCTTCCATCATCTTTTTCTGATAATATAGTTGCCCTAAGTGGGAAGGGTATGCCCAGACGCGGGTCCCGTGCTCACTGCACCACTGGATTCAAACTAGCCTTGCTAATGAGGGGTGATACCTGAAACCGGTCCCAGGATGCTTGTTTCCTGGCCTGGCAGGTCAGGCTGGACGGTTCTCATGGGGAGCAGGGTCAAGACTGATTTGCATATGGCTGGGTCCAAACTTGGGTGGTGTGGGGAGCCAAAAAACAATGGTTTAAACCCAGATCTGTGATTGGGGGCGAATGCTTGATTTGTTCAGCATTCTACCCATCATCTGTAATTTTAGCTTGTGACAAAAATAGGAGGTTTGCTATTCCAGAAAACGCAACAAACCCTGTTGTCCTAGAACAGGTATGCAAGGCACAACACCTTTGAAACTCAAGAATAGCCAGTTTATTGACTAACTTGCTAGTAGTGGTTTACATAGAAGTAGCACGTGAAGGTGTTAGGGGTATAAACAAGCAGTAACTTTGTTATTATTCATAAATTGTATTGATGCTTCATTTTTGCAGATACTGTGTTGTTACATTTTATTTGGTGCACACTACATTAGGATTTTAAAATTCATATTTTAAAATGCAGATTCCGGGGGGGCGTGGCTTCGGGCGTCAAGATGGCGGTCGCACTCTGAGAGTGCTCTGGACCCCTTCGTCATCCGCCCATAATTAGCACAGTCCAAGGGAGCTGAAAGACACCGATTCGGACACCCCTGTGACCCTGGGTCTCGCGGGGGTCGCGCACGCCGAAAAAAACCGGAGACCCTGCATTCTATGCCCGCGCGGAGATCGGGCCGATCCCGGGAGGGAAAACAAGATGGCGATTGCGACGCGCCCGGCCGGGCCGAGGCCAGGCCGATAGCTGAGCTGATGACATGCGTGGCAGGCTGAAAGACCGGAGAGAGTCCCTGGGGGGCCTGGACCGGGCCCCGGCGGCGGATCCCTGTAGCCGGGCGGCCGAGGAAGAAGGCACCAGGTGAGCGGCCCCGCCCTGTGCACTGACCTGCGGGTGCAGGCCGGGAGGCCTGGGACCCCCCATCCATCCTGCCTGGCCGCGAGACGGAAGTGAAGCGGCCGGGCGTGGACGAGAAGACTGCCGCCGCTGCTTGTTCCCCCCGCGGCCCCCTCCTGGTACGTAATAGGGGCTGGGGCCACGCGGGGGGTCGGGTCTCGACTGGAGGTCGGGCGGGTCCGCCCGGGGGGACGGAGACGATACCCGGGGCCCGGGAGTGGAGGAGAAGGAAGGAGAGGGGGTCGACGAGTCGGAAGAACCCCCCTCCCCTGTCATTGCTACGGTGAAGGGGACAGGCGGTGGCCCACCTCCGGATCCCATTCAGATCTCCGTCAAGAGGGGATTGGCCAAGGACCACGCCAAGAGCTGGTAGCAGACCAGGTTCCGAGGAGTGGAGACACACACCCTGAAACAGCCTGAACTCCAAGGCCTCGAGTTATGGACAATTGACCCTTGTAGAGACAGATCTGAGAAGTGGAGGCCAGCGTGTGGCGAAACGGGGCCCTTTACGGAAACACCAGATCCTGGGTGTGGTGAGGCTTTGAGCCCGGAACTATAGTGAGTCCCTTTCGCCTGGGAAGAGGGTGAGAGGAGGGGAGCTACCGGATGGGAGCCAACGATTAGATCTTTCAACGATACCGGCAAAAGATGCTTCCATAGAGCCCAAGAAAGAGTAAATTAGTCCAGACAACGCCCCTGAGACAGTGACACCCCGCCATCCCTGCGCGGAGCGACGCAGCGGTACCTTCCCTGGTCCAAGACACCGGAAAACAAATTGAAAACCTGGGCTTGAAAACATAAATACAGGGAGTGGGACACACCCGGCTCCCGCCCCGGACACCACGATGGGAAAAGACAAGGCAAACAAACAGCCTCCACCCTCCCAACAAAAAATCGATCAGTTCACAACGACGGCGGGCCAGCGGGGAGGGGGAGACGCAGCCACCGGGGGCCCGACCCTGGACGGAGTGAGCGCCATTCTCCAAGCTATTCAGTCATCGCAGGTAGCCGTAGAAACCAAAATCGGAGAAGTATGAGTGGATATGGGCCTTATCAGACAAGACTTTAGAAACGCAGTAAACCGAATCACTGAGGTGGAATCCCGAGTTTCCCAGAATGATACTGATTTGTCTGACCTCAAAATCAAAGTGGCCCAACTGCAGACCCGAACCAACGAGCTTCACCGCCGTGCAGAGGATGCTGAAAACCGGGCACGACGCAACAACCTACGCTTTATCGGTTTCCCCGAGGGTATAGAAGATGACAGGGCCTCCGAGTTCCTAGAGAGATGGATCAAAACGTGGATGCCGGACCAATCCCTCTCGCCCCTGTTCGCAGTTGAACGAGCCCACAGGGCACTCGCACCTCGCCCCCCCCCCGGGCGGCCCGAAGCGCCCAATGATCGCACGTTTTTTTAATTTTAAAGATAGAGACAACATCCTTAAAGAAGCTAGGAGGTTGGAAGATCTTCAATGGGAAAACCACAAAATCCTAATTTTTCCGGACTACACCAGAGAGGTCCAAACCCGCCGCAGGTCGTATGAGCAAGTTAAGCAAAAACTCAGGGCAATGCAACTTTCATACATGCTCCTCTTCCCTGCTCGCCTCAAAGTTCTCATGGCTGGGAAAGCATACTTCTTCGAATCACCTGAGGAGGCGTGGGACTGGCTGACGGAGGAGGGCGTCGGGGCCCGGAGGGGTCCATTGGGGGCTGCCGGGAAAACCCCTTGTGTCATACCCCCCTCTTCAGAAGGACCTCGGAGGAGCAGGCGACGCACCAGATCTCAAAGAGGTAGACGGAAAGACCTGAACACTCCTGCGGACGGTGAGACGGCCCAAGACTCAGGCTCACAGACTGAGATCACGGCGGACGCTCTTCCGGGGCCTCAGACACCGGTCCTAGTGACAGAAGATGGTCGCCTGAGTCAATCTCCGGTGCTCGGCTGACAAGTCGTGTGCGGCCCCCTCGTTGGACGCGGGAAGAGACTGGCCGCGCCTGATGTGCTCGGGCAGGCCCCAGTGGGACTGCCGTTGTCGACACCAGAGACCTTTTAAAATATGGTGTTGAATGCTCGTTTTGCGACCGCTAATTGCAACTGATCCGAAAGAAAGGAGGGGTCCACCACTCCACCCCAACGACAGCAATGCTGGCTGTCTGGTTTTGGTTGGGTTTTTGGGCGACAGATGCTTCCGGGGTGGGAGTATGGGGAGGAGGGGAGTTTCAGGGGGGGGGGGAGTTTGAGTTGGGTTTAAAGGGCTACGAGTTAGTCAGCCTGGTTTGTAACTTTAAGATTTCGCCTAATTGTTGGAAATGGTCGTCCCTGGGTTTACACCCACACACTAAATCTTGCGTAACACCTACACACCTCACGCTTGGCCCTTGATGACCCAAGTCCTTTCCTGGAATGTAAATGGCCTATTGGACAAGATCAAGAGATCAGCAGTATTCCACACTCTCCGTAGATATTCCCCCTCCGTGGTCCTCCTCCAGGAGACCCACCTCCTGGGATCCAGATGCCCTATGCTCGCGCGAGGAGGATATGATAGAGTATACCACGCAGGGTTCTCCAGAGGCTCTAGAGGGGTGGCTATCCTACTGCACCGATCTTTACCCATGGTGATCACAGCCACGCAGTCCGACCCACAGGGTAGATTCGTAGTAGTCACAGGGACTCTTCAGGGACACCCGTTAAACCTTGTATGTGCCTACGCCCCTCCAGCGGGGCTTGACACCTTCCTACTTTCGCTCCACCGAGTGACCTCAGGACTTCCCCAAGGGACCACCCTACTGGGGGGCGACTTCAATGCGGTCCTTGACCCAACTCTGGACATATCTGGGGAAATCACCACCAATAGATCTCAGAGGGCTTCAGCCCTAAGCAATTGGGCGGAAAGCCTCGGCCTGTGCGAGGTGTGGCGCACCTGGCACCCCAGAGAGTGCCAGTACACGCACACGTCCGCGGCCCACCAGACGCAATCCAGAATAGACCTTGTGTTTATGCCCGCTCTGGACTTCTTAAACATCACCGGGGCAGAGATTCTCCCCCGAGGGGTCTCGGACCATGCGCCGATAAGTATCCGACTAGGCGGAGTAGACCCCACCAAACGGCCTATGTGGCGCCTGAACGCTTGGCACCTGCAGGATAAAGATTACATGCAGGAGATCAGGAATCACCTCAGTCAATATTTTGAACTTAACGTAGGTTTGGTTCAATCCCCGGGAATAATATGGGCTGCTTGTAAGGCTACTCTTAGAGGGCACGCCAAACACATTCGTCGGTCCCGTGAGCGGGACCAGAACTCCCAGATCTCTGTAATGGAAACCGAGGCTCTAAGACTGGAACGCCAGCATGTAAACTCGGCCTCGGCCTCTACCATGAGGCGACTGACTAGGGTGAGAGAGGATATCAAACATATGATGCTGGAGTCGGCCAAACACATGTGGAGAGCCTCAGCAGCCCGAATATATGGATGGGGGAATAAAAACGGGAAACTGCTGCACTGGCTAGCCACCCGCCCCATGGCTGGCAGAATTATACCCGAGATCCTAGAGGACTCGGGCTCCCTTGTTAAAACATCTGCAGAAATTGCACAGAGCTTCGCCTCCTACTATACGCGTCTATATGCCAAGCACCCACGCCCCCCCATTGAGAGAGAGACCCCACTACTAAACGATAATACCCTTCCAAGGGTGTCCCCAGAGGCGAGAAATAGAATGGAGGAGGCCATTACCCTTGCTGAGATTGGCAGTGCAATATCTAGCCTGGCAACGGGCAAAACCCCAGGCCCGGACGGCTTCCCAGCAGAACTATATAGTAAATGCAGGGACATCCTGGGTCCCCACCTACTTAATATGTACCACGAAGCTGAAAACCAAGGCCGCTTCCCCACTGAGATTGACCAAGCGACAATTGTGGTGATCCCCAAAACCCAGCCCCCTTCACGACACTGCTCAGCGTACCGGCCCATCTCGCTCCTAAATGTCGAAATTAAGGTACTCTCCTCGATCCTTGCCTCCAGACTAAAGGAGGTAATGCCCACTCTGGTTCACCCGGACCAATGTGGCTTCATGCCTACCCGTAGTACCAGGCACTGCATCAGGCGGTTACATCTGGCTTTGGCGCACCGCCAAACTCTGTCACACAAATACTTGGCACTACTTCTACTTGATTTTGAAAAGGCCTTTGATACGGTGGATTGGTCTTACCTCGAACAGGTCCTGCATAAAAATGGGCTCGGACCGAAATTCAGAGGACTAGTGAAACTCCTATACTCTAATCCGACTGCCCGAGTCCGGGTGAACGGAGTAGTCTCCGACCCGTTCCCCATTGGCCGTGGAACGCAACAGGGATGCCCGCTATCCCCTCTACTTTTTGCGCTAGTAATAGAACCCTTGGCGATACTACTGAGAAACGACCCATTGATTGAGGACTGGCACTGGCCCATCGGTTCGGAAGACCGAGTGGCATTATACGCAGACGATGTTCTTCTGTATATCTCCAACCCACCCAAAAGCGGCCCGAGCGTCCTAGAAATCCTGAGACTTTTCGCAGAAGCCTCAGGATTGATCCTGAACCCAGCCAAGTCCCTGCTAGTCCCCCTACACCGCTCTCGCGACTGTATAGACTGGCAACGAAACATCCCAGTTCGGAGAAACAGCTTCAAATACCTAGGAATACATATCTCACTTCTTCCCGAGTTAGCATGGGAACTTAATATCACGCCACTAACAAAGAAAATCAAGCTCGACCTCCTGCGCTGGAAGGTGCTTCCCCTGAATCTACTTGGCAGAATAGCGCTGTACAAGATGATGATCCTCCCCAGGCTCCTATACCTCCTACAGAACTTCCCACTTCCCGTCCCCAGGAAATGGTTCAGAGAGATGGATTCCTTAGCGCGCCAATTCATATGGGGCGGAACTCGCGCACGATTGTCACTTAAAACATGTCAGAGAGACATATACGAGGGGGGCTTAGGCATGTCTAATATCCAATACTACTATCTAGCGATGCACACACTTGTAATTAATGACTGGGTGGTAGGTGGTTGGTCAGACCCCGCATACAAACTAGAACTACAAACAATGGGCTACCCACAGATCTTCGGCACCCTTTATGGGAATCCGATCCCTCGAGATACCCCAGATGTAACCCAAGTGGTGCTACAGGGATGGCGGACAGCTCAGAAAGTGACGGGGTGGTGGGGACGCCTTACCCAACAGACCCCGCTATGGCACAGGAGGCAGTTGGAACATGTGGCAGGCCTAGAGGGCCTTCAGACCTGGGACAACATAGGTATCTCCACTCTGGGTGATATCTGGGAAGGGTC
The DNA here is from genome assembly GCF_031143425.1 of Pleurodeles waltl. Taxonomy (NCBI): domain Eukaryota; kingdom Metazoa; phylum Chordata; class Amphibia; order Caudata; family Salamandridae; genus Pleurodeles; species Pleurodeles waltl. Next base: position 275,649,159 of record NC_090438.1, on the reverse strand, counting down.
ACATATGCGGTCCTTTCAGGACCTCCAGAAACAATACGCCTTGAACAAGACACAGTTCTACCGATACCTTCAGTTGCGCCATGCCCTACTAGTCCACATACAGTCTGGAGACATCATCCCCGAGCATAGCCCCATGGAAGCCAAAGCTCTGATGGGAAACCTGGGTAGAGGAGGGGTTTCCCAGATATATCGCACCCTAACTACCGTCGCCGCGGGCCCCCTGGGAGGACTTCGCGGGAGGTGGGAGGATTGGGTGGGTCCCATGGAGGACACGGATTGGACAGAAGCACTGATGGCCCCGCGCTCCCTTACAATGGCCACTCGCCTCCGGTTAATACAAACCTACTTTCTGCATGACGCATATCTCACGCCCGACAAACTACACAGAGCGGGCCTCCGCTCCTCGGCGGAATGCACACGTTGTGGGAGCCCCACAGCTGACTTCTTCCACATGGTATGGGCATGCCCGATAATAGCGGCCTACTGGGGGGCGGTTGTGCAGGAGATTTCTGGGGTCTTACAAGAGGAGGTGGAGAGGTTGCCAGTGCCCCTCCTCCTGGGGGTCATGGGTGACACTGGGCTGAGAAGATCAGACCGGACCTTTTTAGGGATGGCATGCCTGGTGGCCAAGAGGGATATAATGACAGAGTGGAAGGCAAAGAATGCGCCGACACTGATTAAGTGGAGACGGGGGGTGGATTGGTGTGCGCAGCGTGAGAAACTTATATATGAGGCCAGAGGTTGTTTGAATAAGCATAACAAGATATGGGGGAGGTGGGAGGGCACGGCAGGCTTTTAGGTTTTAGGATTGTATATTGTATGTATCAACAAAGTGTGGGGGGGACCTAGGATTCGACCATCATTGTTTAAATGCCCGTTGGCTTCATGTTGATTTGTATTTACTACTGTTTTCGTGCAAAATCAATAAAAATTTCTTTATAAAAAAAAAAAAAAAAAAATGCAGATTCCACTTCAAGTGATCCTTGAGGGGGGGGCGTGGCCATGGAGCCGAGCATGGCGCACGCTTAACCGTTCGGCTCCGGAGGGGCCGACTACAAACTTGTGCCTGGACGCGCTGAGGCGGGCGGTATTGCACTCAGAGAAGAGTGACACGACCGCTGTGGACGGGGGGGGACAAATGAGTTGCGGTCTCGCCCCCGGAGCGGGCACACGGGCGGCTGGAGCTGCTCGGGGCTGCGGCCCTGTCGATAGGCGGGGTCGGATCGCGCTGAACCGGGAGGCTCCCCGAGCCGGAGCAGCAGGGTAGGTGAGCGGCTATCACGGGCGGGGCCGCTAGCGTGAGGCCGTTGCCCCAGGGGCGGCCCCCAGCGGACTCGGGCGCCCCGGCGTGGACCAAGGCCCGGGAAGTCATCGGCGGACTGCGGCCGCGGCCCCGAACCGGGCTGCGCACAGCGCCCGGCACCGAAACCAGTCACGGGCCCACCCTGAAGGGAGGGGGGCAAACCGGAGCGCCGGGTGTGGGCGCCTGCCGGCGAAGAGTCGGCCTCCCACCCGGGGGGCGGGGCCTGGTGCCTCCCGACCGCGGGACTACAGACACTGAAGGGACGAGGGGACGAGGGGCCACCCGACGCTGCCCGGTGAGGAACCTGCCTCTTATGCACCCCCTGGGGAACACACAACCGAAGCGTCAGTGATTGCTGCCCGGGAGCCCCCAGACGCCAATGATGAAACTCTCTGTGTCCGAGGCAGCCCGGGATAACCATTGATTTTCCACTGCGGGGCGTGGCAACGCGGAATCGCCCTGTGCCGGTCGCCATCGTCTGTCAGGGTTGGAGGCCGTGTACCCTTGTTGCCAGGAGCGGGGCCCCCTCTCACTGCCGCGACCAACGCCGAGCTGAAGGCCTGTCGCACCGACCCTTTCCATATACAACGACGCAATTCTAAAGAAAAATATCAGCCCAGGTTTAACCTAAGACAATTTTTTCTCAGCTATGGAGTAGCTGGGACGCGACCGGGGGGCTGAGCACAGCACACGTAGGATCGTTTGGTCCGCGGTGGACTGCCGGCGGACCTGGGAATGAGCACACTGGACCAGATGACTCCCTAACGAGGGACGGACGCCGTGGCCCGCGCGAACGAGGGGTGCCGCTGGGACCCGACGGCGGCGCCGGTGGGGACCCTCGGCGAGGATGGACTACGCAATATTGGCAGAGATTCTCGACGCGCCCGCTTGCCGCCGTCCATCGTGCTGGGGGTGGCTGGCGGGGTGCCTGTGACTCCCCCTGAAGCGACCGGAGCCTGAGACCGTGGCAACAGAGCCCTGGACTAGTGGACAAACCAACAGCAAGCAGCATAGGCACTTGCACAGCGCGCCAGACTCACTGAGACGCCCCTCTCTGCCTGACCAATGCCCCCTAAGGGCAGGCATAAGAACAAAGCCATGGACCCCCTGACACCGACATCAATGGGGGACAATGAGCCGACCATGCAAAGCCAGTCACAAATCAAAGTACAAGACACCCTAGACAAGATACTGGGTGCCATTGAAGACACCAAATCCACATTACAGCGTGACATCAATCAGGTGGCGATAGAGGTGGGCCTTCTGAGAGCTGATCACCACAAATTGGCTGACAGAGTAAAAGAAGCGGAAGCAACGCTAGCGGAAGTCGTCCCAAAACAAGTAGAAGTATCAGCGGAAGTGACCTCCTTGGCTAGCAGAGTGGCGAAGCTCGAACAACGAGCTGAGGACGCAGAAGGTAGAAACAGGAGGAACAATATTCGTGTGGTGGGCCTCCCCGAAGGGGCCGAGGGGACGAATATGGTGGAGTTCCTGGAGAAATGGCTATGCACAGTTGTGGCACCAGGATGTCTGACCCCCTTTTACTCATTGGAACGAGCACATCGGGTGCCGGCTAGACCACTCGCTCCTGGCAGGCCTCCCCGGGCTCCCCTATCTCCTTTGTTGTTCGTCCTGGCGATGGAGCCCCTGGCAGCGTGGGTACGCGGAGAAGGAGCGGACAGAGGGATTCGGTGGGGACCAACGGATCACATTATCTCGCTATATGCAGACGACATCTTGATTTATCTTAGAGACGGGGCGAGTGGTCTCCCCTGGGCCCTGAACGTACTGGAGGAGTTTGGAGAGGTATCAGGATTAAGACTTAACCGTAATAAAACATATGTGTTCCCCCTGACGCCTGGACATAAATGTCCTGCAACGTGCCCAGCAGACCTGAAATGGGCTCCACGGACATTTAGATACCTGGGGATCCAGATCTACCATGACATGGTAGACTTAAGAGAGGGCAATCTTGACAGAGCGATCCGATCCCTGAGATCATCAGTAGTATTTTGGCGCTCTCTGAAACTGTCAGTGATGGCCAGAGTGGCGCTTTCCAAGATGATCATGCTCCCCCGACTTCTCTATTACTTCACCAACTTACCACTGTTCATATCCCGGGCATGGTTCTGTGGTCTGAACACATTACTCAGAGAACTAATATGGGACAATGGGCGAAGACGAACTACACTTACTACTATCTGCAGACCTCCCCTCGCGGGAGGCCCCTGACTTTGAGGCATATTACTTGGCATCCCAATTACAGTGGATACAGGGGTGGCTTACGGGCCGGGGCCAACTGGATTTATATACAGCCCAAGGAGTAATTGATACGGCGTGGATTGCGGCATGCATGGCAAACAGAAAGATAACCCCCCCCCCGGAACAATATAATGATAAAAGTGGCAATAGCATGTTGGAAAAGATGTACGAAAAGAGTGGAAGTTGGTCATCCATATTCCCCAGCTCTGCCACTGGCGGTGCTTGCCATAGAAACTAGGGGGAGGGGGCCGGGAAACACGGGACTTGGCCCCTGGTTGTCAGCTGGAATAGAAGCAGTGGGAGGACTCTTCAAGGAGGGAGTGTTGAGGGGATTTGTTGATTTGACGGAGGAGGGTGTTCCCGGGGGACAGTTCCTGCTGTACGGGAGGCTAGTACACACTCTTAAAGCTCACTGGGATACGGTGAACGCGGAACCTGACACACATGGGGTTCTGCACTCGCTGTTGACATTAGGAGAGGAAACACATCTAATCACCAAAATATATCGGGCCCAAGTTGAGGCAGCTTTAGACCCCCTACGGTCGCTGAGAGGACATTGGGAGGGCACAGTTGGGCGGGAACTCACAGACTCAGAGTGGAAGAGAATACTGGCTTACCCCCGGAAGGTATCACGCAATACACGGTTAAGGTACCTTCAATATAATTATTTGCACAGAACGTACCTCACACCCCACAGGCTATTCCGTATATACGGAGGAACCCCAGGGACTTGCCCGAGATGCGGAGGAGGAGGGGCGAATTTTGACCACATGGTTTGGACTTGCCCGGTGATCCAGACTGGCTGGAGGGAAATATTGCCCACTCTAACTGAATTGTTTGAGTTTGAGTTGAGACCCACCCCCGAGATGTGCCTGCTGGGTCTTAGACCAGCTGCACTCTGCGGAAAAGTGAAGGGGCGCTTCCTGGACCTCACTCTGGCCCTTTATAAGAGACTAATCTCGAGGGGCTGGAAAGCCGCAGATCGCCCTCTGCTGACTGACTGGAAAAATGATATATCAACATGGTCTAGAGCTGAACTACAGGTCCTAAAAGCAGAAGAAGCCAGGAATATCCGCCAGGTTCTTATAGCTCCGGGGTGGGAGAATTTAATGACGAGCTGGGAGAGTATAACTAAGAGACTGGCAAGCCCAGTAAGAGAAACCAGTGAATCCCAATCCACGCCGAGAATGGAATCAAGCGATAGAAGCACATAGGCAGGCACCCAAAACAGACCCAGCCCACACATAGCTTTCATTGAGAGTAAAGGTTTGAAGACAGATGGACCTCAGACCCCCACCCCACCGACAGACATGGCAAGCAGTGTGAGCGACCCGCCATCCCCACGATGTGCCGGCGCGCCCTGGGCTGACATTTTCCCCCGCTCAAAAATGGATATGTCATAGTACCCTCAAGTCAACAACTACAAAAGCCATTCGCACAAAGCCGTATAGTTGGCCTCCTGGGGTCTGTTCTTTCTTTTTTCACCCCTTCCTCCTTTTCCCTACCCCCAATTAGCTAGCACCTAACCCTTTACACCACCCTCCCAAGTTACAAGGAAGAAGGGGTTTAAGTTTGTTGTTCGATTGTTGATTATGCAGAATAGTGACATGAAGAAAGGACATGCGCTTGAACAAGTAAAAGAACACAGTTTGTTGAATAAAGAAAAATAGTTCAAACAATAAACGAAAAGTACAACATAGAATCAGGAACAAAAGTGCATGTGAAATAAACAAGTATGTAACTGTATAACAGCAAAATGTTAATAAAAATATATAAAAAAAAAAAAAGTGATCCTTGAGAGTGTTATTCATTAATGAAAGAGGGTTTAGGTTTCCACTAACTGCCCCTTCATTTACTCTCATGAGATTGATTGCTTTCAGAAGCACACACAGCTGGTTTTCTGATTCAGGCTGGCATATTGACTGTGCCCTTAGTACCAGAAGGGTCAGAAATCTGAACCCTGTGATTATAGGGAGTCCTAGAGAACACATCATTGCCAATACCTTTGTGATGACTCTTGGTGTTCATGGGACTCCAAAGAGCAGGGCCCCAACGAATAATGCCTCTCTGTCCCCCTGGGCAAAGCTCAGGAACCTTTGTATTACGGTAAAATGTGTGTGGTGGGAAAGTAACCAGTGGCTATGAGAGGAATAACATTCTATAAGAACATTTTGAAAGTCTTCACAGACAGAAATGTGTCTTCTCCTTTTAAGTCAAATAGTGGCCTCAAATCTCCTGCATGCTTTTAACCAAGAACAGATCTATTTTTTCTTTCATCTTGAAGAATTTCTGTAATTGCTTTCTGGTGGTATAATTTCTGGACACTTTGTAATAAAGCCTCCATTTTGAGAGCTGGGAGAAGAGATGTACTTTACAACCAGGATCTTGGAGCAGGCAACCTGAATTCCAGATGATAATATTCTGATATCACTCTAAGGCCCAGTGATCCAGAATGTTTATCTTCCAATTGCTCACAAAGTGCAGTAGTCACCCTCCTCCTGGAAACATATCTGAAGGCAGTCAGCAGTTAGGTGGCTGGTTGGGTGTGATAACATTGTATTAGTATTTTTCAATGTAGGTGGCCCTCCGAGTGCGAGCATGCCCATGGAAGGACCTTCTTTGGTGTTACCCATATTGTTGCTAGTTGTGTGGCATAGGAAGGACTTAGGGTTTTGAGCCCTAAATGGTTACAACAACTTTGTATCTACTGCAGATTCTATTAAACAGGTCATCTAATTTTCAACCAAACAGTCTGTCCTCTTTATGGTAGATGTGATATTTATGATCTCTGCACTGAATCAAGATTCTATGTTCTTATCTATATATGTCCCTGCTTATAGTGATGACTTCCGCTGAAGTTGCAGTTGTACACAAGGCATCAAAAGCAGTACCTTACATAAAGTGCACCACCAGCTCCAGATTGTCTGTTAGCGGAAATTATTCCCTTAGTATTATTGCATAGTATTACTGTTACTACCGGAGCCGTGGTTTCTTGCCCACCTATGATGTATCAAGCCTCTTACAACCTGAAAGTTACCTTCTTCCTCTCTAATGATCTCAGACCCAGGCCCTGTGTAATTCCCTTTGATTTACAAAGTCATGTGATTTTGAGAAAATATATATTTGGGTCTTGTCTTTGCCTATGGAAGTTGCTTATTATAATGGTTGGGCCTGGATCTAAGACAACAGATGCAAATAAACTCTTTTAGACTTCTATTGGTGTGTAGATTTGCTTCACCAGTTCCAATAATTCTATACAGTGCCCACCATTCTGCATAGTTTCAAAACAAATCTGGAATTCTTTAATAAGGGCTGAAGAAGTATAGTCTGCATAGTAGGCAGAAGTTAGACATGGCATACTTGGCCTGGTTTCCCCCTCACTTTCTCCTTTCAGACTACCTATTTGCTGACTTCGTTTTTGTTGACTTTAGGATTCTGCACACTTTACCAGTCCTGAAGTACTTGTGCTGTTTCCTTAAAACATAGTAGAATTGGCTTATCTCCAATTGGCATATTTAATTTACTAGTAAAGTGGCACTACCTCTGCCTAGGGTCTGTAAATTGAATGATACTAGTGGGCTTGCAGCACTGTTTGTGCCACCCGTTTAAGTAGCCCTTTAAACATATTTCAGGTCTACCATTGCCGCCTGTGTGCAGATTTAAGCTGCCATTTCAACCTTGAAAAATAAACCTTTTTGACAAACTCTATATAAGCCACCCCTAGGGCAGGCCCTGGGTAGCCCAGGTGGAAGGGTACAATGTATTTAAATAGTAGGACATGTACTTTTAAGTTTTGCATTTCCACTTAAACTCATTTTCACTGCTGCAAGGCCTACCACCCCCATTTGATAACATTGCAGTTACCTTATTATCTTAACTTCCAAATGGGAACAGTTAATTAATGCATGTTTGGTGTCCTTGGAATTGTAGTGAAAAATCCTACCTTATGGTGGCGTCAAATTTTAAATTACAGTTTTGAAAATGCCACTTTTAGTTAGATGGTATTTTCCTGCCTTAGCTATTTGGTGCCTGCAGCCTGCATCTGAGTCACATGAGTGGGTGTGGCTGACAGTTGGGTTTTGTGTATCCCTCATAGATTGCCACACACAGTAGAGAACTTAGGTGTGCCTGGGTAGACCATTACTGGTAGGATGTGAGGGAGGAGCTGGGTACAGCCACACTTATACTCAAATAGGCTGTGTCCTGGCTCCATACAAAAGACTGCATGCCCCCCCATAGTTAGTTTAGAGCCTAGGAGAGGAAGGCAGGGCAACTGTGCACTTCAAAAGCAAGCCTTTAGTAGCTTCTCCCTATTCAAAGACACAATTGGGTGGAAATATTGGACCTCAGACACTAACTCTTCAGAACACTTCTGGACCTGTGGATATTCTGCCAGAAAGAAGGACTGTTGTGCTACTGAAAGGACTGTCACTCTACTGGACTGCTGCTGTGAAGGACTGCTGCTCTTCTCTACTGACCTGCTGCCCTCTTGCCTGGGTGAGAAGGACTGGACCTGCATCTGTTGAACCCAGGACCCCAGAATGACTCCAAGAGCTATTTGGCTGGCTTTCTGACTTGTGCCTCAGGGACAGAAGGCACCAACAAACTCGACCCCAGCAGCTGGACTCTGCCCTCAGTGAGTCTACCTTGCCAAGTGGTGCCATCCCAATCCTGGATCCTTGAAAGTGGGCCCAAGGCGTTTTGCCAGTCTGTGTGGATCCAGCGGAACGAATGCGTCGTCTCTGCTGTGTGGCGCAACCCGGAACAGAACTAACACATTGTCACTTCTGTGTATATCTTCCCTGTCGCAAACATCTGCATTGCTTTGCAGCTCGCCACCTCATCAGAACTGCTGCTGTACAATGCATCCTTGGAGCAGGCCCTCGCATCCCTTGTCAACGACAGCCTCAACAATGACACCAAACTCTGCATCGCAACTCCACTCAACTGTTGCATCACCCGGACTGATCGATGCATCCTGGATGCCGGACTTCGCATAGCAAGCCCTCGTGGGATCCTCAATGATGATGAAGGACCTTACATTACACTCTTGTCACATCTGTGCAACCTACGTTCCACGCTGGCCCTCGCAACTCTTCGCAAACCAGGATTCAAGGTACAATGTTCAGCGGGTCTAACTGGGTATCTGTAGCCGACCTGCAAGTCTGGCACCACCAGATATCCACAGTTGGCGCTTTGTGCTTTTTCTTGCTATTTTCAGTGAACTCTAGAAACATGCATATCTACGGTTCTACTAATTGTAATTTTGTGGTTTTGGTCCTGTATATTTATTTAAAAATACTCTATTTGTATAATCTGGTGTCGGATTCTTTTTGTGTGGTGTTTTCACTTTATTACTGTTTGAAGTGTTGCACAAATACTTTACACATTGCCTCTAAGTTAAGCTTGACTGCTCTGTGCCAAGCTACCAGATGGAAGAGCACAGGTTAATTTAGGGTTGGTTTGTGCCTCACCCTTACAAGGGTTGTAGTTACTGCTTTACCAGGGCTCACACCTACAACCCAGTTTCTTACAGCCGCGCGTAATGAAAAAATCACTGCTGCATAAGGCCTTTTAAAGGCGCTCACAAGCGTATCCATATGGTCATATTGTAACGAATGTCAGATTTAGGATAAAGAAGGACTTGACTATCAATATGGTGGTAACTTTAGGTGTTGAGGCTTTTCCACCCTTGGGACTGAGCCCTTTTTGATGTTTTGGGGGTCCGTACTTAGGCCTTCATAACTTGTTTCCAGAACAGGTATCCTTGGCATTCTTCCCACACAACCCCACCCATATTTTGGCGATTGTAATGTTACCCACGGTTGGTGGATTGCTATGAAGGGAACTGAAAAAATAATATAGCAGTTTGTTTTTTGCTGAAAAATGGGAAAAAATGTTGTACAGTAAAGCATATTTTTTCTTAAAACAGCAGCAACAAAAGGTTTGCTGTGCTAAGATCCCCATATTTCCAGCTTACAGAAGCAATCTCAATTGTAAAAGAAAAACATTCTTTAGCATGTTTGCATTTTTTATAACTGGCAGTCCATGCTTCATATTTTTGTGTTTTAAACCTACTTGCAGTCTGCATTGGGAACAGGTGTCAAACCTATGGGTGAATCTGGGAATTATACTTTTCTGAAAACTAGACAAAATAAATTCAGCAAGTGGTTCTTTGTGTAGATTGCTCATGCGTTTCTCAAAGAAATCCCCGAAATAATTAAAAACAGTAGGAAATAACAGCAATTGGTGACAACGTTTGGATCAGTAACTTTTTGCACTGATGGGCGATTTACAAAAGTGACATACCATTGTGTCCATCAGACCATTGTTGTCACAGCGCCATATACAGTGCCTGTTGGTTGTCCAAAGGCATGTGCTATTAGTAGCCAACAATTAAACTTTGGCTTGTAATGACTTTACATTGTAAACCAACCATGCAGCAATTCATATGGCAAAATCTAATGAATGAAAAAATAATGATCCTATGATTCAGATAGTATTTTGTAAAATTAGTTCTTTCTTTGACACAGGCTTACATTTAGAAGCCAAAAATGGAAAGAAATCCAGTTGGTATTACAAATGAGCTACTATTCTGTGTTCCCACAATTCTGATAAAAAATATACCCTACTTTTGTGGGTGAACCTATTGCCCATGGCAGGAAAGGTCCCAAAATGTGATGTAGAGACATCACATTCTTGGCATGACAATCAACCCTTTTGGCAATGTGGATAGCTACGCAATTTGGGCTGAGTTCAGTCACCACCCATGGAAACCTACCAAACCCAGACATTTCTGAAAACCTAGAAAGTTGTGTGACTTTTGGAGATCTCACTATATTTTCTTACCAAGCATACCATGTAAGCCTAGGCTAAAATCAGGCACTTTCTTCTCAATTCTGGGCCACACCACTCTGCTCTAGACCTCTCCACTCTACATCACTCCACATAATGTCACTCTACGGCACTGTACGCCACTCTACTCTACGCAACTTCAAGTCACTTTCCTCTATCCCACACCAATCTATTCCACTTTCTACCACTCCACTCTACGCCACTCTGTGCCACTGAACTTTATGCCACTCCACACAATGCCACTCTATTTCACTTCACTCTATTGTATGCCACTCTACTCCACTCAATGGCCCTTGTACTCTATGCACTATAATCAGTGCCACTCCATCCAATGCCACTACACTCCACGTCATGTCATGCCACTCAACACAATGCCACTCTACACCACAACTCTCTACTCTGTGCCACTCTACTCCAATCCACCCCGTTCTATGCCACTCTTCTCTGCACCACTCCACTCCACTCCACTGTACTCTACACCACTCTACTCTAGACCAGTCTACTCTATGCCACACCACTCTACACCCCTTCACTCTATGCCACTCTAGTCTATGCTATTCTATGCCACCCTACTGAACCCCACTCCACTCTATGCCACTCCACTCTACCCTACTCCATGCCACCCTACTGAACCCCACTCCACTCTATGCCACTCCACTCTACCCTACTCCACTCCACTCTACCCTACTCCACTCTACACCACATCATTCCTTTCCACTCTACTCCACTCTCCTCTATGACATGCCACTAACTGTTAGCCATGCAGAATAACAGCCATGCTTTTGTATAGCGTGGCTGAAAAACATTGGCAAAGCCAATAGCTCTCATATAGGCAAAGCCTATTGTCTTTGCCAATGCTTGTCCTTCTTGCATCTTTCAGAAACTCTCCAATCGCATATATCACACCTAATCTCTTTCTTCTGCAGTGACCTCTTTTGAATCTTATGCATATCTTTTACTTCACCCCCGTCCACACAGACCACATCCCTCACCTATAAGCACTACATTTTTGTTAACTATCCCGTCAATATTTTGACAACTGTGTACGTCCATTACACAACATTGCATGCAATTACAATTGGTACACCTGTCCATTGCTGTGTGTGCTCTACAGAGAGGCCAAGGATCAGATGAGCATGTTTTAGGAACACTTTTACCCAACACAAATGGGGCACACTTTAATCCAAAGAAGAAGGGTTTTATCATCATTCACACAAAATGTTCTACCAGACTTCCAGTTGTGGGTGATGAGACCCGCGGGGAGGGGTATTCCCCTCCTTCGATTGGAGAGCACTGACTGACGCGGATGAGACGCGCAGTGTTTTGGGTCATAGAGATTCCCCACGTGGTGAGCAGTCCTGCATTTTTATAGCAGAGACACAGTGGCCTCTCGTTGGGGTGTTTTAACGCCTGTGCCCCTTATCAGCCATACACCGGTGCTGCCCGAGGCACACCGTACAGGCGTGTTCAGTTTATGGAGGCCCCTGTATAAAGTATATGGAAATAAATGGATATGGATTCCTTCCAGGAACTCTGATCCTGATTTTCTCTGGTTTGGTGTCTACCTTTATTTTGTCCTTATTATGACCTCGGAGGATTCGTCCTAACAAGGGATCGAAACGTCCAGTTCATCCTCTGCCCATCCTTATCTTTTATTGTTGGATACAGGATTCTCATATTGTATCATTTTGGGTTATAATCGCTCAACCCAGTAATCGGAGAACGATTGGGCGCCTGGTGCATTAAAGATTTTGTATATATACACTTTGTGTCATCGTTCACTGATTGTCACTTGTTCACTGTGCCGTCACTTGGAGTACCTTTGTCCTTCTTGAGAAATGCAATAGTTTGTAATATGGTGTATGTTATTAATACTTCTTGAAAGCTGATATCTGACTCATATGGTAGGTCAATGTAATTTCCACGTCTTGCTATTACAGTTTTGTGAAAAATATTTGTTCCCTGTAGAACATTTTGCGTGAATTATGAATACTTTTATCACACACTAATGGGCACTGAAAGAAATTCACAATGTCTTCACTCTGAACTTCACAACTCTTAATCACATTCTGTTATAAACACCCACCTATAACCTCAACTCATACGAACAGCTAGAAGCAATCCATTTCATGGACGAGACAAGACAGGAGTAATATGTTGCAGCTACAGGCACGCAACATCTTGGAAAAAAACAAAAACCCTCAAGGAATGCAAGAGTAAGTAAAATGTGAAAAGTAACCAGGAACAACATTGCTGTTTCCAGGCAGAGAGAGAAGTGTTTTTTCCCAGCTGCTGCTATCCCCTGAAGGTGAAGACAAGGGGCTGTGAGCAAGACAGTTACAGATGAGACACCAGCCCACTCGACACCCTAGGCTCTCCTCCACATCACCACCCCACACCCCCAGCAATGTCTAGCCTCACCAGGGTTGTAATGAGGGCCTTAGTGTGGTTAATTTAAGCCACGTGACCCGGAACCAGCGCAATGAAAAAATAGTAAAACACAAAGGCATCAGCTATATCTAAATGGTCAGTATGAAACCTACTGACCTTATCATAAACTTTGTCAATAGCCATCAGGGTTTCCACCTGGTGCAGTTGAGCTTCCAGAAGTCTACCTGCTTTCTCCTCATGCCCATAGTGCCTTTGCTTCAGCTTCATCAGTGCCTGTTCTCTCTGCTCAGCGAAAAAGCTATTCAAAGGTCTATAATGCCACTTCTAACTGACACTTTATTTTAAACAAGGACACCCTGATATAGCACAATATGAGGTCTCCGAAGTACTGTTCTATAGCCAATTGCTCGGCAGGGCCCTCTTAACGGACTTGGGGGCCCTGCAGCAAACGTATTTTGAGGGGCCCTATTCTGAAGAGCTCTGAATTTATAATTCAATTTCAACTCTTTCATGGCTCCTTTTGCCAGGTCACTAACATTGCACGGGCACACCTGTCCAAATTCTAAGAGGCATACTTATGAGAGGCTTGCGTCGCCGGAGCAAGGCTCTGAATGGCGTCATAGATAGGGAGTAAGACAAGGCAGCGCAAGTTGCTGCGTTGGCTTACTCTGCACCAGGGAAGCGTTCCATGGGCGTTGCAGTGGGTTTTTCCCACGCAACACCCATGGATTTTGACAGTGCTCCAGATTTACTTAATCCCTTAAACCTGGGGCAGCGCCAAAAGCTTACACCTCTCCTCATCAAGCTTAACAAAGAGAAATATTTTCATTTTCTCCTTGTTTTTCCTGTTTCTGTGTGTGCTGCATTCTGCAGGATATATAGAAAAAGGAAAACGCCTCTCTGGGCTGTTTTTGTTCAGGAAGGTTCCTTTTCCTGCACAAAAACATTACGGCTTGCACTATGGTGTGATGGTGCCTGCCTTGCCATTAGGCAGCCAATTGTGCGCCAGTGCAGGGGGAAAGGACAGGAATGCACTGTCATCCATACATACCAGACCCAAACCAGAGAGCAGGTGCAAGCGGCGGCAAGCACAGGGACAGAGAGTGCTCTTTTGGGAGCTCCCCAATTTTGTTCAGCCCCAAATTCCACCGCCTAAATCGTACTGTGGAGACATCAAAATCATCTATCACAAAACAAACTGGTTTTGTAAGGCAGGCACCTGTGTTTTTGGTCCTGGGCTTGGCGGCCATATAGGGAAACATACTAAACCCAGACATTTCTGGAAACTAGACATCCAGGGTAGTCCACAGAGGTGTGACTTGTGTGGATTCCCCAAAGTGTTCTTACCCAGAATACCCTGCAAAGCTGAAATGTTGAATAAAAACTCTATTTTTACTTGCATTTCTGTCACACAAACTAAAGGAATATGCTGGGATCCACGAAATTCCTACCACCCAGTATTTCCCTACCTGTCCTGACAAAAACACTATCCCACTTGAGTGCTTGTACCTAATGCCTGCATCAGGAATGGATCACCCCAGGGTCAACAGTTGCCCTCATGTAACGACCAACATTGACCGTTGTGTGATCTATTCCTGTCGTGGGCACTAGGCCTACCCACACATGTGAGGTACCATTTTATTGGGAGACTTGGGGTAATGCTGGGTGGAAGCAAATTTGTGGCTCCTCTCAGATTACAGAATTTTCTATCACCGAAATGTGAGGGTAACAGAACCTGGTGAGAGCCCCACAAGTCACTCCATCTTGGATTCCCCTTGGTGTCTAGTTTTCAAAAATGCACAGTTTTGGTAGGTTTCCTTAGGTGCCGGCGGAGCTAGAGGCCATAACCCACAGTCCATGTTTTGTTTCCTGTCGCAAGCATTAGGCACACCCACGCAAGTGAGGTACCATTTTTATCGGGAGACTTGGGGGACGACAGAATAGCAAAACAAATGTTATTGCCCCTTGTCTTTCTCTACATTTTTTCCTTCCAAATGTAAGACAGTGTGTAAAAAAGACGTCTGTTTGAGAAATGGCCTGTAATTCACATGCTAGTATGGGCACCCCGAAATTCAGAGAGGTGCACATAACCACTGCTTCTCAACACCTTATCTTATGCCCATTTTGGAAACACAAAGGTTTTCTTGATACCTATTTTTCACTCTTTATATTTCAGCAAATGAATTGCTGTATACCAGGTATAGAATGAAAATCCATTGCAAGGTGCAGCTCATTTATTGCCTCTGAGTACCTAGGGATCTTAATGAACCTACAAGCCCTATATGTCCAGCAGACTTAACAGTATATTGCTTTCTAATTTAAAACGTGGGGAAAAATGGCTGTTTTTTACAGCTCAATTTCAATATTTTTTTTCCAGCTGTTATTTTCTGTAGGAAAACCTTGTAGGATCTACACAAATGATGACCCCTTGCTAAATTCTGAATTGTGTCTACTTTTCAGAAATGCTTAGTGTTAGAAATGGAGTCTTTGGTTGGCAGTCAGGTTACCCCCTGTCCAAACAAGGACCCTCACTCTAGTCAGGGTAAGTCACACACAATCCAAACTATCCTGTGCCCACCCTCTGGTAGCTTGGCACTGAGCAGTCAGGCTTAACTTAGAAGGCAATGTGTAAAGTATCTGTGCAATAAAGCATACAATACCACCATATAACACCACAAAAAAACACCACACAGTGTTTAGAAAAATATATAATATTTATCTGGATAAATGCAGGTCAAAATGATTAAAGTTGAAATAAGCAAATGTAGGGGTATCACTGAAAGTGATATCAAGTGTCTTAGAGTTGAAATATTACTGTAAAAGCAATAAAAAGTGTCTTAAGTTCTCCTAGAAACAACAAGTGTCTCTTGCAGGGCAAAGTACCTGGTTTACGTTGAAAAATCCTCGCAAGGGACTGCAGAGGAGGAGGTGCATGGAAAATGGTGAGCATGCGTCGGTTTCGCCCCTTCGCACACGGACATGCGTCATTATTTTCCATGCGAGGAAGACGTTGGGTCGATTTCCGGAGCGTGGACTTGGATCCTCTTCGGGTTGCAGGGTTTTCAGATGCCCTGGGATGATGCGTGAAATCCTGGGCTTGCGGAGCGAAGTCACAGGGGCTGCGTCGATTCCAGTAGGCAATGCGTGGAATTTTCTTCCACACGGCAAGCGCTGCATCGATTCTTCTCAGGAAGTCGGGCGGCGGCGTTCTGAGTCGGCTTGTGTCGATCCAGTAGGGCCGTGCATTGAAGTTCCGGTTGCGTCGCTGGCGCTGCGTCGATCTTCTGTTGCGAAGTCGGGCTGCGTCGTTCTGGGCTCCGTGTGCGGTGAATTTTTCACTGCGAGCAGGTTGCGCGTCATTCTTGCCAGGCGGTGCGTCACATTTTTGCCGCACGGGGATTTCAGCTGCAGGAGAGAAGTCTTTTTGGTCCTGAGACTTCAGGGAACAGGAGGCAAGCTCTATCCAAGCCCTTGGAGAGCACTTCTGCAGCAAAGCAAGAGAGCAGCAAGACAGCAGGGCAACAGCAAGGCAGCAGTCCTCTTCAGAAAGCAGTCAGGTGAGTCCTTTAGGCAGGCAGGTTCTTCTTGTCAGGGTGCAGGTTCCGGTTCAGGTATCTTCTCCAGTAAGTGTCTGAGTTGGTAGGGCAGAGGCCCTGTTTTTATACCCAAATGTGCCTTTGAAGTGGGGGAGACTTCAAAGACTGGCTTAGAAGTGCACCCGGTCCCCTTTCATTTCAATCCTGTTTGCCAGGGTCCCAGTAAAGGGTGTGCAGTCCTTTGTATGAGAGCAGACCCTCCACCCTCCCAGCCCAGGAAGACCCATTCAAAATGCAGATGTATGCAAGTGAGGCTGAGTATCCTGTGTTTGAGGTGTGTCTGAGTGAATGCACAAGGAGCTGTCAACTAAACCCAGCCAGACGTGGATTGTAAGGCACAGAAAGATTTAAATGCAGAGAAATGCTCACTTTCTAAAAGTGGCTTTTGTAAAATAGTAATATTAAACCCAACTTCACCAGTCAGCAGGATTTTGTTTTACCATTCTGGCCATACTAAACATGACCTTCCTACTCCTTTCAGATCAACAGCTACCACTCAAACAATGTATGAGGGCAGGCCCAATGTTAGCCTATAAAGGGAGCAGTTCTCACAGTAGTGTAAAAACGAATTTAGGAGTTTTACACTACTAGGACATGTAAACTACACAGGTACATGTCCTGCCTTTTACATACACAGCACCCTGCCCTAGGGGTTACCTAGGGCACACTTTAAGGGTAACTTATATGTAGAAAAAGGGAGGTTTTAGGCTTGGCAAGTACTTTTAAATGACAAGTCGAATTGGCACTGAAACTGCACACACAGGCCTTGCAATGGCAGGCCTGAGACAAGGTTAAGGGTCTACTTAAGTGGGTGGCACAATCAGTGCTGCAGGCCCACTAGTAGATTTTAATCTACAGGCCCTGGGCACATATAGTGCACCCTACTAGGGACTTATAAGTAAATTAAGTAGCCCAATTGGGTGTGATCTAATGTTACCATGTTTAAAGGGAGAGAGCATATGCACTTTAGCACTGGTTAGCAGTGGTAAAGTGCGCAGAGTCTAAAAACCAGCAAAAACAGTATCTCAAGAGTGGAGGGAGGCAGGCAAAAAGTTAGGGGTGACCACCCTAAGGCTGTCAGGTCTAACATTTAGCTTTCCGGGATCGAGCATTGGTTTCACACCCATTCCTGTCACTAACTGGAAGGAGGCTGAAAGCACAAAAAATAGTAAAAATGGGGTATGTTCCAGTAAAATGCTAAAATAGTGTTCAAAAATGTGGTTTTCTGATTCAAGACTGCCTGTCCCTGAAAGCTGGGAAGATGGTGATTGTAGCACCCCAAACCCTTTGTAGATGTCATTTTCAGGGAAAAACCACACGCCTTTTTCGGTAGCCCTTTTTTCCCATTTATCTGGAAAAAACGAAATTGTCGCTGTATTTTGGCTAATTTCTTGGTCTCCTCCAGGAAAACCACAAACTCTGGGTACCTTTAGAATCCCTAGGATGTTAAAGGACGTAAATTTGGTGTGGATAGCTTATGTGGACAAAATGTTATGAAGGCCTAAGCGCAAACTACCCAAATAGCCAAAAAAGGGATCAGCACTGGTGGGGGGGGGGTATAAGGCCCAGCAGCTAAGAGGTTAATAAGCAACTTAATGTGTTTACATGTAATATTCAGGGATAGTGAGGTGTGTTTTCAATAATGTAACACAGCAGCAGCTCTCTAATATTATTACAAATAATTTCTGCAACCTCCTCTCATTTCTCTTATACGAGGTCCTATTGTGAACTACAAGAAGGTTTTTTTATGGATGTTGCCTGAAACATAAACACAACATTGCTCTGCTAAATGTTTGTAAGAGACTCTCACACATCACCACATTACAAATAAATTAAAGTAAGACGGTACTTAAAGCAATCTGTTTAAAATGTATTCAAGTTTTTCAGGGTAAGACTCTCTGCAGGACAGAGTTGGCTCTATCAGAGGGTCCCCCTTACAGGCTGGTACCCTGGGCCAGAGCCCACTTTGCCCGTGCCTTTAAAAGTCTCTATTACTGGGTCTGGCAGTGGCTATCTCCCTCCACAGGTGTACTGCACAAATCTTTATTCAACGCAATGTAAGAGCATAAGCCAAGTTTTAGAATCAATCTAGAGCTTAGTGGAATGAATGGTGTTCATAACAAAGTGCTAGAACAAAGTATTATAATACACTACATTTCTGTTGTACAGATACATGGTTCTAATACTTGCAGGATTTTTTTTATGTATGAAGAACATTCTGTTCTTAATTTACAGGTTATTTGTGTGGGTGGTGTGCACTGTGTTCAGGGCCACCAGACAAATTGCTTCTTATTGTTTGTTTAACAAGGAGATTGGTGCTTACTTTTCTTTCTCTTGAGTGCAAAGTGAGAGGATTTGTAAATTGAACGATGGGACAATCTTGCTGGTGAGAAAAGAAAGACTATAGGATGAATTGTTTTTCAACCACACACCAAAGTTTAAATAAATAAAAATGAGCTCAGGGTTAGAACAGGGCAGCATGGAGGTTGGTTGATGGTCACTAAGAGACCAGCAATGCCATGTTTCCCTGCTCCGAGCACGATGTGCTGTTCCAGTCTAGGTTTTTTTCTGGGAACTCTGGCACTTGTAGTGATGTTTATTCCATGATAAAACAGGACTACAAATCCCATAATTCAAAGAAAAGAAAATCTGGATTGGAGTAACACATCACAAATGGGCGTGGGAAATTTGGCAGCTGGGAGGACCTTGAAAATATTTATGGATGTTAGTAGAGAACATCTTAAGAACTCTGATGGCTGTACAAAGGAGTTGAGGACTGACTATCAGAGAGTACTTTGCTTCAAAGCTACAGACAATTGTGAACGCTGAATTTTTACTAATGAATATTCATGTACATTGAATTTTAACTCTGCATAGAATTTGACTTAATGTAGAAAATAATGCACAACTTAGAAAATGCACCTACTTGAGTGGCCATCAGTAATTACAAAGTGTCCTTGTTAATCGCTTCTTAAAATGTGTTTGATGTGCTCACGTTTAGATTAATGTAGTAGTATGTTATATAATAATGATTACTTATTATGTATTTGCTTTATTAGTTGTAGGTCTTAAGTTAGCGAGGTCTTGGGCCTATTTGCACATCCTCATGTTAAGTTGCACTGTTTAAGTAATTCACATGTTTAGAGAGTGCATACTTGTGTTGTTTTACTGTTATGACCAAACGCTAGTAAATGGTTTCTTTTCCCATGAAAACTGCTTGCTAGAATATTCTGTATTAGTTATCGCTACATTGTAAAATTTAGTGTGTGAGAAAGCAATGTTCCCAGGAGCTAACAATGGATGCACTGACTGAAGAACCGAGAGATACAAAATTGCTACCTGAAGAGTCCGACAATGGGAACAGGAGAAGAGGAGCTAATCATCGACATGTGAAAGACAGTATAGTTATATCTTAGATTTGAAGTTCTACTTTCATTGGGCTAAATGTAAACGTACGATTCTTTGATCAATGGCAACGTGGAAAGAGTTTTAGAGAATTTAAACGTAGCATGACTGTATTGAGAGAAGGGAGGTCATTGTTTTCCCTAATCCTTTGCTGAGAAGCCATTCTGATTATTCTCATCTTCCATGCACTTTCCCATTTTCCTTCTCCATCAATGAGGTGTACTCGCCTTGATTCCTTATTTAGAGAAGTCTATCTTAAACTCTATTGCTTAAACTTCTTATGCTGAATCCTGACCCTTAGACTTTGCTTTACAAATGGTTTGGATAGCTTAGAGTCCCCTGGATTCTGAACCATTTCCTTTCATGGTCCAATGCTGATGCTGACCGAACAGATGTCCCAATTGACGAAGACAGTCGCAGCTTGCTGATCTATATTTGAGGAGAGGTATTAATCAAATGTTACTGTGTTGATGAAATTTGTCTTTTGTTCCTAGGTACAAACCACTAGTTTGATAGAACCATAGTAAGATGTTTTCCAAATTTGTGTTGACTAAAATTGTTTTTGCATGAAGCCCAACATGCTAATGCTAATTAAAGGGTTAGAAAGAGAAGTCCTGAAATGTTAAAAAGTTGCTATTATTAGATAATTGATGTTACTCAGTTGTTGAACCTAGATGTATGCTATATCTGTTTCACAGTTGTTCTTGCTATTGATTTGTACTGTAACACTAGAATGCGTAGTGTTCCATGCTTTGATTAAATTGAGATTCTTTAGAAGATTTGGTCAACCAGTGCTGTTCTTATATGTGTATCAGACTGTGCTGGGATTGATTTACATGATATTAGCATTGTTAATATAGGGAAATTAACATTCTAACTTTTACATAAAGTTGTGGTTATTCATGGCCAAAGGGGTCATGGTGCGGAGTAATTACTGACTCCTAAGATTATTGTTACTATTGATTGATATTGTTATTGATTAGTGTTGGGATTGAGCGTATGGTGGGAATATCTCTAAGAGCAGTCAAAAGTTCCATCAAACCTCTAATGCGTTCCCTTATAAATTAAGATAAGAAACCAAATAAGGTCAGACACGCTCACAGAGATGGTAGCAGAGTATGATGGTTTGTCTCCTCAAAAGCCCATCATAGAGGCCCAGTACATGGTTTGTCTCCTTAAGAGCCCATCATCATATGGTCAGTCATTTGCAATTGCCCTCTACAGAAGGTAAGGGAGTTGCATGGTCACGTCTCCTTAAGAGGCTACCACAAAAGTTTCTCCTTGGAAAATAGCTGGTACCCAGAGATTGTTGTGGGGTAATGGTTAGTCCCCTACAGAGAGAAAATAATTTGCAGCTTGGGTAAGAGAAACTGGTGAAAATTTAGATTTTCAGATTCGATGATACAAAGTGGAGAGAAAATGTGTCCCTAAGAATTTAGAATGACTTTCCCAGAACCTTGGACCTTGCCAATGATTGTTTGAAGATGTTCTTGGCATTCTAGTGACAGTGTGAATGGATTAGGTTTTGTGCTTCAAGCTTATGCAAATCACAGGTGAATTGAGAGGTTTGTGATGATTTAAGGAGTTTGCGTACTCCGAAGTGTGAGAGTAGGGAAGTCGTCGAACTTCACATGTGTGTGGCGCTTTGTGCTAAAAAATTGTCCACGTGTTGTTGGTATACGGACCCTGTGAGGTCTAAGACTCCGGAGTATATTGAAAAGTGTATGTACACTTGTTTTTTGTTGAAAGTTGTCTGTTTAGTAGGTTGTTCGGGCATGGTCGACAAGCCTGAGTGCGTGTCGAAGGGAGTGAAATAATTTTTTAGACTGAGATTTGACGAGTCCTATGTGCACCAGGACAGACCCAATGACCAGTTGAGAGTAAAATTTGCGGGTCGAATTTTGCTTGCGAATCAGGGGAACTGAGAAAGAAAGAGTAGCTGCTAGAGCGAAAGGCCGTCAGTGAAAAATCTGTAAGGTTTCTGAAGTAATTTTGTTACCCTACCTGTAGTAAAAGGACAAATCGGGTTTTGATTTTATTTAGTGCTTGCAATAATTTTGCATTAGTTTTGTGTGAGACTGAGTTTAGGAGGACAAGCCGAAAGACTTTGTCAGCCGCTGTACGTGTGGGTGTGATGTCACTGGAGCCACGCTGGAATGGGTCAGTTAGCGAGAAGGGTCGCGCACAGATTGGCAGACAACCGTGAAGCGCAATTGGTTGAGAAGGTTGGCGAGAAGGATTTCGGGATTGAAAGTCACTTCCTGATTTGATTGAAAGTAGCGTAAAATAACCGAAGATGAGATTTTTCATGGCTTTAAAGTGGGAGAAGTTACACCACCAGAAGGTACACCTGCCTACGTTGTGTTTGAAGAATAGGGTGCTGCGCCATGTCTTTGGCTGAAACAATGGTGCAAATGATAGAGAAAGATGGGAGCTTAGCGTTTCCTGCCCACGGAACATTTAATCTGAGGAGTCTAGAGAATTTGAGGAGAGTATTGTATGATTTGAAACCTCCTCCAAGACCAGCACAGTTTGAAGCCTTAGCAATTTGGGAACCAGTGCCCAGACAACAACAGCAGCTAAAATTTGAAAGAAGAATGAGGAAGGCTGATAAGACACTAGCAAAGGCTAGATGGGACAGTGATCAGAAATTTTGGAGAACCAAGACTTTACAGGGAATTAAGTTGCTTCCTGCAATTACACAGGAGAATGAAAACAAAGGTAGGAAGAGCACTAGAAAGAGGGATTTGTATCCTTCTCATGACACGGAGCAGAAATCCACAGCAGCTTGGAAATCTTTGACACACAATGAAGAGTCAGATGATGATGAATTCATTTTACAATTATTGTGAAATCGTCCCCGCCAAATGTAGCACATGAAACAAGTTCAAACACCAGTGTAGACCCTACAGCCCCAATATCAGTTGAATCAACTCAGAACCAGTTACAGATTAGCCAAAATTCTCCCGTCACTTCTACGATTCAAAGGCCTATGCTGCAAATGGATATTCCAAGAATTTATCCTGATGTACCCATTGTAGATACTGCAACAAACGTGATAGTGCAGACTGGACAAGTTTATCAGAAACCAACATTGGTCCAGATAGAGTCTATCCTGAATTTGATATCCCCGATACAGTCACAGACAGTTCTGAGATACAACCCCCATAACAGGATCACAAACAGAAACATTCACCTTGACAAATCAGAATACAGGTCTAATGCATCCACAAGACCTGAATGTCAGACCAAGCCCCAATGCAGTATAAGTACCAATTACCATAGGTCTGGTCATACCTCTGTTTGCCCAGGGAAATAACAAGAATAGTGAACAGAAGTCTCTGAATCTGAGTATAGAAAGGGAGAGATATAACATGAATGCAAGAATGACAACTCTCATGAGACCAACATTTGATGGAACAGGCCCGTTAGTTGATTTAAGTCCTTTCAGGACTCCTCCAAATAATGAGCTACGATCCTATGTAGGTCCAAATCCAAGCACGGTGACACCAGAAACCCCGAACCTGACATTACAGCAAGAGCCAGGTGTGAGTCACAATAATGTTACATTACAAGGTTTGACAGCTCAGCAGTTAACTGGATGATTAGAGAGACTGAGTACTACTCAAGGAGATCCTACTGGAGAAAGTGCCCTGAACTTGACCAGACTTAGACTAGAGGCAGAGGACCTAATTGAGGGAACCATGGGGTATACAGGATTGACACATTCAAAGAAGACAAGTTGCATTACCTATGCAAGCTGATTACAAAACAGAAATAGTGCATCAGAAGTTAGCAGACTTAGCGGAGAAATATGACATAGAAATTGAGAAAATTAAGCATCTGAAGAGGAACTACAGGTTAGATTTCGACTCAAAAGATTTTGAGAACTTGAGAACATGAGAATACCAGGAATGAAAATTCACCTTAGGGAATTGATACAGAACATTCAAACATGGGGAGCATTAGACAAATGGGAAGGCAGATGGGGTAAGAAAAGAGACAAGAAGAAAAGGGATTCTACGAATCTTACTGCAAATGCGCAGCAGGGGTAGGACCCAGTGAAAATTCTACCCATGAAAGAGATTCCAGGAGGGAATTTTGTCCATGTCCCTTGGAGCAGAAGTAATCTTCTGTCTTTTACAAATGATTATCCCAGGTTGAGAGAGAAGCCAGTTGAATGGTACCAACAGACAGATAGGTGTCAGAAACTCGCAAAATGCCGGTGGGAGGACTTGAACACTTTGTTAGAGATAGTAATTCCAGCAGACTTATGGGTTGAATGCAAAAGGAGCGTAGATTGGCCAACAAGAGAACATCAGAGAAATCCAATAACAGGTGCACCATCCCCTGATGTAATGAAATATTACTATAAGGTGATTGAATTTTTGAAAACAAGAATTTCGCCCAAGAATATTGACTGGCAGAGAATAGACAGGACAACCCAAGAAGCGAAAGAGTCAATACATGCCTATTACGAGAGACTGTTGCAGGCGTTCAAACATTACAGTGGTACTGAAACAATTGAGCCGAAAGACATGATTCATTTTGTGTTCAGATTTGTTGAAGGATTGAGACCTGAAATTAGTCAGATGATTAAGAGTCATTTGATTTGCTGGCAAGCAAAGCCGATTTATGAGGTATTGCAGCATGTAAAGTACTGTAGCGACGAGATTGAGTTGAAGCAGAGAAAAAAAAGGCAATGATGATGCAGATTACAGCGGCACAGACAGGAATGCATGGAAAGTTTCTGCAGCAGCAGAGAAATATGGTGTTTCAGAATCAGGCAAGAGGTAGAGGTCGTGGAGGAACAGGAAATATGAACCGTAGTCGTGATTTGAATACTGTAGTGGTCCACAATGATGTGCAGGGAATGAAGAGATTGTTGCCAGGTCACGCTCGCGGAGGACTCGGGCATTGGAAACAGGAGTGTCCGATGTTACTACAAGAAGGTGTTGTTCAGGAAACAAATGACCTCAATTCTTTTCAAAACATGAGAGGACTGAGAATGAAAGGTCATAATCCAAATTTTCAAAGCAATGTGAATCAGATGCAAGGTTTTCAGCCCACGCAACAGGTGCAAATGTCACGTTTGCAGATGCCCCAGCCGCAATCAATGCAACTGCAAGTTCAAATGGTACCTAGACAGCAAATTCAAATACCTCAAGCCCAAATGGAGCTGCAACATGTGACGCTTTCTCAGCAGGTCACAGATCAAATAACACAGTGCACCAATTCCCATTACATAGTGAGAATGGAATAAACAATGATTGGGTGAGTGAGAGTTTGGATGAAGAAGAATGTGTGCTTGCAGCTTCCCTAGAGGTAGATCAGAAAGATTCATATGTAAAAAGAAAAGAAATGGGTCATAAAGTTTCATTCTTGGTTGACACAGGAGCTACACGTTCTACAGTAAGAACTGCAGAAGTTCTAAACTTACCCCTTTCAAGAAAAACGGTCCAGATTGCAGGAGTTGCGAATCTGTTTTGGACCAACCCAATTACAGAGCCGGTTCAGGTTAAAATTGGCAGCTTTAAAGAATTACACAAATTTGTAGTTTGTGACTCGAGTCCAGTATCCTTACTGGGAAGGGACTTGTTGTGTAAAACTAGATTTTTAACCTTCGATCTCCATTTAATTCTCCATCACTCAGATCTTTCCTTGTTGTGTCTACTTCTTCCTCAGTTGTTGTTACTGTGATTTCTTCTTTTCTCTTTGCTTATTACTTCGGCCACCTATCTCCTTTCAGCGGACCTTCCGTTAATGCTCTTTTCAGTGTTGGACTTGTAATTTCTCCTTGCTCTGCAGGATTTTCTCTTGACAGACCTGCAACTGGTTCCAGAGTCAGA
The DNA here is from genome assembly GCF_031143425.1 of Pleurodeles waltl. Classification (NCBI taxonomy): domain Eukaryota; kingdom Metazoa; phylum Chordata; class Amphibia; order Caudata; family Salamandridae; genus Pleurodeles; species Pleurodeles waltl. The sequence goes on along the minus strand of NC_090438.1, from coordinate 275,623,498 downwards.
CCACATTGGCTTTGATCCGCTTCAACTCCTTCCCCCTCGGGGTCTGTCGTTTGCTCTGTTTATCTCTCAAGAACGTCTGCTCTGGGAGAGCCCTCCTCTGACTAGACTCTCCTGCTGCCTCAGTTGAGGTTGGTTCACTTTCACTTTCCTGTGGGTCTTCTCATTCGTCTCTCACAGGAGTGGCTGAACCGCTTTCAGTTTGCTCAGTCTTAGTTTCTCCTCCCTTCTCAAGCTCTGGAGTGGGTCTAGACGTTGTTGGTTCTCTCAACAACTCCTGTTCATTGTCCAACGAACACGGTACCCTCCTCATATGGCTTGCGTGGATCCAATTCGGAACTCCAGAACACTTCAAAGCCGTTGTAGTGATCAGCACTACCTGGTAAGGACCCTTCCACTGAGGCTCCAAACTCGTCCTTCTCATGTGCTTTCCGATCACAACCCAATCACCTGCTCTAAGGTTGTGTCCTGGATCTTGAGACGGTTGTAGTGTGGTAGCTTCCACCTGATGAGAGAAAGAGCGAACCACATCAGCCAGACCTTTGCAGTAGTCGAACACTATATCATCTGTTATATACAATAATGAAGAAGGAGTTGTGGCTGTGTAAAGATGGTGCGCACTTCCAAAAAGTAAGCTGACGTGAAAATGCAACACACATAGATGATCAAGGGCCTGATTACAACTTTGGAGGAGGTGTTAATCTGTCCCAAATGTGACGGATATACCACCAGCCGTATTACGAGTTCCATAGGATATAATGGACTCGTAATACGGCTGTTGGTATATCCGTCACTTTTGGCACGGATTAACACCTTCCTCCAAAGTTATAATCAGGCCCCAAGTCTCTAATGTTGAGAGGAGTGCTCAAGTGGCGTGACACCCAGCCACAGGGTGCATGGACTATCGCCTTGGGGAGGCCACAGTCGATTTGTAGAAAAAGGAAAAACCACAGCACATCGTAGATTCGTTGATAAGTCAGTTTATTCTTCTGTGCAAGATCAGAAAAGACATCCCCTGGCCCAGTAGGACAAATGGGCGTGATGTCAATAGGCCAACATATTTCTCATATTCAGGAAAAACAACAGCTGACACGTGTTTCGTCACAAATTACTTTTTTCAAGGCTGTGAACATAATGGCATACAGATGGAAAGCATCAATCATATGTACTGCATATATTGCATGTAAAGTCAACTAATGCGATGCCTGTTGTGAACCAAAGTGAGAAATGGAAGTAAGAAACAGAGGCCCGATGCCACAAGTTGGTAAAGTGCCCTATATAAACCATATGTAAAGGATAACAAATCCGCGACTTTTAGTGAATGTAAACAACATTCCGTTGATTAACACAAACATATTATTGGCACCAATGTCCCAGTGCCCGCATGCAAAGAATGTGGTGATAGACAGAGACCCGTGCTTGATATGTGTTCTAAAAGAATATATACATGGTGAGTGAATAGTAATACATGCCACGTGTTAGGATTTCAAAGGCATCCAGTATCAAATCAAATGAAGATATATAAGATTGTGAAATCAAACACGGGATGCATATATATATGTGGCAGAAGAGAGTCACACATACCTCCAATCTTTTTGGAAGTATTAACATGTGATATCAAGTTCCGATGTATGCTGCAATTATTCAGGTAGAGCAAAGTATGACACGTCCAAAGACCATGATAAGTCTAAAAATGAAGAAGAAAGAGTGGATCAAAGAAGACTACTGAGGTATGATTTGAAAGGTGGGCTCAAGAGGTTAAAAACTGGAAACAGGGATGGTACACTGAGGTTCTTAACCAGTGACTGGGTGTGTAAAAATGAAGGATCCTTTGTCTGGAGTATCAGTGAAATGCGGTTAAACACAGGAAAACTAACACGTGATGACTTAGTATAAAGGACAAGCAAACGGCCCGCTCGTATGTGCGTGAGCTTATTTAATGCAATAAAGAAAAACCACTCAATAAGTATGGAGTAATATTCAAGACCCCTAGAGGTGTCTTCTACAGTGAGGGGTTGTAACGCACATATTTTACAAGTTCATGAAGTAAACCAAACTTCTAATATATAAATTAAGTATTAATGTGCGAGAAATCCTCTGTGTAAAAATTACACAGAATATAGTATAATGTGAACGAGCTAGTGCGTAATGGCTCGTGTAAGATAAAAAAGGAGAAAAACGGCCCGCTAGTGAACATATACGCCGTTTGAGAAAATGAGGACATACCCAATGAAGGGTGTCATGCGTTTTTGGAACATTTCTGGACCCACGTCTAAAGAGTGGGGGGGTTGTAGGCGCATAACTGGTGCAGTGTGTTGGAGGACCAAGAGCTAACTCATGAGGCTACGGGGCTGGGTGAGTAACACATGACCCCGCTCGTGAAATCGTGGGCCGTGTCACAACGTAGACAGCGACCCGCTTTTGGGAGGCATGTCCACGGGCATGAGATAAAACATCTTACCTGTGGGATGTGGGGATAACGTCTCACGGAGCTGCTACCGGCGTCGCATGGTGCCTAGATTGCGCGCCGGTAGAAAGTTCCAATTTATGCAAATAAAAAAGGGAGTGAAAGAGAAAAAGGACTGACGGGAACCGATATAAATGGCCGCCATTTTGGAAAAGGAAACTAAGTATATGGAAGAGAAAGAAGAGAGCGCAAATACCTGGAGATTTAAGAGGGTAGTGCCATGCATGTGATAAAACATTTTTTATTTATGAAAGACAATGTTTTCTTGTCATCACCCTTTCTGTGTGTTTTTTTGGCAAGTAGGGATGCTCTGTTGACTTTAGCTATCCTGTCATGTGTGCTGCTTAGCAATTTCTTGGAATAGCCTCGATTTAGGAAGCGATGTTCCAGTGATTTCAGTTGTTTGGAGAATTCTTGGTCTTCTTCGCAATTGCGTCTGATTCTAACAGCTTCGCCAAAGGGGATAGCTTTTATTTGTGAATATGGGTGCGCACTACTTGCATGTAAAATCGAGTTGGAGGCAGTTGGCTTTCTGTAAAGCTTACAGCAAACGTGATTTTCCTTGATGTAGAGTGTTAAGTCTAAAAAGTCTTAGAAATATCATTTGCCTTCCTCAAATACTGAACACAGGGCTGCATGGGCTGCTCAACACTTCTTTCAAACCTCCTTGGTTTACAAATTCTGCAGCTATGGGTGCAATCCCTTCAATGATGTCCTGCATCATGTGATACTGAGGAATCTGGGGAAAAAATTGCGTTTGGCTTGACTGGAACCTTAACTGGCTCAAACCTTTTTATTAGACCAATGTCCTTTCCTGTCAAATCCCACACTCTCATCTTAACTGTTCACTGTAAGTCAGAAGGAAGATCTCTCACTGTGAAAACCGGAAAGAAGCTAATCAAAGGATACTCCTCATTCACTGTCTCACAATCTGTTTCTGGGTTGGGTCATCTTCATCATCACTGCTTGTCTGAATTTTAATTCCGTTGTTTGAGCAAGTAATAAGTAAGAAGTGCAAGTCGAAGGTACGCTGGTCCTGAATGGGCATATGCAACAACAAGTGAATGACAGACTGAATTTTTGTCTCTTTGTTTTGATCGAGATATTCCAGGTCAATATTTTGGCTCTTGAAAGAAATCAGTAAATTAAACTGTTGGAAACTGTAAACTGAGAAAAGAAAAGAGACTATTGTAAGCAATCAGAAAATATTTTGATAGCCTCATTTGACAAACTGCTAAACTGATTTTGACAAACTACTGATTTTTGACAAAAAGGATCCTGGAAGAGAGACTGAAAGCTGTAAATAATTGCTAAAGAAAATTGAAGATTTGCTTTAGATTTTTTTGCTGCATAGTTATAATTTTTTCCCTTTCTACTTTCTGATTCTTTACAGATCATGAGTAACCTTAGCCAGCAGGGTAGGAAGGATAGGTGCTGTAAATATATGGGTATTGGCTTGGCGATTGTATGCATGTTATTGTGCCTGGTATTCATTGTGGGTATGAATGTTCTTGACACGAGTAAAGCCAACCATACTTTCGCTTTAGAGACAACTATTACACTCACAGAAATAGACAAGTTTAGGCTAGATGAGAAATATCTGCACGTAAACAGCACACAAGGAAAACTTACTTCTAATGCTTTCTATCGCTTATTGAGTGAGTATGTTGAGATGATGGATGCGAGAGATTGTCTTGTTTGCACGCAGATTCCTTCATCAGTCGAGGAAAGAGTTACTTATCATAGCTTGGCGCTTACTTGTGGGATAAGTTATAATAGTCTGCTACTAACAAGATTCTATAATCAGAAGTACATTCAGTATTTCTATTCCAATTATGACGTTGTATTTTTATTTGTCCCTATAATTAAGTACCTGAGTAGAATAGATAAGAGAACACTATAGAATTAGTGAGAGGATTTGTTGAGCCTACGTTGAAATTTGGCACAACTTATGTGCAATGCAACAATTTAACATGCTTGTTTACACTCATAGGAAAGAGCTTCTTAGAGCAGACAGACGGCAGGGGAAATTAATTATCGGAAAAATCAGAAAAGGGCTTAGAGAAAAGTACACTTAGGAATGATTACGCATTTAGTGAGATAAAGACACAAAGAAGGTTAGCTTTAGAGGTGCAATACGTAGGAAAGCTTTGTGCATATAGGCCTAAATCTAGAACTGATATGTTGTTTGTGGGAAAGAGTGAATGCAGACATGTGTTTTTGTTTCAGAGTAAATGGACATTCATGTCGAATGGACAGGATCCGTCAATTCCAGGGGTTTATTACATCTGTGGACCAAATGCGTATTACCTTCTTCCACGAGGATGGTATACTTGGGGAAAGTTTTCCCCAAGATGTTTCAGATAGAGAACTTGAGTAAATTACCTAAAATGACTGAATTACATTATGTCAGACAAAAGCGAAAATCATATTCTGGCATTGTTGGAGACATATTTAATTGAAAATTTGTAAGTTGTCTACTGTTGTGGATAACATGCTGACACATTTGTCAGGAGCCATGTTCCTAATGGATATGGAAATGGCAGCGGTAAGATCTAGGTAAGAAATTAGAAGCTTGATTAACAATTTGACCAATACTAGTGCTGATTTGAAAGAGCTGAAAGAACCAGGAGTTTGGGAAAAAGTTGTCAAAGGATTTGCTTCTGTGGAAATTGGCTGGGCAATCTAGGGAAAGGGATAATATTGAAAATAATACAGGTGATATTGATTATTGTGATTTGCATAATTGGAGCATGGGGAGTATGTAAATTGAATTGTGTGATTAAATTGAAGAAAATAAAAAATGATCAGAGGAGGGAAGAAATTAAAATAGAAAAATTATTTAGGGAACATTTTAAATGAGAAAGAAGATGTAGGGAAGACAAATTTTAGCGAAGTAAAAATTTGTGTGGGAAGATGTAAGTGTGATGACATATTTAGTCATCAGAGGAGGGATAGTGAACGCTGAATTTGTACTGATGAACTTTCATGTACATTGAATTTTGAATCTGCATAGAATTTGATTTAATGTAGAAAATAATGCACAACTTAGAAAATGTGCCTAATTGAGGGGCTGACAGTTATTACGAAGTGTCCTTATTAATTGCTTATTAAAATGTGTTTGATGTACTCATGTTTAGATTAATGTAGTAGTATGTTATATTAATGATTACTTATTATGTATTTGCTTTATTAATTGTAGGTCTTAAGTTAGCGAGGTCTTGGGCCTAGTTGCACAGCCTCATGTTAAGTTGTACCGTTTAAATAATTCACATAAAATGGCTGTTTAGAGAATGAATACTTATTTGTTTCACTGTTTTGACCAAACACTAGTAGATGGTTTCTTGTCCCATGAGAACTGTTTGCTAGAATATGCTGTATTAGTTATTGTTACATTGTAAAGTTCAGTGTGTGAGAAAGCGATGTTCCCAGGAGCTAACAATGGTTGCACTGACAGAAGAACCAAGAGATACAAAACTGTTACCTGACGAGTCTGACGATGGGAACAGGAGACATGTGAAAGACAATTTAGTTATATCTTAGATTTGAAGTTCTACTTTCATTGGACTAAATGTAAACATACTATTCTTGACCAATGGCAACATGGGAAGAGTTTTAGAGGATTTTAACTTAGCCCGACTGCATTGAGAGAAGAGGGCTCATTCTTTTCCCTAATCCTTTGCTGAGACGCCATTCCGATTATTCTTATCTTCCATGCACTTTCCTGTTTTCCTTCTCCGCTGATGATGCGTACTCGCCTTGATTCCTTAATTAGAGAAGTTTATCTTTGACTCTATTGCTTAAACGTCTGATGCTGAATGCTGACCCTTGGACTTTGCTTTACAAATGGTTTGGATAGCTTAGTGTCCCCTAGATTCTAAACCAATTCCTTTCATTGTCCGATGCTGACAGAACAGATGTCCTGATTGGTGAAGACACCTGCAGCTTGCTGATCCATATTTGATAAGATGTTTTCCAAATCTGTGTTGACTCAAATTATTTTCGCATGAAGCCCAACATGCTAATGCTAATTAGAGGTTTAGAAAGGGAAGTCCTGAAATGCTAATAAATTGCTATTATTAAATAATTGATGTTACTCAGTTGCTGAACCTAAATGTATGCTATTTCTGTTTCACAGTTCTTGCTATTGATTTGTACTGTAACTCTAGAATGCATATTGTTTCAAACTTTGATTAAATTGAGATTCTTTAGAAGATTTAATCAACAAGTGCTGTTCTTATATGTGTATCTGATTGTGTTAAGATTCATTTATGTGATATTAACATTGTTAATATAGGGAAATAAACATTCTGGCCCTCATTATGAACCTGGTGGGAATCACCGCCGACTACCGTGCCGACGGTGAACAGAAGATCGCCAGTGGCAGTGGACTGCACACCGCCGAATAATGATGCCAAAAAGTGAAATCTCCAAAAATCCTGCAACCTCCACCCACCGCCAGGGCCTACGACGCCAGAAAGGCAGTACACCCCACCCCGCCACCGCCATGCAGACAAATCCTCCGCCCACCAAATAATGATGCACAAATCGGCTTGGTGGATAGTGAATGCCGAACGACCTCTGGCGGTACGGACCGCCACGGCCAATAATGGGACCCACCAACAACAAATGCACACATTGGCAAGTCTGAAACCAACACACCTGACACACATCCACAATACTATAAAACACTCACATACACACCCAGCAACCCTTTGCATTGCCAATAGCACGACTAGTATTGACAACACAACACGCATACCCTGAACCCAACATCACAAAAGTCACACACACAAATACACCACCAAAACACATACATACCCTAAACACCATCACAAGCCACACACACAACCACACAACAGCACCCTCACCAATACATCCACAACACACACCATGGCACCCCCTAAGCACCCCCGCTTCACAGACATGGAGCTAAGGACCATGGTGGACGAAATACTCAGGGTCGAGCCACAACTATTCGGGCACAGGTGCAGCAGACACCCGTGGCCAGGAAGATGGAGCTATGGCAGCAGATAGTCAACAAGGTCAACGCAGTGCGAAAACATCCACGCACAAGGGACGACATCCGGAAGAGATGGAATGACTTGCGCAGGAAGGTTCGGTCAATGGCATCCAAGCACAACATCGCTGTACAGAAGACTGGTGGTGGCCCCCCACCTACTCTCTCTGAATAAACCAACTGGGAGGAGAAGATCCTGGCTATCCTGCACCCAGAGGGCCTCACCGGACTCACTGGAGGACTGGACTTGGGTAAGTCAACTGCAATACCTTAACAGTCACCCCACCTATAATGCATGTATCACCCTATCCCTCTCACTACCACCAGTATCCCTACCTAGTCCACAACACCCACATCAAAGTTCCCTGCATGCCCACAATCCCACAAACAGATCCCCATTCAGCCTCATGTGCATAGTCAACTACCCCTGCATGGAATCCCAGTGTCACTACAGCGCCCACAATACACCTCCACCCCGACATAAAATGCAACTAAATGTACACGAACGGACCTTGCATGCCACGACAGGGGAATATAACCATCAAATAGTGCGGAGCAGTGCAGCAATTGCCGATAAAGTACCTGACACCCACCTGTCTATTCCCCAACACACATGCACCACCACCCATGCCACCCGGACAGAGAAGTCAAGGAGTGCCAGCCCTCCACCTGAAGACAGAGGCCCCACTCAGGAGAGTGCAGAGGGCTATCTGGAAATAGACGAACATTCTGGCTCATCACACTGTCCTGGACTGTCACCCTCCAGAAGCTCCACCCAAGATACCACTGACACCCCTACCACCCAGCCACCATCATCAGCTCTGGCCAAATGACCCCACACCGGTGTCTCCTGGCCACGGACTGGCGGCCCACTTGTACAGAGGCCAGAGTCTCCACCCACCAACAGGCAGGATGATGAAAGGCCAATTGCAAATGGGATTGCCAGACCTGTGCAGGGGACAGAGACACAGGGGGCTAGGGCCAGTGGGAGGGCAGCAGTGGCCAGGGGACTGACCAAAGGATGGATTCTGCAGCCCAGCAGGTGATATCTGAGGTCCTGGGAGCATACCACTATACCCAGGACAGGATGGGCCAGATCCTGGCCACCCTGGAGCAGAATCAGAGGCTGCAGATAGTACACCACCAGGAGGCCATGGAGCAATGGAAACAGCTCAATGCCACCATGGCCTCCATTGCAGGGGTGCTGCAGCACCAGTACCATAGCCATCCTGAGTCCTCCATCCATCTGCAAGCCCCTACTACTAGCCAGGACACTGCCCTGCCTCCTCCATCAGCAGCAACTACTGGACTGGTAGCACTGCCAGAGGACACACAGGAAACCAGCACCCCTAAAACTGCAGCCCAGCAGCACCTTCGCAAACTTACCCTCAGACCCAGATATGCCACTAAAACACCAATCAAGACCAAGACCAGCACCAGGATTTGACTCTGCCCTGAACTGTCTCCCTTGTGTGCCATAGAGCTACCTTGTTGACATGCCACTGCCATCACACCATCTTCAAATGGCCACATGGACCAAAACCCAGTACTACCAACAGCTGAGCACATGTACCTGAGTATGTATTTTAACCATGTCCCAACTCCCTTTCGCTGTCCCAAAACTTATGTATATTTTGCCATTTAATAAATACACCTATGCACTCAAATCGTATGTCTCTCGTCAATATGAGATATGAATTGTGATTGTGTATGTATTAACAAGTTACTATCATAATCACACCTTTATTGCAGGGCGGAGTTCCAACGCACTGCAGTGTCTGAAGTATGTCACACTGCATCTAATATTGGGTTCCCTGGCACATGCCACTTCAGTCATCATTTAGCATTGTCACTGACAAAAGACACAGTACTTATTACATGAGTCAGACTGTAAGTATGCAATGAAGACATCAGCATCATTGAACAGTACCTCAGAGTTACTGGAAGTATAGCCGGATTAGCTGGGTCCTGGAGTTGAGATCTTCCCCCTCTTCTCCATCACCATCACTCTCATCCCCTCTGAGGTTGCAGGGCTGGTTGAACAGCACCCTCCTCTTCCAGAAGTGGGATAGCTGTCCTCACAGCCAAGTTATGCAGCATGCAGCAGGCCACCACTACCTCGCACACCTTGTCAGGGACATAGCACAGGGATCCCCCAGAGAGATGGAGGCGACAAAATCTAGCCTTCAGGAGACCTATAGTGCACTCAATCACCCTCCTAGTACGTCCATGGGCCTCTCTGTATCTGTCCTGGGATTCTTTACTGGTGTCAGGAGCAATTGCAAGTTGGGGTAGCCTCAATCACCTTCAAAAGTGGGCGAAAGAGGACTTAAACAAACTGACTTTACTGGCATACAGCCTGCCCGTCAGCTATGTACTGATCCAGTGTCATGCACACTCACCTATGAGCCAACCTCTGTTCTCTTGTAGTTGTTCCATCATGTGTGGCACACTGCTGTTTCTCAGGACAAATGAATCATGGACTGATCCAGGGAACCTGGCATTGACATGTGATATGTACTGATCAGCAGTACACACCAATTGTACATTCATGGAGAGATAGTTCTTACGATTCTTATACACCTCTTCATTCACTCTTAGGGGGATTGGAGATATGTAGGTTCCATCAATGGCACCTATCACATGGGGGATATTAGCAAAGGCATAGAATCCAGATTTGATGGCGGGGAGTTCAGCCCTTTGGGGAAATTGGACATATGTTTGCAAAGTGTTGAACGTAGGCATCCAGGAATTTGGACAGGATGTGGCTGAACATTGGCTGTGAGACCCCTGCACCCATGCCCACTGTGACCTGAAATGAGCCCGTAGCTAAAAAACGGAGCACAGATAGCACTTGCACAGTTTAGGGATGGCATGCTGATTTCGATTTGTCGGTTTCAGAACAGGATCCAATAATGCACAGAGGTCATGGATTGCAGCTCTATTGAGTCTGTAGGTGATAACGATGTGACATTCCTCCATAGTGCCCAGATCTACCAGGGGTCTGTATACAGATGAGGCCCTCCCTCGCCACATGGGTCTGTACCTATGGGGGAGGAAAGAACACATTCTGAGTGTCACCATACACTTTCATCCCATGATGTCACTGAACTTTTCAAAATGTGTCATGTAGGTAACGCACACAAACGGGAAGAATGAGGTACAACGTCAGGCAAATGTGTGCTGATTTAACTCATAATGGCATCACATTTTGGACACACTTCCAAAGATGGGTACATGTGAGAATTATAGAATGATGTCAGCAAGCGACTAAGGGGAGAGAGATTGGGGCCCTGGATGAGGCCCTTGGCCAGGCCATGGAGACGTGGTGGTAGCAAAATGGCAGCCTCCTGCCATCCAAGTATGATAGAGTGGAAGTGACTTCATTCTGCTGGCGTTAGTCGTCATGGCGGAAGGCGGTGTTCACCGCCATGCACCTGACCATTGGATTACATGGTTGTCAATGTGGAACCTTGGCCAATCATGATCGCCGTCGGCGGTGACAGAGGACACTGCAGCGGTACCTACGCCATTTTAGCAAACCCTTGTCACTTGACTCCTGATTCACGTGAAGGGTAGTACTCCACTGCGTGTGCTGCTGTGTCCTCACTCTGGTCCCTGAGTTGGCGTGTGTTACAGGGGAACGGGCCCCGGCCTTCACCACGGAGGAGTTGGAGAAGCTGGTGGACGGGGTCCTACCCCTGTATGCGAAATTGTATGGGCAAGCAGAGGAGCAGGTGAGTTGCCATCTGTCATCCGTAGATGTGTGTGATTGTGGAGGATGCCTGTATGAATGTGTGTTCGATGTGTGACTACCCAGCCATAGTTTGTCTGGCACGTTCTGCCTGTGAGTTGAAAAAATGCATGTCAACAATGGCCGTTCCATATGGAACGATAGGGCATTTGTTTTTGGTGCACACATACTGACGTCTGTTTCTTTGCTCTGTGTGTCCCATGCAGGTCAGCACCCATCAGAAGAAAGGCCTGTGGCAAGCCATCACCAAGGAAGCGCGGACCATGGGGGTCTACAACCGGTGGAGCACCCACTGCAGGAAGCGGTGGGAGGACCTGAGGCGCTGGGCCAGGAACACCGGAGAGGCCTAGCTGGAGGACGCCTCCCAACGAGGAAGGGGTGCCCGTCAGACCCTGACTTCTCTAATGGCCCGCATACTGGTGGTGGCCTATCCGGATCTGTATGGGCACTTGAAGGCAGCATAGCAGCCACAAGGGGGTGAGTAGCAACACTGTTGTGATAACACTTTGATGGATGTAGTTGGGTGCTGTGTGATGTATGCATTGTAGTGCCAGGCACTTAGAAAGGTGTGTCCCTGCAGTCCTGCCCCCTCCAAGTCCTTGGGATGGTGTAGGGGCTAGTTTTGGTAGCCTCTAATGCCCTATGAGGGGTCACCTTTCTGTCATCTGGTATTCATTGTGGCCTTATGGACTTGTAAGTGCATTGGCTGGGCATGGTCTCTCATGGGTGTACTTCACACAGTGTATCTTGTTCGTGTTTCATGAGGGTTATTTGGTGTATCCTGGGGTCATGTCCACTAGTCCGGGGCACATTGATTACGTATGTTGTCTGTGCTGAGGGTACGTGCGAGACCTGGGTGGGAGTGTGTGTGAGCCAAAATGTCCATATATTCAGGATTTGACATAGTTCTCCCTTGTTTTGTTTCCCCACCCCTGTGCTCTTGTGTCCTTTGTGTACATTAGCATCATCTGGCGAGGGAGCAGAGGCACTGGTGAGTGGGGATGCAGCAGCCCACGGTTCCAAGGAGGCCGAGTCGACCTAACCAAGGGGACCAGTGGGTTGGAGGGCGAGGGGAGTACCACGGGGGAGGCAGCTACCACTGGAGGTAGTGACTCTGATACCTCCTCCAATGGCAACTCCCTGGTGGTGGCGGACTCTACTGGGCCCACCCATTCTTTGCCATCTTCCACCACCCCCATTTCCCCACCGCCCTCCCAGTTGCTCCCCACCAAGTTGCCCGTGCCTGCTCACTTAGGAAGGTGGCTGTGCCCTTCGCCCCGGCACCTCACCCCCTGCCTGAGTCAGCCCTGCTGCCCTCGCGGAGGAGGTTATTGACCTCCTGAGAACCATCTATGTAGGGCAGACAACCATTGTGAATGCCATCCAGGGGCAAGCATCCCAGATGCAGCAATGCAATGCATACCTGGAAGGCATTCACAGTGTCATGTATGGCCCACAGAGATCTATTTAGGCTCTGACCTCCTCTTTGACGGCAGCCAGTGTCCCTGGTCTTTCCGTCCCCCCCTCCCACCACCTCTACCCCTTCCAGCACCCCACTGCCTTCACCCATCCCAAGCACACATACAGACAGCCATGCACACAGATCAACACACAAGAAGCACACTGAAAAACACAAGCACCACACTTCCCACCACAGGCATGCACAAACCCAACATACAAAAGCACCCAAACAGCATCCACTTCCCCCAGTGTCTCATCCTCCCCCGCCACCCTGTCTGTCACCTCACCATGCATACCCACACGCATACCCACACGCACTTCACTGCAGTCACCACAACATCTGACATCCAGACATGCACCTCTGACCCCACACCTGCACTCACCATGACTACATTTACTGACCCTTGCAGCACACTCACCAGACCTGCAGACACCCAGACAACATCCATCTACACTGGCAGCCTGTCTTCTCCCACTGTCTCCACCCTCACTCCTCCCAAAACACTCAAACATTCGCACACATCCACACCACACACATCCACCACACATAAGCATACTTAACAGGCACCTTCATCCACGTCCAGCACACCTACACCTGACACGAGCACTCCCTCAACCTCTACTCCCAGACCTGCTTCCAAATCCCCTCCAATTGCACCTAAGAAGCTTTTCCTATCCCGTGTTGACCTATTTGAACCTACTGGCCCACCCCGTCCTGTCCCTAAACGCGCCCATGTCCTTGCCCAGTCCACTCCTTCCTTGTCCAGTCCACTCTTCCCATTCCCGTGCCCCTTCCCCAGGGAGGAAGAGGCCCTGTGTTGCCCCAGGGCCCTCCACCACCCCCATCCAAGCCCACTTCCCCTCCTTCCAAGGGCAAGCCCAAACCCCCTCCACCTCCCAAAACTAAGCCAAAGCCCCCCTTCCAAACCTAAGTCCCCACACCCGCCACCCCCTGCCCCTGTTCCCTGAGGATCCCGGCTGCCCCATTCGAGTGGAGAACCCTTTGCACACGTTGGACTCAAGCTATGCCTATATTGGCCCTTCAGGGACTTTCAAATGGACTGGCCAATGGCCTTATTTGGACAATACTGTTTTTTGGTTCTAATAAAATTTCAGTGCCCAGTAGTGCTGTTGGCACAATATAGTGACGCTGTTCAGCGTTTCACTGTGGGGGTATGGTGTGCACATGTGTGTACTTTGGTGCAGGTCTTTGTTGCCATGTGTCTGGTAAGTACATCTTGTTTAAGTATGTATGGCTTGGGGTGTGGGAGGGGTTGGGAGTGCATTGCAGGGTGGTGGGGTGGGTGTGTAACTGTGCCCTTTCTTCCCATGTGTACTAAGCTGCGTTACTTACCGTTGTCACCTTTGTCGCTGGTCACGGTCCTGGAAGGAGCAGCACTGCCATTATTCCCAACCCTCACTCCATGTCTGCGTCGGCGTTTTCTATGTGCCTCCAGTGTTCATTTCCACCACGCTTTGCCTGGCGGTGGTTCCCGCCCCGGAACTGCTGGTGGTCTGGTGTTTCATTATTTGGTGGGTAGGTAGGTCCTTTCCACCGGCCTGTGGACGTCCTCCTCCGTCCTCGTTGGGACTACAGAGATGGCAGTCTGTGGATGGACCGCTACTTGCTTCTCATGTGCTTCATTATTTGGCGGTCCGGAACGCCAGCCTGTTGGCAGTAGTTACCGCCATGTTCAAAATGACCCCCTAACTTTTACATAAAGTTGTGGTTATTCATGGCCAAAGGGGTCATGGAGCGTACTAATTACTGACTCCTAAGATTATTGTTACTATTGATTGATATTGTTATTGATTAGTGTTGGGATTGGGTGTATGGTGGGAATATCTCTAAGTGCAGTCAAAAGGTCCATTGAACCTCTAATGCGTTCCCTTATGAATTAAGATAAGAAACCAAATAAGGTCAGACACGCTCACACATTTTAACCATTTTAACTCAGTCTGGTAAAAGCTGGGTGTGTTTTCTCCACTATATGTTTTGGGGCAGGACCCCTGTTGGTCTAGGATTGTTCATGTTTCTCAAGTCTTGCTTAATTTGCTTCCCTAGGTGTGCTAATTTCTTTCTGGATTTTGGTTTTCTGTATTTTTCCATGCAACATGTCAATATTTTATTGTGCATACTTTGAACCAACATGCCTATAGGTTTCTGTGTGAGTGTTGGTTGTTGATGGTTGAGGCAATGACTGAGAGCGCTGGAGTTGAGATTATGGCCCTCATTACAACATTGTAACCGCTGTGCGGCCGCCAATGCGGCCACACTCCTGCGGTGGCCATTACGAGATCCCTGCTGGGCCGGGAGCCGGAAACCTAGTTTCCGCCCGCCAGCCCAGCGGGGATGTCGACAGCAACATGGGAGCCGGCTCCAAATGGAGCCGGCAGGGTTGCAACGGGTGCAGTTGCACCCATCGCGCTTTTCACTGTCTGCTATGCAGACAGTGAAAAGCTCCATGGGGCTGTGGCATGGGACCCCTGCACTGCCCATGCCAGAGATTACAACCGCCGGGACCAACGTGGCGGTGAACCGCTGGGACCAACGTGGCGGTAAACCACCGGTCCCGGCGGTGCGACCGCGGCGCTTCCGCTGCGGTCGTAATAAACAGGATTGCACCGCCAGGGTTGTAATGAGGGCCTATATGTAGTGTGAGTTTCCAACAGAGGCTGCCAGTGGCTCACAAAGGTGTTTAGAGTACTACCTATGGGGTTGTCTAGGTTGAAGCATTCTTGCAGTAGATATTTATTGTGGTTTCTTTCTTTTACTGTAGAACTCACCTTGTACTGTATATAGATCAAACTCTACCTGTTGAGAAGGAGCAATCTCACAATCAGTAGATCTGGTTACTTGCAGATCACGCTTATCGAGTATGGATCGGTGTAGAAAGTCCCTACTTATTTTGAGGGACCTTCCTCAAACTGTAGTCTCTTTATTTTTCAATTTTTTTCTTTATTTTTTTCTATTGTTGTAGGTTATGATGGAAAAAAATATGTTTTGGATAAAATGTGCAGTATTATTACATTTGGGTGATAGCAACAAATATTGTCCACAGTGTTTAAAAATGATGACAGTACTATAGGAGTCACCATATTAAAGGCAATGACAAGTATGTTTTAGATTGAGCTGGGTAAATAATATTTATTGGTAAGCAGTAGGGGATAGGATAGCAGATAAACGATTAACTTTTCATGGTTTGATTTGCTATTGAAATAAAATCCTTATAATTTTTCGTGATAGGTATATTGTATATTTGAAAAACATACATACTGTATGTTCCCATTTCTGTATGTAAAATGGTATTTCAGTTTATATTTATGCTGCAGGGTCATACTTTTTAACATAAGAAAAAATGGCAAGCTGTGACCGCGACATTGAACAGAAATATGCCTCTGGTGCATTCAAGAGGAAAACGAAGTGGGAACATACAGGGAGTGCAGAATTATTAGGCAAGTTGTATTTTTGAGGATTAATTTTATTATTGAACAACAACCATGTTCTCAATGAACCCAAAAAACTCATTAATATCAAAGCTGAATATTTTTGGAAGTAGTTTTTAGTTTGTTTTTAGTTTTAGCTATGTTAGGGGGATATCTGTGTGTGCAGGTGACTATTACTGTGCATAATTATTAGGCAACTTAACAAAAAACAAATATATACCCATTTCAATTATTTATTATTACCAGTGAAACCAATATAACATCTCAACATTCACAAATATACATTTCTGACATTCAAAAACAAAACAAAAACAAATCAGTGACCAATATAGCCACCTTTCTTTGCAAGGACACTCAAAAGCCTGCCATCCATGGATTCTGTCAGTGTTTTGATCTGTTCACCATCAACATTGCGTGCAGCAGCAACCACAGCCTCCCAGACACTGTTCAGAGAGGTGTACTGTTTTCCCTCCTTGTAAATCTCACATTTGATGATGGACCACAGGTTCTCAATGGGGTTCAGATCAGGTGAACAAGGAGGCCATGTCATTAGATTTCCTTCTTTTATACCCTTTCTTGCCAGCCACGCTGTGGAGTACTTGGACACGTGTGATGGAGCATTGTCCTGCATGAAAATCATGTTTTTCTTGAAGGATGCAGACTTCTTCCTGTACCACTGCTTGAAGAAGGTGTCTTCCAGGAACTGGCAGTAGGACTGGGAGTTGAGCTTGACTCCATCCTCAACCCGAAAAGGCCCCACAAGCTCATCTTTGATATCAGCCCAAACCAGTACTCCACCTTGCTGGCGTCTGAGTCGGACTGGAGCTCTCTGCCCTTTACCAATCCAGCCACGGGCCCATCCATCTGGCCCATCAAGACTCACTCTCATTTCATCAGTCCATAAAACCTTAGAAAAATCAGTCTTGAGATATTTCTTGGCCCAGTCTTGACGTTTCAGCTTGTGTGTCTTGTTCAGTGGTGGTCGTCTTTCAGCCTTTCTTACCTTGGCCATGTCTCTGAGTATTGCACACCTTGTGCTTTTGGGCACTCCAGTGATGTTGCAGCTCTGAAATATGGCCAAACTGGTGGCAAGTGGCATTGTGGAAGCTGCACGCTTGACTTTTCTCAGTTCATGGGCAGTTATTTTGCGCCTTGGTTTTTCCACACGCTTCTTGCGATTCTGTTGACTATTTTGAATGAAACGCTTGATTGTTCGATGATCACGCTTCAGAAGCTTTGCAATTTTAAGAGTGCTGCATCCCTCTGCAAGATATCTCACTATTTTTGACTTTTCTGAGCCTGTCAAGTCCTTCTTTTGACCCATTTTGCCAAAGGAAAGGAAGTTGCCTAATAATTATGCACACCTGATATAGGGTGTTGATGTCATTAGACCACACCCCTTCTCATTACAGAGATGCACATCACCTAATATGCTTAATTGGTAGTAGGCTTTCAAGCCTATACAGCTTGGAGTAAGACAACATGCATAAAGAGGATGATGTGGTCAAAATACTCATTTGCCTAATAATTCTGCACTCCCTGTATTGAAGAAGATAAAAATCAGTGGGAAGCGTTACTTAAGTTTATGAGAAGCAGGATGCACAATGAGAAGGAAGGTAACCCCAACACAGCAGTCTTCCGTTTCTAAAATCAGGAGCCAGAGAAACCTCAGGACCAGCACCAAGCATCAACTACTGCTAGTGTATTCATTCAGTGTGACAGTAAAGAAGTGAAGAGCACCCTCAGCCAAGAGCATAAACATATCACTACTAATATAGCCAGTATAGTCTCCAGTTTCAAGGAATTTGATCAGGAACGTAAGAGCAACCTACAAAAGGACCAGTAGCACAGTTGCAAGAACAGGAACCAGAGGACCAGCAGCAAGGAAAAAGCAGTGATGCTTCAACTTCTAAGAAGAGGTACAAAGGAACTCGGAGGGACAACAGCAAGTTAAGGTCACAATTAATATGCCATCTGAATATTGTGATCATGGAGTAAAGAACCAGTATGGCCAGCGACTGGACATTGTAAAAGTGGCATAGACTGATAGCGATGAAACTACTGGTGAAACTGCCGGAAAGTTTTTCCACCACATTGATGATGACCTGGGGAAATGGCCTACTACTCAAGATGATAAAATACATTGCTACCAAGTAGAAAGAGGACCTACCCAGGCTGGATGTAATGCATGTGATTATTTCCCACATGACTTTCAAAATCTATCCTTCCATCCTTCTTATTTTAAAAGGGAAATAATTACCGGTCAGCAAATTAACCAGCAGTAGCTAGTTTATTCGACATAAAAAATGCAGTATTTTGTTTCTGCTGCAAATTATTTACCATTTCTTCCACTAACACTCAGATTGTGAGCAGGGGTTTGTCTGACTGGCCCCATCTTGACAGCAGTTATATGAGTATGTAAGTTCTCAGGAACACCTAAAAGTATTAGGAAGTGGAAGGAGCTCGAACTTCGGCTACGGAAGTAATGCACTATTGATAAGCGAAACCTTGCTCAAATCCAGCACCAAAGGATGCATAGGTGAAATGCCTTGAAGAGGCTCCTAGCAATTACACAGTACCTTAGCAGAACATAACTTGACATTCCGCTGAAGTGATGACCAGCTGAACCAACACCACAATGGCAACATTTTAGGACTTGTACAACTTTTAGGCAAATTTGAGTCAGTTATGATGAACATGTTCACAGTGTTACCACAAGTGAGATTCATACACATTATCGTGGCAAACACATAAAGAATGATTTGATTGAGATGATGTCTGAGATGGTTCTCAAAGAAATCCTATAGCGTATCTGAAAAGCCAAATATTACTCAGTGCTCCTTCACTGTACTCCTAATCTGAGTCATACAGAACAAATGATGTTTATTGTGAAATTTGTCAATTCTACAGAGGGATGTGTGACTATTGAGGAACATTTCATTGAATTCATACCCTTGGAAGAGCAAACTGGACAGGCTCTTACTGATGCATTGTTGCGCAGGCTGGAGTCACAGAAATTTCCCCTTGCTGATTGTCGCGGGCAAGGTTATTACAATGGTGCAAATATGCAAGGGCAATACAGTGGAGTGAAAGCATAAATCTTAAAAAAGGACAGACGGCCTTTCTTTACACCTTGCAACTCTCAATTGGAACCTGGTCTTGGGGGATGCTGCAGCTTCATCTACATATGCTGGCAACTTCTTCGGTACTATTCAATGACTTTAATCATTGTTCCCTGCATCAACAAAAAGGTGGAATGTACTCACTGAGGCTGGAGTGGCCATTCCCCTCAAAATCATTTCTGCTACACAGTAGGAATGCCATCTGGAAAGCACTAAACTGTCCAATACCAGATAAATTTAACACTTTAAGCACTTCTGCAGGTGTCTGATATGGATAAAGATGTGAAAACCAGAAGTGAAGCAACGTCACTTGCAGCAGAGCTTGCATCATATGAATTCATTCTATGTTTGGTCATATGGTATGATATTTTAAAAGGAATCAACAAGGTCACTAAACTGATGCAGAGTGAGAACATGATGCTTGATGTAGCTGTGAAACAGGTTCAGGAATTACTTGCTTTCTTAGCAAAGTATTGCCATGAGCGATTTACAGCTACACTGATTTCAGCAAATGAACTTGCAGATGAATTGGAAATTCCAAAAGAAGTCAAATGTGATTGATGGATATCTAAGAAAATGTTTGGATATGAGGGAGCTGACACACCAATAACGGACCCAAAAGAGCAATTTTGCGTCCAGTTTTTCAATGCTCTTGTTGATACAGCAATTATATGCATTGACAGATGTTTTGAGCAGCTGAAAAATCACTACAATTAAAATGGCTTTCTTTATAATATTTTCATCTTAAAAGATATGAAGAGTGGAGACCTACAAAAGCACTGCAATGATCTACATCATCTTCTGTCAGATAGCACAGCTGACGGTATTATATCTTCTGACACAGATGGGCTTGAACTGTTTCTGATCTCCTTTCTTGCTGAATTCCTTCCTGAAAAAACAAATATGTTAGAGGCTCTTCAGTATATTTATACTAATAGATTGGAATACATCTATCTAAATTGTGTACTTGCCCTAAGAGTTCTGCTCATAATTCCAGTGACAGTAGCATCTGCCGAACACAGTTTCTCATGCCTCAAGTTGATAAAGCCTTACTTACGCCCAATGATATCCCAGGAATGACTATCAGGATTGGCCTTCTTTCAATGTTTTATTGGATTTCATAGGTACATGACAAGTTCCCCAATATCCCTGTGGACATTATCCACAGGACACTCATAATCATAGCAGATATAATAGGCATGTTCACTTCAGAGATCAAGTATCATTCAGCATGAAAACCAGGTAATACTGAACAAGAATACATCTGTAGCTGAATCCATAGAAAGAAAAGAAAACCTCCCACTTCCCTCCCCCCAATCGTTGTGACCATGATGAGTTCAGAATGTTGGGATAAGTGGTCTGCCAGGACTCCAAGTTGGAATCCAGTTTTGACTAAGTAGGCTGTAAGTCAGATGCCTGTTAGGGGAAACGGGTTATCCAGGCATGGGGACAGCTACTGAAGAAATGAAGAAATGGAGGCTAAAATATGTTTTTGTGTGCTTCAGGCTCTCATGCAGCCTCTCCTTCATCTGCCTCAGAGTGTTGAAAATCTGCAACAAGTTCCTCCCACGCTCGGGCCAACTCCAAAGTGCCTATCCCCCTCTTAGCTTTGCACATCAGCACCCTGCCCTCTAATGCCACTCACTTTTTGAGCTTTTTCCGCCATTTTAGTATACTGGGTCCACCCATAAATTTCCAATTCCTCGTAATTTCCCTCTTTGCTATAAGAAATGCCAGCTCTTGAAATTTACTAGTGGTTTTATTTTTGGGTACCAGTTAAAAAAGCAGTGCCCTGGTGCGCATGGAACATCTTTACTTAACACTGTAGCCAGCGTCTCCTTGATTTCTTCCACATAGGAGTGCAATCGGGGGCATGACAACAGCAGGTGGAGGAGGTCCGCTCCCATCTCCCCCCATGTAGGGTAGGCCACGTCTTCCACTTTGAAGTAACTTTGGATACACTCCGGGGTCAGGTAGGCCGTGCGTAAAATGTAGAAATTAATCAATTTAACCCCTTCTGTGCCCCGGACGTAATGGTTACGTCCAAGGGCACAGTGCTCGTGTGCCGAGGACGTAACCATTATGTCCTGGGCACAGAGCTCAAAGGGAGCGCTAGCGCTCCCTCTGTGGGCTTAAAGGCAGGGATGGAAGGGGAAGCCCTTCCCCTTCCACCCCCGACCCCTCCTGACCCCCCCTGTGATGTCTGATGACATCAGCGCACATTTGCGCGCTGACCTCATCAGAGGCCACTTCCCCATTGCGCTGGAAGCTCAGCTTCCAGCGTGATCGGAAGAGAAATGCAATGCATTTCTCTTCCGATCATGTGATGGGGGCCTGAGAGGCTTCAAAGGGAAGGAAAGGAATTTCCTTCCCTTTGAAGTCTCTCAGAGCATTTCACAAGCCGGATCGTAAAGCGATCCGGCTTTTGAAATGCCCACTAGACACCAGGGATTTCTTTTTGTATGGAAACTCGCATGAGGGGAGTGACCCCTTGGGCAAGGGTCGCTCCCCAGAGGGGCAATATTTTTCAAGGCCTTTTCTGCCCCCCTGGGAGCAGATCGGCCTATTGTTAGGCCGATCTGCCCCCAGGGGGGGCAGAATCTACTAGGCGCCAGGGATCATTTTGTTTTTTGTTTAGTTTTTTTCTGTGTTTTTTTTTGTTTGTTTTTTTTAGTTGCGGAGCGACCCCTTAGGCAAGGGTCGCTCCCTAGGGGGCAAATTATATTTAGGCCATTTCTGCCCCCCTTGGGGGCAGATTGGCCTATTTTTATGAGGCCAGTCTGCCCCCAAGGGGGGCAGAAACCACTAGACACCAGGGAGTTTTTTTTTTTGTACGCCAAATTCACGGAAGTGGAGCGACCCCTTAGGCAAGGCTCGCTCCCTGGGGTGGGGGAGATTTATTTTAGGCCATTTCTGCCCCCCCCCAGGGGCAGATCGGCCTATTGTTATTAGGTAGATCTGCCTCGGGGGGCAGAAACCTCTAGGCGCTAGGGAAATGTTTTTTTGTTTTTTTTGTTTTTAGAGGTGATGAGTGACCCCTTAGGCAAGGGTCGCTCCCCTGGGGGGCACATTGTATTTAGACCATTTCTGCCCCCTATTGGTATTCGGCCGATCTGCCCCCGGGGGGGCAAAAACCTCTAGGTGCCAGGGACACATTTTTTTAGTTTTTTTTTTAGTATGTTTTGTTTTTTAGCGGTGGAGCAGAAAGCCCACCAGAGGCCAGGGAAGTTTTTTTTTTTATTTAAATAAGAGGGTGGGCGTATGGCCATACCCCCACCCAAAATAAATGAGGCCAAAGTTATTCTGCCGACCAGTGGGCAGATGGGGCAATTACCCTGATCCACACCCCGGGTGGGGGGAGCAGAAAGTCTACTAGATGCCAGGGAATAAAAAAATATATATATATTGGGGTGGTGGCTACCAACCAGTATGGACCTGGTCATGCCCCCACCCCAACTGAAGGGGGTAACAGTCTTTCAGCTCTCCCCCGCACTCTAAAACATCTTATCCCACAGCAAGCAAGAAGACATTTGAGCTTGGGGGCCATGAGAGCTTGGCTAACACTCAAAATCGTCCCACTTGGAATGGTGAGGGCTGTACTTTATGGACTTTGGGACGCTGCCATGTAGAAAAATCCACAAGACCTAGACACATCTGAAAACTAAACATCTGGGTGATTCCAGGGTGGTGTGTTTCACATGCACCCGCACCATTTTTGTACCCACAATCCCCTGCAAACCTCAAACTTTGCTGGAAATCACACATTTGTCACACGTTTTTATGATGGAACCTTCCGGAATCTGCAGGAATCCACAAAATTCTGCTGCACTTGTCAGCCTAAACAATTTTTTTTTGCAAACTGCCCTTTTGGACCCCCTTTGGTTCCCCCTCAATATCGACATGTTTTTGGCTCTTCCCTTTCACAAGCACTTGGCCCACCTACACAAATGAGGTATAATTTTTACTGGGAGACTGAGGGGAACATTGGGTGGTATGAAATTTGTCCCAGTGCGGTGATCCCACACAGAAATGTGGGAAAAATTTGATTTTTTAGCTAAATTTGAGGTTTGCTGAGGATTCTGGGTAAGAAAATATTGGGGGATCCACGCAAGTCACACCTCACTAGACTCCCTCGGGTGTCTAGTTTTCAGAAATGTCTGGGTTTGGTAGGTTTCCCTAGAAGGCTGCTGAGCCCAGGACCAAAAACATAGGTGCCCCCCGCAAAAACAGGTAGTTTTGTATTTGATCATTTTGATGTGTCCAGATAGTGTTTTGGGGCGTTTCCTTGTAGGCCCACCCACAAAAGTGTATTATCATTTTTATCGGGAGACTTGGGGAAACGCTGGGTGGAAGGAAATTTGTGGCTCCTCTCTGATTCCAGAACTTTCTGTCACCGAAATGAGAGGAAAAAGTGTTTTTTTGGCCACATTTTGAGGTTTGCAAAGGGTTCTGGGTAACAGAACCTGGTCAGAGCCCCACAAGTCACCCCATCTTGGATTCCCCTAGGTGTCTAGTTTTCAATACTGCAAAGGTTTGCTAGGTTTCCCTAGGTGGCGGCTGAGCTAGAGGCCAAAATCCACAGCTAGGTGCTTTGCAAAAAACAGCTCTGTTTTCGTTGTGAAAATGTGATGTGTCCACTTTGTGTTTTGGAGCTTTTCCTGTCGCGGGCGATAGGCCTACCCCCATAAGTGAGGTACCATTTTTATCGGTAGACTTGGGGGAACGCTGGGTGGAAGGAAATTTGTGGCTCCTCTCTGATTCCAAAACTTTCTGTCACCGAAATGAGAGGAAAAAGTGTTTTTTTGGCCAAATTTTGAGGTTTGCAAAGGATTCTGGGTAACAGAACCTGGTCAGAGTCCCACAAGTCACCCCATCTTGGATTTCCCTAGGTGTCTAGTTTTCAAAACTGCGAAGGTTTGCTAGGTTTCCCTAGGTGCTGGCTGAGCCAGAGGCCAAAATCCACAGCTAGGTGCTTTGCAAAAAACAGCTGTTTTCTTTGTGAAAATGTGATGTGTCAACTTTGTGTTTTGAGGCTTTTCCTGTCGCGGGCGCTAGGCCTACCCCCACAAGTGAGGTACCATTTTTATCGGGAGACTTGGGGGAACGCTGGGTGGAAGGAAATTTGTGGCTTCTCTCTCCCTGATTCCAGAACTTACTGTCACCGAAATGAGAGGGAAAAGTGTTTTTTTGGCCAAATTTTGAGGTTTGCAAAGGATTCTGGGTAACAGAACCTGGTCAGAGTCCCACAAGTCACCCCATCTGGGATTCCCCTAGGTGTCTAGTTTTCAAAACTGCGAAGGTTTGCTAGGTTTCCCTAGGTGCCGGCTGAGCTAGAGGCCAAAATCCACAGCTAGGTGCTTTGCAAAAAACAGCTGTTTTCTTTGTGAAAATGTGATGTGTCCACTTTGTGTTTTGGGGCTTTTCCTGGCGTGGGCGCTAGGCCTACCCCCACAAGTGATGTACCATTTTTATCGTGAGACTTGGGGGAATGCTGGGTGGAAGGAAATTTGTGGCTCCTCTCTGATTCCAGAACTTGCTGTCACCGAAATGAGAGGAAAAAGTGTTTTTTTGGCCACATTTTGAGTTTTGCATAGGATTCTGAGTAACAGAACCTGGTCAGAGCCCCACAAGTCACCCCGTCTTGGATTCCCCTAGGTGTCTAGTTTTCAAAACTGCGCAGGTTTGCTAGGTTTCCCTAGGTGCCGGCTGAGCTAGAGGCCAAAATCCACAGCTAGGCACTTTGCAAAAAACAGCTCTGTTTTCTTTGTGTAAATGTGATGTGTCCACGTTGTGTTTTGGGGCCTTTCCTGTCGCGGGCGCTAGGCCTACCCCCACAAGTGAGGTACCATTTTCATCGGGAGACTTGGGGGAACGCTGAGTGGAAGGAAATTTGTGGCTCCTCTCTGATTCCAGAACTTTCTGTCACCAAAATGAGAGTTAAAAGTATTTTTTTGGCCAAATTTTGAGTTTTGCAAGGGATTCTGGGTAACAGAATCTGGTCAGAGCCCCACAAGTAACCCCATCTTGGATTCCCCTAGGTGTCTAGTTTTCAAAACTGCACAGGTTTGCTAGGTTTCCCAAGGTGCTGGCTGAGCTAGAGGCCAAAATCCACAGCTAGCCACTTTGCAAAAAACAGCTCTGTTTTCTTTGTGAAAATGTGTTGTGTCCATGTTGTGTTTTGGGGCAGTTCCTGTCGTGGGCGCTGATCCTACCCACGCATGTTAGGTACCATTTTTATCGGCAGACATGGGGGAACACAGAATAGCAAAACAAGTGTTATTGCCCCTTGTCTTTCTCAAAAAACGTTCCTTACAAATGTAAGACAGTGTGTAAGACGTCTATTTGAGAAATGCCCTGTAATTCACATGCTAGTATGGGCACCCCGGAATTCAGAGATGGGCAAATAACCACTGCTTCTCAACACCTTATCTTGTGGCCATTTTGGAAATACAAAGGTTTTCTTGATACCTATTTTTCATTTTTTATATTTCAGCAAATTAATTGCTGTATACCCGGTATAGAATGAAAACCCATTGCAAGGTGCAGCTCATTTATTGGCTCTGGGTACCTAGGGTTCTTGATTAACCCACAAGCCCTATATATCCCTGCAATCAGAAGAGACCAGCTGACGTAACGGTATATTGCTTTCAAGAATCTGACATCGCAGGAAAAAGTTACAGAGTAAAACGTGGAGAAAAGTGGCTGTTTTTTTACCTCAATTTCAATATTCTTTTATTTCAGCTGTTATTTTCTGTAGGAAACACTTGTACGAGCTACACAAATGACCCATTGCTGAATTGAGAATGTTGTCTACTTTTTAGAAATGTTTAGCATTCTGGGACCCAGCATTGGTTTCTCACCCATTTCTGTCACTAACTGGAAGGAGGCTGAAAGCACAAAAAATAGTAAAAATGGGATATGTCCTAGTAAAATGTCAAAATTGTGTTGAAAAGTTGGGTTTTCTAATTCAAGTCTGCATGTTTCTGAAAGCTGGGAAGATGGTGATTTTACCACTGCAAACCCTTTGTTGATGCCATTTTCAGGGAAAAAAACACAAGCCTTCTTCTGCAGCCCTTTTTTCCATTTTTTTTAAATAAAACGAAATTGTTGCTGTATTTTGGCTAATTTCTTGGTCTCCTTCATGGGAACTCACAAAGTCTGGGTACCTCTAGAATCCCTAGGATGTTGGAAAAAAGGACGCAAATTAGGCGTGGGTAGCTTATGGGAACAAAAACTTATGAGGGCATAAGCGCAAACTGCCCCAAATATACAAAAAAAGGCTCGGCACAGGAGGGGAAAAGGCCTGGCAGCGAAGGGGTTAAAGCGAGCATTTCTAGACACCCGGGGGTTTCTGTCCAGAATGGAGGCCCAAACCGCCTCCGAAGCCTGTGTCCCCAGATTTCCCTCCCAGTTGTTTTGTAGCTTCTCTAGAGGGCGCCGTACATCTGCCCTAATGGTCCGGTATAAGCAGACTACAACTTTAATTGGGCCAGAGGAAAGGCTTCTGTAACGGCAGCCTCCGTGGGTGTGAGGGTCCACATATCCAATGTGCCAATGTTTTCTCATTTTTGTGCTAACAGCTCTCTGCAAAAGGAAGTGTCCCTGCAGGAGATCAAACTCTGCCCAAAAGTCTTCGAACAGGCTGTAGTATATTGCTCTCATTTTAGTTTCTTTATTTGTATTTGTATTGCTCTGTATTTGATGTTTTATTTTAAATTGTATTTATGGTTTATGTGTTACTTGTTATGCTCTGCTCCCCCCCTTGCTGCTCCGGCTATTGGATGATCTAGAATGTGTATCAGGGCAGTTGAAGACTGAAGGAGCAACTTGGAGATGTGGCTGGAGTTTCTGAAACCGCATCTTGAAGAATAAAGAGATTATAAAGAAGCTACTACTGTTTCCTTGAAGAATTACTTCATCATCATTGGAGAAGCTACTTCACTTTGGCGACGAAGGTGGGATTGAACCTGTTCATCTTGAAACTCCAACTCATCTCTGTATTTGTCACACTGTAAGGTATTCTTATTTTGACCTGTGTGACATTTATTCCTCTGGGTTTTAATGTTATTATTTTTTTTTACATACTCAGTGTTGTAACTTAGTGACCGTTTATTAATTTTTTTCCCCGACGCGTACAGCTTCCTTAGCTGTTATTTTTAGAAACCGGCGCCTGCTTTGGCACGGTTTCGTTGTTTCCAGCGTCCTCGTTGCCATAGCAACGTATTCTTCTCCGCTGTCTTGCAGATCTCCGCGTGCCTCGTCTCCTGGCAACGGGAGCTTACTCGCGCTGCACGCTTTCTTCGGCGGATCCCTTCTGTGGCAGAGACGCTTTGTTTCCTCTCAAAATACAAGGAAATCTTTGACGGCAGAAACGGATGTGTAATTAAGCATCCGTGTAATATGGACTTTAAACATATGCGCACGCCGTGTTCTGCGGCTCTTATCGGCAGCAGAGACACTTCGTTTGTATAAATAAGGAAATCTTCGGTGGCATAGACGGTTGTCTGATTTGGCATCCGTGTAATACAGACTTTTAAAACCTTTTCTGGTTATGTTACAGAAACTTCTTTGTCACATTTAACATATTCCTGGTCATCTTGATTTTTTTTTTTTTTTTTTTTTAACTTTTCTGCGGTACTTCTAACGTTGTTATGCTTACTTAATTGGAAGCTCTATACTTACTGAACTGAACAGGCCATTTTCTTCATTGTTTACCTTCAGTTTTTTTTTTACCTTGGTCACTTTAAAGTACCTGAGTATATTTTTCCCATATATATTTTTTTCTTCCCCTGTGTTTTTTTCATTGGCCTTCTTTCCTGGTCAATTATGCAGAACATTTCTCCACCACCGTTTTTTCTATCAATACCGGGTGATCCACTCATTCCTTGGTATAAGTGGAAGAAAGTTTTTCTTACATACATACGAGTTTGTGGGAGTAATTTATCAGCAGAAAGAAAGACATCACTACTACAGCATTATTTGGGTGCAGAAGGACAAGAAATGTTAGAGACTCTACCATCTATCAGTTACCCTGAGGGAGCGGACGGAGATGCCTCCTTAAATGAGTTTGAACTAACGTTGCTTAAATTGGACAGGCATTACTTGCCTAAAATTTCTATTATTCTTCAGAGGTATTACTTTTGGAAGTATAAACAAGATGACTCTGAGACTATTGAGGACTTTGTTACTAATCTGCGGAAATTAGCTGCACAGTGTAAATTTGGAGACAATTTGGATGAACGTATTCGCGATCAGTTCATGCTAGAATGCAAGAGTGACAAAGTAAGGGAAGATTTGTGGTCTAAAGGTGATCCAACATTGGAGGAAGTTTTAATCGTGGCCAAACAGATTGAACATTCTGAGTCTTGTATTGAAGATCTAAGGAAGTCTAAGAATGTGAATACCACTGTTTATGTTTTAGATGCTAGAACTAAGTCTAAGCAAAACTCTAATGTCAAGGGGAAATTACTGTGTTTCAGGTGCAATTCACCATCGCACCTAGCAAATAACAAAGTTTGTCCAGCTTTTAATGTGGTATGCAACAAATGCGGCAAGAAGGGACACTTTGCTAAATGTTGTAAGTCTTTGGGAAAGAAGGATGTGAAAGTTAATGAAATTGAGTGTGATGAGCGGGAGGAGGATGAACGCAGTTTCATTCTTCAAATTGTTAATGATGTCAATTGCATTTCCAATCATCATTGTGTGTACCCTTCAGACATTGTGGGGGTGGCTGGTGTCAACATCTCAATGATGATGGATTCTGGGGCGAAGTTGACTCTAGTCTCAGAATCCGATTATGTTCGATATTTTAAGGGTAAAGTAATACTTCATGAACCTGATGTTACACCTTATGGTTATGGGGGTAAGCCCATTGAGCTAAAAGGCTACTTCAATGCGAACATTGATTTCAAAGGAAATAAAATTGTAGGTAAAGTTTATGTTCCTGTTGTAGGGAATACCATACTAAGCTGGCCCCATCAGAAGTTTTTGGGAATCATATTGAATCCTAACTCTGTTCCTCAAGTACAAGTGCAAGAGATTACAAATTTAGGTGAGGATTTGATGTGTGAATTCCCAAGTGTTTTTAATAGTGAGGTGGGACGCATCAAAGGGTATAAGCACCGTATTGTTCTGAAGGACAATTCTACTCCTAAAACATGTAAGGTTAGAAATATTCAGTTTAGTGTTCGGGATAAGGTTAAAGCAGAACTTCAAAGGTTGCTGTCACAGGGCATAATTGAGAAGGTGGAAGTGGCAGAATGGATTGCGCCTATTGTGGTTGCAACAAAGAGTTCAGGGGAGATCAGATTGTGTGTAGACCTGCGGAACCTTAACAAAGTAGTTGTTGAAGATAGATTTCCCTTGCCAAACATATCCGAGATGATTAGTTCTCTGGGAAATGCTAAATACTTCACCACTCTAGATCTTAGTTCAGCTTACCATCAAGTGCAGTTGTGTGAGGAGTCCAAACGTCTTACCTCCTTCATTACACCGTTTGGTGTATTTATGTTCAACAGGATGCCCTTTGGACTGTGTTCTGCAGCTTCTGTCTTTCAAAGGTTGATGGATGATATTTTGGGAGGCATTGAGGGTGTAAAATGTTTTCAAGACGATGCTCTGATTTTCTCAGAAACCATTGAACAACATAAGGAATTAGTGAGAAAGGTGCTTAAAATATTTCAGCTGCAAGGCATCACGTTGAAGGGTGCTTAGTGTAGTTTTTTCAAATCCGAGATATCATATTTAGGCCATATCATATCAAAGGATGTGGTTAGACCTAAACAGGAATTGGTGATGTCTATTTTGAATTTGGCTGCCCCTGAGAATAAGAGTGAAGTTCAAGTTTTCTTGGGAGTGTCAGAATATTATGCTAAGTTCATTCCAGACTTTGCTTGAAGAAGCTCTTCCATAAGAAATATTCTCAAGAAAGGTGTTGATTTTGTTTGGGATGCTGATTGTCAAACAGAGTTTGAGGATTTAAAGCGAGCTTTGTCTACAGCGCAGTCTCTCAGCAGCTTCCAACCTGGTCTTCCTTGCTACCTTACAACTGATGCCTCAGAGAAAGGTTTAGGATTTGTTCTGAAGCAGGTGAATGATGGTACGATCAATAATATAGCTTTTGCTTCACGTAGTCTGCGTGGGGCAGAAAGCAAGTACTCTACGATAGAAAAGGAAGCTTTGGCTATATTGTGGGCCATCAAAAAGTTTAGGCAGTTTCTTTGGGGGACTCAATTTGAAGTACAGACCGTCCATAAACCAGTACGCGAAGTGTTTGAGAAGAAAGGATTGGATAATATTTCTTCTCGAATATGCAAATGGATTGTTGGCCTCCAAGATTTTAATTTTACAGTTAAATATGTACCTGGGTGTGATAACAGGACTGCGGATTGTTTATCTAGAATGAGGGTGAAGGATTTAGTTGAGAATGACTATGAAGATTCTTGGTGGGTGGATGAAGAAGTTAAAGTTTGCAACGTCATTGACGGTTGTGTTTCTGAGCAAGAGTGGAAACTTGAGTTAGACAATGATGAGGAATTAAAAAAAATCAAGAGCTTGCTGTCTGCAGGTGGTTCCTTGAGTAAAGATGTTGAGCTTGGCGAACATTTTAAAAAAAATTGGCACGAGCTTTCAGTATGCAATGTATTAGTTGTGAGAGGCAGTAGATTGATACCACCCATTAAGTTGCGTGCGCGTTTGATTGACCTTGCGCACGAGGGCCATCAGGGTAAATGTAAAACTAAAGAAAGAATGAGAAGTGTATATTGGTGGCCAGGAATGGATTTAGAGGTAGAGAGGAAAGTTTGTGATTGGGTAGAGTGTAGGGTGGCAGATAAAAGTTTAAAACTTAGGACACAACCCATGTTTTTGAAAGAAATACCCATAGAAGTGTGGGAGGAAATCTCCATTGACATCATGGGTCCCATAGGAAGCGGGACTGCTTCTAGATATGTCATAGTTGTTATGGATGTACTGTCACGGTGGCCAGAAATAATGATCATTCCTGAAGTTACATCGTCAACAGTAGTCTGTTTTTTTATCAGAAGTGTTTGGAAGGGAAGGTAACCCAAGATGTATTTTGTCTGACAATGGAGTTCAATTTACATCAAGATTAATGTGTGATTTTTTTAACTCAAGAGGAATTGTTCACAAGAGGTGTGCCCTCTACCATCCTGAAACGAATGGAATGGTAGAACGCTTCAACAGGACTTTAAAAGAGACTGTTCAATTAGCAAGACAGTTGGGTGGATATTGGGTGAGTATGGTTAGACGTAAGGTTGAAGATTACCGATTTACTCCCCATTCAAGCACTGGACAGTCTCCTTTTGTTACTTTCAAGAAACGTATTCCTCATACTAGAATAGATCCTCCATGGGTAAAAAAAATATGCTCAAAAACAATTTGATTATGAATTGCAAAAGAATATTGCCCTAGAAAAAAAATTGAATTGTCAAAAGGAAAGAAAACGCATTTATGATTACGCAAGTCTGCGAAAGAAGTACATGTCAATGTGAGGGATTTTGTAAAAATCAAATTGCCAGGGAAAACAGGAAGTGGACAGTCTCATTTTAGCAAAATTTTCAAGGTGGTTAAAGTATTCAAAGGTGCAATTAAGGTCGATGATGGGCGCATTTGGAATTTGAATAGAGTTGTTAAACTAAGATAAACTGTTTTTTTCTTTCGTTTTTTTTTCATTGTAAAAAAAGGAAGGTAGTGTAGTATATTGCTCTCATTTTAATTTCTTTATTTGTATTTGTATTTGTATTTGTATTGCTTTGTATTTGATGTTTTATTTTAAATTGTATTTATGGTCTATGTGTTACTTGGGATGCTCAGCTCCCCCTCTTGCTGCTCCGACTATTGGATGATCTAGAATGTGTATCAGGGCAGTTGAAGACTGAAGGAGCAGCTTGGAGGTGTGGCTGGAGTTTCTGTAACCACATCTTGAAGAATAAAGAGATTATAAAGAAGCTACTACTGTTTCCTTGCAGAATTACTTCATCATCATTGGAGAAGCTACTTCACAGGACTAATTCCCCATCATGGTGGCCCCCACATAAGTCCAGACCTCCAGACCCCTCCCCCCACCAGTCCGCTCATGGGAACATTTTTGCAGCAGCATAGTAATAGGCAAGTCTGGGCAGTAGGTACTCCTAGTGTTTTGCGCCGGCATCGACCCCAGCATTTGGTTATTACCCAGAATTCCCTCATATCTAGGGAAGGAGGGCGCTTCACCCTCAGTAGCATTTTCACTAGATCTGAGAGCCCAGGCGCAAATCGACTAAGAGTCCCGTCAGGGCGCTGACGGCCCGTTAGCCAATGCACAAACCACTGCACCTGAGCCACCAGGTAATATGCCTCAAGATCCGGCATCGCTAATCCTCCCTCTGTTATAGGACATTGCAGTGTAGACAATGCCACTCTTTTGAGAGCCAATGCCCAGATAAAGGTAACCAGCAAGGAGTCTAGCTCTTTAACCACCCCTTAGGTATCCACACCGGAAGTGTCCCGGAAAAATAAAGCAAACGGGACATGGCAACCATCTTCAGTAACGCTATCCTCCCCATCACTGAGAGTGACAGCGTTTTCCAAATTCCAGACTCAATTTAAGGAATCTAATGGCCCACATTCCCCTCAAACAAGTCAACGTGGTTATGATATATCCTAACATCCAGGTAAGACAAACTTCTGGGGTCCCATTGCAACAGCCCCAGTGACTCCGGTGGGGCACCATTGGGGCCACCTGGGAACAGACAGGATTTTCACCAGCTTACTTTAAGTCCCGATAGTTCCCCAAAGCCTTCCAGCATGGTCTTTGCACCAATTAGATTGTGTATCTTTCAGAAAAAACAAGAGGTCATCAGCATAGAGTGCCAGTGCCCATTTATATTCAGGACTTGGTAGTTCAGCCTTGATTTTGCCCTAGCGGCCAGGGGTTCCATGGCCAAGGCAAAGCGCAACAGGGACAATGGGCATCCCTGTAGCATTCCTTGCCCAACCTAGTATCTACAGGATATAACCTTGTTCATTCTAATTCTGTCAGCCAGGTCCGTATCAAGCAATCTGGTCCAAGCCAGGAACCCATTCCCCAGCTGCATGCACCTCATCACCTCATACAAGTAACCCCATTCCAGGCTGTTGGAGGCGTTCTCTCCATCGACAGTGAAAATCGCTGCATCGTCTCAAGGTAGGTCTCTGTGTTCTAGTATTTACAGGAGGCATCTAATATTGAGGGCCGCATTTTGGCCAGGAATAAAGCTGGCCTAGTCCGCATGACTAATCTGTATGGGAGCAGTCGGGTCCCTAGGATCTTGCTCAGGATTGAGCAATAAGAGTGGACGATACGCTTTGTAGTCACTAGGGGGTTTCCATGGCATCAGTAAGGGGACAATCACTGCTTCATTAGTGGAAGTGTGTAAGCTGCCTGAGGACAAGGCTGTATTCTACAACTTTTCCAGCCTCGGAGTCAGTAGGTCTGGATAAGTGGCATTTAGCTCTATCAGGAATCCATCTGTTCCTGGTGTTCGACCCAGGGCCCTTGCCTTGATGGCCCCCTTGGTTTACTTCTGGGTAACGTCTCCTCCAAGTACCCTAGATTCCTCTGCGGTAAGAGGAGGGAGAGCAAATGGATCTATGTAGTCGCGTATCATGTCTTCGTAGAGCTTCCTATAGTACCTAAGAAAACAAACATTTATTCCCTTCTAGCTATGTTCTTCGCCTCCCTCTTCCAAGTTTATTTCTAATATAAAAGTCCTTAGCTTTGATGGATTATCTAACCAGGCCAACAGGGTACCAGCACGATTTCTCTCCATATGAGTGCACTCCATAAATCCCCTGTAATCAAAACTACAGGGTTCTTCGACTTTAACTGCCACCTCTTCTCTTTTATTGAGAAGGGTCTGCTGGAGGGTCCTGTCTCCCAGCAGTTCTAGTTGGCGGAGCTCATCCTTCCCCGCCAACACCTCCCTCAGCATGTGCCCCTCACGGCCAACGATGTGGCTATGCAGTGTCCCCTTAACATTACTTTGTAGGATTCCCACTTCACCTGGGAAGACGTTGCCGTGCCTACATTGTTCACCAAGTACTGCTCTATATTAAGCCAGATGTCCTCCCGAAATACCTGATCTTCCAGTGTTTCTGGTTTCAGGTGCCACATGTGTATAGAGGCTCTGAGATATGTCCAGTCCAAGTGATGGGACATAAGGCTGTGATCAGACGCCATTCGGACCAGATATTCAGTGTGGGAGATCGAGTTGTGTATGTCGGGGAAACATGGTAATGTGTCCAGGCGGACGTATAAGTCATATCAACTTGAAAAGAAAGAGTAATTGCGTGTATGTGGATGGGTTAGTCTCCAGGTATCCACTAATCCCCAAACTCGCTGCCATTCGGAGAAGGCTCAGGCCACTCTTTGCGGGTGTGACCCCAGCGGTGGGGGTGTGATCTGTCTATTGCTGGGTTGGCTACACAGTTAAAATTCCCCCCCCATCAGGATGGAACGGGTGAGGTACAGCACTAGAGGACCTGACAATCTGGACAGGAAAGGATCCTGGTCGGAGTTAGGGGCATATATATTAATCAACGTTACATCTTGTCCCTTGAGTCTACCCTGCCCTGTTACATCCCTCCCTTTGGAGTCGATCAGATGGGAGAAGTGTTCAAATGGAACTCCCGCCCATATCCACATTAGAACACCCCTGGCCAAGACTAAGTAGCTAGTGTAATGAGCCTGGCCTCTCCATCTACACTGGAGGCCCAGACCTTCTTTATCAGTATGGTGGGTCTCCTGGAGAAATGCGATGTGGATACCTCGCCTATGCAAGAAGGAGAGTACTTTGTACTTCTTGGACATGGTATGCATCCCCCCAATATTCCAGGAGAGGAACTCATAACTCGGCATAATAGCCATGTGACATTAGCAATCGTTGAGTAAAATGTCAACCTGCCCCCCACCCCCCACAGCATCTCTCCAGTGTCTCCAGGAGCTTCAGCAGATCACACATAAGATGGCACAATGCTTAGATCCCAAATTTAACAGGTAATAAATCCCCAACAAACTCCCCTTCCCCAGGACAAGTCAGGCAAGGCCCCCATCCAAACAATGAATTTTGAAAACAAAAGATGTGGGTGCACCACAAAGCATGAATAGATTAGTAGGGGTGGTGTTCTCTCATAGGATCTAGCCTTTGGCTAGAGATTGCCCCCTTCTGTTTGTTCTGTTAGCCCTACCACTCTGATGTTACTGCAGCGTGATCTATTTTCGGCATCTTCCGTGCGAAGTTCTAAGGTACGAATTCTGGCCTCCATTGTGGTCAGGCGGTCAGACATTGTAGAAACAACGGGGGACACCTCAGTGAGGTTCTTTTCTGTTACAGTGACTCATTCTGCTAGACGGCGATGATCGTCTCTCAACAGACTCAAATCTGCCGCACAGTATCAATTTTGGTCTCCAGAGCCTCCAGGTGGCTCTGATCGCCTGCAGGATGTTCTGAGGCATTGGGCCTTGAAGAGGACCCATCCTAGGGCTCGAGATTTCATCGCCCGGCAGTATGGTATCCTGTTTCTTGGCTGTTTTCACCATCTCGCCCACAGGCTTCCAAGGAGAGGACCACACTGGGAGCTAAGCTCTGTACCAGGGGATCAGGGTATGACAACTCCGATTAAAACAGAAGGGTTGGGGAGGAAGAGTTGTGGTGTCCTTTGTCTCCCCTCTCCTGGACTGCAGCACACAGCAGCAAAGTGAAGTTGAAAGTGTACTAGGCGGGACCTGCCTGTTGCACCACTAGTTCATGAAGGTACCGACCACAATCACTGCATCCTTGGTGGACCAGGGGGTGTCAGTGCCCGCTAGTCGTCCAAAGCAACATTTCAGTCCCAAGGACACAAGCGCGTTTCTAAGAAGAGGCCCAAGGGGCCCCCTCTGTCCAGGGAGCCAGCGTGAGTCCCCGGGCCAAATTGTGGCCAGTCGCTCCACCTGCCACCTCGATTTGATCAGATTTCTACCAGAGCAGTTCAACTTACTGTTAGCTTGCTATGAGGGTGGATGCCAGCAACAAGGATTTATCCTCCCGACTGTCACACCGTGAGTGTCCAACGGCTGCAGCACAAAACAGTATCACCAGGAGGGGTGGGGCCAAGGAGCATGCCAAAAGGGAGTAGGCCTCAATCGTTCCCTCTCATGCTGCGTGGCCCCCAGTTCCCAGTTTTAGAATGGCACAAGCAGTTCACCTGGGGGCTCCTCTGCTCCGTAGTGCCCTGGCCTTATGAAGGTCTATGCGCTCATTGTTGTCTTGCCTGGTCGGGCCGGTGATCAAAGAAAAAGGAAGTTCAGGCTCCCCCTAATGGGCTGCTCCCTGCTGCAGACACCACAATCAATTTCCTCACTTTGTTTGCTGGAGCCCTCAGGGGTCATCTAGGACCCGCCAGCTTTCCTTAATTGCACCACGCCTCCCGGTGGGACTCGTTGCAGGTGTACTGTCATTCTGGCCATCTTTGGCAGCATCAGAGGCCCAGCCGCACGTGGCTCCACGGCCCTCAGCCCCGTCTGTCTGAGGGCGCCAGCGGGTGCCTCACGGTCTGTCTGCTCCGCTTACTAGTCCAAAGGCACCTTGTCAGGAGCACCGTCACTTGAATAGGTGGCGCACCCCTGCTTCTCTCCGCTCTCACCAGTCGTGGCTGCCACAGCCTCCCAGGCATGTTGCATCGGCAGCCCAGCTGCAGACCCACTGCAGGGCCTCGTTGAATCTGTGCAGAGCTAGGCTCCCCACCACTCTTCCAGCTGAGTCAGCCCCACTGCGCAGACCTAGTCCGTGTTATGGTGCCCGGCCCTCTCCTGGACTGCAATGGGAGCTCAGGATGCCTCAAGAAGGGGCCCAGGCCGGTGGAGCTCCAAGGTTTTCTACCTCATCACATTGGCGACCCGCTGACCCTTCTTTCAATTGAAGGAGATATTGCAGCAGCTTTGGGCTACAGTGAAATTACTGTTGCCTTTAGCAGAAGAAGAGCTAGAAAGATCACATTTTAGCATGTAGAGCAACACATGATATATGGGTTTGTCACAATGAATTTCCTTATTCAATATTGTCCTGTCAGAAATAACTCATTATGCTTTTTATTGTGTTGTTTTTCAGAGTTGTCAGATTGGATTTTGAGATTTAAGCTGATGCTTTGTTGCCACTCTGGTTCCTTTGAAAGTTTGAGGGCATATCATCACCGACTAATCATTGAGGATCCAGTAAGTGTTACACTTATTTTGTTTTTTTGCA
Organism: Pleurodeles waltl; assembly: GCF_031143425.1. Lineage (NCBI taxonomy): Eukaryota > Metazoa > Chordata > Amphibia > Caudata > Salamandridae > Pleurodeles > Pleurodeles waltl. The sequence continues at coordinate 275,585,967 of NC_090438.1, read as the reverse complement.
TTATTTCCCTGTTTGTTGTGAATGAACTTTCTGATAGCGTGTTATATGTATTTGTTTGTATTAGGATGTAGGCAAAAAAGTGCAGATTCTACAGATGACCTCCAGGTGCCTACAGGACATGATACAAAGATGGCAATTTCTTTTTTCTATTTAGACTCATAAGTAAGGACTGTGACATGGAAAATGGGATGTGGGGGTAATGGGTAGTGCTAGAAATGCAGGGGATCGTGCCAGATTCCAGATTCTGCAGCAATTGCTGGGCTGGATCTGGTCAGCCCCAGTGTAATGTGCAGACTTTGCCCTAGTGCAGGCAAAAGGACACATTGAGAACTGCAGCACTGTGTGTGCTCTGCATTTGCTTGAACATTATCATCCTCCGCAGGGATCAATGCTCATTGAGGTCCACGGATCTTTGGACCCTGCATAGGATGTGGTAAACCATTAACATAGTTTCAAAACAGACCAATAAGATTACAGAGTATGATCAAATGGCCATACAAAGGAAAACACCAGTCAGGAATTAGGTTACGGGTTTTATTACAAACTTAAGCTCAAAGTCATGTAGCCCACTCACAAGGCAAAGTTGAAGGTTTATAAACTCACCAAGGGTTGTCCAAGACAACGAAATAAGTTCAAGCGAACTAACATTATTAAAACCAAGCCTTCAATAAGATTACAAAACATCAACAAAATAATCTGTGATACAGAAATGAAGCTTTGTTGAGGCTTAATAAGCATCAAGTCCATTTAAATCTGCAGAGTTGTAATTCAGTTGGGCAAGAGGAAACCCTACAATCAGCCAAATCAGGGAAGAGCATATGTGGGGTGGAACACATGCGGACAAAAGACAAAAAGAACAAAAAGGGCAAAAAGAATTTGGAAAAAGGTCATCTCAGGCGATAAACCACTAACCAAGAAGTGGGCAAAAGATAAGTGGAAAGGGAAAGCGTCAGCATGTCAGAAGCTTGGTCAAGAGTCTTCTGCAAAGGGTTAGGGAAAAACCTCTAAGTCTCAATGGGGCATCTCAAAGGGGCAAAGCAGAGATGATGATACCTCTTTAAGGGCTCAGCATGTGGGGTTCATCATCTGCAAGGCATATGTTTAGAATCTGAGGGCGAATCTGACCAAAGTCCAACAGGTCAATGACATATTAAAGTTCATACGGCAATCTGATTTGCTCTGAGAGACAGTCTATATTACGTTGAGGTGGCATCATCCAATAGAAACTGATCACATGACTCCAAGTTGAAACATCAATATTTCTTCCCAGGTCTGTCATGGGAACAGCATCCATCCATATAGATCCACACAGGTTTCAAACAATTGTATATAATATCATGTCCACAATCCAGGATGTTCTACATTCAAGGACATTGTTTCACTTCTCCCAATGTCTAAAACAATAGGGGTCTATTACTAAAATCTGAAGGAAAGTTCATGTTAAAGAAATGAATCTGCATTTTCTGCACAGTCACGAAAAACAAGGCCTAACAGGCCTCACTTAGGCTAATGCGCGTGAATTATTACAGCACATTAATACATCAAATAAAACACATTTATAATATGCAGACTGTAAATTCTTTATTAATAATTCTTCATTAATATTTAGATTACAGTAACATTTTATGAAAAGGCTCTGTCAATACATTTCAGTCAGTATAACGTGAGATTACATTTCTCTTGCACACAGATTTAAATTATTACTCATTAGAAATTCAATATCATTTCAATACTTTCTGTTAGTTTCCAGTCTAAATTACAATATAATATCAAATAAATCCTTCAAACATTTAATTAAACTTCAATACCACAGGGATTTAGCCGTCTAGTATAGATCGAATACACACTAACACATCATCTCAGTGCATCACTTTACAGTCAAACCATTAATACTTTGATTAACATTGCATAAACTGTCACATATGGATGACTTCTGTGACATGAGGGACATCACTAAAATCTTGACTACATCACATTCAACCTGCAGTGAGTGAGGGAAGCCTCTTAATTTGATGTCCAGCTGTGCCCAACATAAATATCTCAATTAGAGAGTCATCTGCACTCCCTTTGTTTGAGGATTTGTCCTGGCTTGGGGTAGCTGGAGCTTTAACTCCACGATGACAGAAAACCAGCACAATCAGCTTCTTGTCACTTCACATGTATTCATGAGATAATGACATTTGGGGGAAGGTTTTGAGTTTTCTACGGTGTGTATGGAAGAGATGTGTCCATTTGAAGGATGTGAGCTAAAATGGCTGTTATAAAGTGCCCCTTTTAAATGGTCACCCCCCACCTTTTGCTACTTGATTTTGTTGTTTTTGATATGCTAATCAGACCCCAGTGCCAGTGCTCACTCCCTTAAATTGTAACTGTGATTGGTAAACCCAATTGGCAAGAACTTTACCACCCCCGTAAGGCCATGGTAAATGGTACCAGTGGTACCTAGATAGGGATGGTAAAGGGGTAACCAGGGCTGCAGCACTAATTGTGCCACCCTGAGTGACCCGAGTAAAAACAAAGTCTGCAGGGTTGCCATGTCAGCCTGCACGAGCAGCCTGCCTGCTCGAGTTTGACTCTGCCCACACCAGATGCAGGAAGAGTCCCCTCACTGCCCATAATATAAGTCAGTCACCCTTAAGGTAGACCTTCTATAGCCCAAGAGGCAGGGTGTATTGTGTTATGAGTGTGGGCATATATGTGCAAGCATATATGGCTCTGTGGTCGCATTTAAAACGTAATACTACTGCAAGTGACTGGCGGTCCATAGGATAACATAGGCTGTCACCCGGGCAGATCCCAGATGTCAAGCTCCATGATGGCCTGATGAATTCCCTCATGTTTTATGTCAAACAAGGTGCTTTTTTGTGCTCGATTCTTGTGCTCGATTCTTGTGCCTAGGTTTGCTTAGCATGCCCCAGGTGACGTCCTCAAAGGATGCCCACCAAGTTATCAGCTTTCCCCTGCCTGCTGAGCTTTCCCGAGTGTTTGCCACCAAGACAGAGTTGTGACCACAAGCTGAGGAGTGTGTGTCACTCCCTGAGGTCAGGACAAAGGCCATGTGCAGTAAGGAGGTCACACCTCTGCTCTGCCATGATGGCTAGTGATTAGACTCATCACGGCAGTGAGCTTTAAAGGGTATACCGTCGCTGCTGGACAAAGGAATTTGTCCCCTACTCAAGGACAAAGCCTCCCCCTGCCCAAGGCAGCTGGGAAAATTAGCTAGTCAGGAGGCGGACACTCCCCTTAAGGCTGATCACACATCTAGGGTGGGTCAGCTGGAGTGTACTGTGGCAGATGGCCCGAGCCTTCTTGACAAGGCTTAGGAATAGTGGGTTCTAGGTAGTTTAGTGACGCACTCCTACCAAATGTGATCACCTCAGGGGAATATTAGCTGCAGGACTAGGTTCCCATTGGCCACTGGTCCTGACACCCCTTAACACCCCTAAATCTAGGATTTAAGGGACACCCCTGGCACCAGAACCTCAGATCTGCTGTGAACCAAGAAGAGTCCGACTCCATGACAATGCAGGACTCCACAAAGATGAGGGGCATTATTTGCACCTGTGGTAGCCACTCTGCAAACAGCTCGACTTCGACTCGCCCCAGACCAGAGACCGGTTCCAAAAGGAAGGTGAACCTCTCTGCACTAGAACTCCCTAGGACTAGAGGGACTAGTCCCCTGACTACGGCAGGACCAAACATCGTTTCCATGACCACTGAAGAACTGTCCACTGGGCCCTGAAGCATGGCCACCTGAAAGTAACTGGTCAGACACCTTCAGAGAACTGTAGGCCAGACCCTCCAAAAGGCTACACTTTCTGCATTCTTTCCCTGGTGCTCTAGAAGAAAATTACTCAAACTGCTGTGCTTGCTGGCACCAAGGCTTGTTGGTGGTTAGCCTGACTACTACTTGTTTTACTCGACGCTCCAGGCCCAATGAACCATTGTCACCGTGCAGCAACCCACCTCAGTTGTCCAGTCTTGGCACCTCCTTTCAGTCTGCGTTGGCAAGCCTGGTAGAGCCAGCATCTGCGGATTCCATTCAACATTCCGGAGAGCAAGGAGCACCTCTGCACTCAAGTCACCCGAGTGTTGTTGAGCTGCTCTGCCTGGTGATTCCTGATCTGAGGCCAGCTCCCAACTTAAGAACCAAAGGGCTTCGCTGAACTCGACCTGCAAGATACCTTTTGCTAAGGTTCCCACCCCAAGACTACGAGTCCCCTTCAGCACCAAGGACAGCCAGTACTACTCTGCATTCTGGCCTCTCGAGCAATGTAAAATTGTACTGACTATTGTTTTATGGTCTGTGGGCCTGCAAGACCTTAACCCCAGGTGGGTTCCATGGAACTCACCCCAAAAGTGACCGATTGCATACTGTGATTTCTCCTACTGACCGCAATGATAGAGTTTGACAGCTCTACAAAGTACTGATTTATTTAATGGTCCAAAATCAATAACTCTGGTTATCCTCATGTATCAACTTAATTTTAGTGTCTAAATTAATATACAAATCTACTTAATTTTTTTAAATTGACAAATTGGTGTCGGATTTCTTTCGAGTCATGTCAATTACTTATTGTCCATGCTGGTGTTGTGAAATGCGTTAACACATGTTTCCCTAAATAGCCTGACTGCTCTTTGCCACTCAACCAGGTCTGAGATAAGGTTACTGGTGTGAATCTGAGGTCCACTTTTGGGTATCGTCTTAGTATTACATTGTAAGACCCCATAGTCATACCACATAATACTGCCACCTTGCTACAATAACAATTTGGGTAAGGTCTTGAGTTTTCTAAGTTATGTATGAAAGTTATGCATGTTCTGTACGAATGTCAGATACCCATTTATATAGCACATATTAATAAGGCTTTATAACTTCACAAAGCAACCCGTTTTAACAAACTTGAAATAGCAAGCCATTGAGTTAAAAAACAGGAAGGTGTTATGTTTTGGTTAACGTGAGTTTACCTTTGGTATTGCCATGGTAATTGCCTTGGCAATAGAATCCTCGAACTAGGGATTCTACGGGGGAACGGTTGGAGATCGGTGGAAAAGAAGGCATCGAGGAAAGGTTGCAGTTTATGCTGTTGTGGGTGGATGCACAATAAAAAGATCTTAAATAAGAAGAAAGTGTCTACGTGTCAGAAGGCTCCAATGACAAAGGCACCTTGATGCCAGTTTATAACCCAGTAAACTAAATTAAGAAAATTGTAACTTGCATCACCTCAGGATTTCTGCAAAAGAGCCAGCAGCCACTGAGCTATCTTCATGACTTAAAAAGCTATGACTTGTCTGCTATGTGCTGTGCTTTGCAGCAGGGACATTAACCCTCTATTTGAGTTTGTAACGAGTCAGAGCTGTGACTTCACTTTATACATCTCTCTCCAGTGATTACATTAAAAATCAGAATTCTCTTACCCTTCATTTGCCACATAATCAGGGCCACTGGGATTATGCGATTGTGCGGCTGTGGTGTTTTTCCACATAATTATTGATTTGCCACGTTTGTCAAATAATCCACCAACCCTAGGTCATAGGGTTCCAAATTTACTAAAATCGCAGCAACATGTCTTTCTGCGCACTAGAAGGCACTTTGCAAATGTTGACTAGTCATCATTTTGTTGCTTATTCCTATATTTGGGTGTTAAAGTGGTACTTATAAGGTGCAACAAATGTCCATGTATTGTAAAAAAGACAAAACAGTGAAGTAAACTATCATAAAATGTGGCACATTACGCTCCATAATTAGCCCTTTCCTGCTGCATAATTTACTCAACCCTATTGCGTAATTTGGCCTTAATCTACCACGCAATTTCAGTGGCCCCGCACATAACTTGTTGGGCACACAAGATCTCTACAGCAGACATCTTAACCCATATGCTATTTTTAAATGGAGCATGTCGCAACAGGTGCGCAGAGCAGATTTACTATCACATTTATTCTTTGTTGCAAATTTCTTTCAGGCAGAGTTTTACAACACATAAATGTATACATTGACTGTCAGAGACGTTGGGGGCATTGCCTGACAAGATGGCTGCACAGGCGCATTAGTCCTGTGCTTCGGCGGGACCCCATAAGAATCTCTTGACATCCTGGGCCTGACCAGAGGCACACTGACCATGACACCTACTGCTGACACCATGGATGATGCAGTGTACGAATCTAGAGCCGACTGAGAGAAAAGACTGCCGAACTGCACCTAGGGCCGCCGTGTCTTGGCCAGCAAAAACGGGGGAGCCGAGGGCAGATGTTGTTGCGCAAACGGAGCCTGGTAGCTGCCTGAAATTTTGGAACAGGCAGCGACTGACTGGCTGTGCCCCGTAGAGCTCAAAGGGGCCGGACGGACTGGAAAGAGTGAGGTCTGTCCCGGATGCGGCCAGAGGGGACTTTCCTGGTACCCCGTGGCGGAGCAAGACTCAGAGCGGCCTACGGAGCCGCAGAAGAAGGATGCACCTGAAAGAGCAGTGGATCCCCTGAAGAACAAGGGATACTAACAAGCAGATGGGCAGCATAGCGGCCATCTCCAGGAGACAACATGATGAGGTGGGTACTGACAATCGGGTGGTGGTGCAGCAGCATGGCCCATTGGGACTGGAATGCATGCTAACAGACCTGACCTCACAGGTGGACTCATGGATTGAAGAAGACCCATCTCTACTGACTGAAAAACATCAAAGTTGTTGGGCCCAGTGACTGGGGATGAGCCACTGCAGGGGGCCATCCTCCTTAGCAGGTGAAGAAGGGGAACAATGACCTGGCCAGCACCACCTGACAGTCATGCTAAGACTATAAACTGGCAATTCCTGCCAATAAATACCACCTATGTGGTGAGACCATACTACATCGACCTCCTAGGTACGAAGGCCAACTATGGCAGGAGAGGGTGGGGGCTGCAGAGACAGGCTCAGCCCTTTTGCTGTACCTCACTTTCTCCCAGCATCACAGAACTGCTGGGGTAGGTCGACCTCAGGAGAGCAATATACCGGCCCTGTGGTCGGGGACACCCCGGGAGCCTAATCTCTCAGCCTAAGTATAGACTGTAGTACTTAATAAAACTGTTCTATGTTTTAAGGTGAAAACTGTTCTAAGGGGGAGTATATGTTGCCCGATAAATCAGGTAGGAATTTAAGGAAACATAAGTTGGAGGATTTATGTGGTGTTTACTCGAGGATGAGTGGACTTGAAGTGCAGCACTTGGCACACATCAGGACATGCAATATAGGTGGGCAAAGCTTCTAGAAAAGTTCTTTGAAGGTCTGGGAGTTTCATGCCTCTCCTCCCCTGGCTCCAAGCTGGATGCAGTGATAATACAGAGTTGTTAGGCCTATTGTGAGAAGAGAGGGCACAGCCTATTCAGGTGCAAGTGGGGCTGTGCTTAGCTCTGCCCCCCAATCAAGAAAGTTAATGGCCCACTGAGGATCAGCTTATTCCACTATTGTGTGACTATGCGACTGTCTAGGAAGAATCCACAAAATCTGTCAGCTACACCCACTCATGTGACCCAAGATAGGCTGCAGGCACACGGGCAGGAAAATGCTAACTTTCTAAAAGTGCAGAGACCATATGATGGATAGAATGCTGAACAATGTCAAACTTTCCCCCCTCCTCCTCAATCACAGATCTGGGCCTACATCCAATATTTTATTTTCCTCACTGCACCATTCCAGTTTGGACCCAGCCATATGCAAATTAGTCTTGACCCTGCTCCCCATGGGAACAGCCCAGCCCAAACTACCAGGCCAGTTTATCCCTGGACCAGAAACCAAGCATCCTGGGACCAGTTTTGGGGTATCACCACTCATCAGTCAGGCTAGCTTGAATTCAGTGGCATGGAGAGCACAGGACCACATCAGGACATACCTTTCCCACTTAGGGCAACAAATGCAAAAAGAACAGATGATGGATTTGGCAGTAAGTCTGTGGGAGGCACTGGGATCCTAGGGAATCCAATAGGGGGCAAAGAATTACGTGGTGTTGATGTACGCCGATGGTGTATCTGACCGATCATGAGATGTTGGTTCCCCACTTTTTGTCCGAGCTACAGTGATTCAGAGAGATATCAGGGCTTTGGACGAGCTGGGAGAAATCCTTACTATTCCCTTTGGCTTTGTTGATGATAGGATGCCAGAGGATCTACTAGACAGGGATTTGAGTTGGGAAAGGCAGCTTCTGATACCTGGGCATTAGAGCAGTGCACACTGAGGAGCGACAACATGACCTTCTGGCCAGCGTCCGTCGCTCCCTCCTGCATAGCCACTGCTGCTGCCGCTGTTGGTGTCTGAGAGAGCCTGGTGGCTCTGTGTTTGAGGCCCACCTCCACCCGCAGGCAGCGGCCTGTGCCTTCTCCCTGGTGGCCTACTGGTCATCTGTCTTTGTCTGTTTTTCTGTCTTCCTCTTTTTCCTGTTTTTTACTTCTTTACTGTTTCTCTCTCTTTTTGCACCTTTCACCTGTTTTTGCACTCTGCCCTTTACTGCACCGGCGTTTCCCTCTAAGCCGATGCCTCGCCGCCGCTCTCGAAGCGCTTTCCCACCCTCCTGTCTCCCAGCTTCCCAATACCCCCATAACCCTCCCCTTCTGAAGGGTGGCTGCTACGCAGCTGTAGCGCTAGCGCGCCAAAGGCAAGCCTGTCTTCACCCGTCCGAGCTTGGACGGCACCACAGACCCTGGCTCTCACACAATCCACTGATACGAAGCTGAAATCCTCCACGCACTGAAACCAGGACATTTGACTGCCTGCCACCTCACTTCCCCGAGCAGAACTCATAGCCCTTTTGCCTGCCCAACTGCCACCACAACTTCTCTGCACTCCAAACGCCAGACCCCCAAGCCGCAGACCCATCAAAAACCCCTCCAGATCACTTCAAGTGCATTCTCCTCAACATCTGCTCCCTGCACAAGTACGCCATGGAATTTTGGGACCTGATAGACTCAATCCGCCCGGACATCGCCTTCCTCACCGAGACATGAACAAACACAACTTCTGAACTGGACATCAACATTGCCATCCCCAGAGACTACAAACTGCTCTGCAAGGACCAACCTTTCAGACCATGAAGCAGACTAGCCTTCACCTACATGACCACCCTTCACCTATCAATCAGCACACAGGAACACCCCCCCCCACATGGAGCACCTCCACTTCGAAGACCATGTCACCCTGAAGACCACCAACCGTGGCACCCTCATCTACAGACCACCCAGCCCACGCCAAGCCTTCAGCGACTACATCGTTGACTTCATAGCCCACAACTACATACTCCTCAGAGACCTCAACTTCCACATCGACAACCACAACACCTCATCGCTACTCAAGAGCCTTGACACAATTGGTCTCAAGCAATTGGTCACCTCACCAACGCACATCGCTGGACACACACTTGACCCCATCACTTCCGCCAGCATCAATGTCACCATCAACGACTCAACACCGCTACACTGGACTGACCACTCCTGCATCCATTTTCCATCACCACACCTCCAGCTCACATCTACATCTCCCCCCCCAAACAGGAAATGGAAGCATATCACAGAGGAACAACTTATCAACACCCTCAGCAACTTGCCACGCCCCGATACAACAGATACCAACCCCTCAGCATGCAACCTCTGCCAATGGATCGCAGATCGAGCCAACACCCTAGCTCCACTCCGAACGACCACAGGGAAACACACCACTAAGAAAGCCAGCTGGTTCACCCCCGCACTCCAGGAATCGAAGTGCACCTGCAGGAAACTGGAGAAAAAATGAAGGAACAGCAAATTCACAGAGGACTTTGCAGCCTTCATATCCACCATCAGATCATCTGGTGGCCTCATCAGATCCACCAGAACAACCGCCCTGCAGGACCGCATCAACGCCACCCTCGCCAAACCATAAGCTGAGGCCACAAACATCTCTCCATCCCAGGACCTCTGCGACAGGTTAGCCGCCTTCTTCCATTAGAAAATCAAGGGTATGTATGACAGCTTCAGACCCCAAGACTATCCAAACTCACCATAAACGCCCCAACCCGGATTCACTGAACCCCGACTGTACCTGCACGCTTGTACCCCCTCATGACAGACGAGACTCGCTCCATCATGAGCATACTCTACAGCGCCTTGAGAACTTACAGGTGAACAGCACGCTCTAAAAAGATTGATTGATTGATTGAACATGATTCACAACTCAGTCCAATTCTGGAATACCCTGCCACTAATTGGTGATTGGAAGGGATTGGTGGCAACCGTTGTATTTCTTCCACAATGCCTTTATATGCTACAAAACTCACTGAGCCCGATCCCTAGGACCACTTTCCAGGACTTAGATAGTTTGTTGATTTCATTAGAGTGGGCAGGTAGATGAAGCAGAACCCAATTGCAATATTGAAAAGGGACAGGGAGGAAGGAGGCCTTGGCCTGTCAGGCATGGAGCTTTATTGCCTAGCTGCTCATCTCCAATATGGAACTCTGTGGTGCAGGATGCAGAGAATTGGGAGGAAAGACTATTAGAGGGAGTGATCGAAAACAAAACTTTACTGTGCGTCTAATGTGGGAGCGGGGCAGCCTGTCGGACTCTCATATATAGCTCATAGAGTGAAAGTGGTGTAGAAAATTATAATGAAATTAGCCCTCAAGCACGCCCCATACTCTGGTGCTGTTCCCTTGCAATGATTACAGCCCTTCAGACAGATCCAATAGAACATGCCACTGAGAAGATGGGAGTAAGGGGGAGCAACTCTCTGACATTACCTTTGCAGGAGCTAGAGAGATATTTAGCAAAGGAGGAGGACCGTTCTTGCCATTTTATAAACAGGCAGGACAGCAAGAGAATTATGGCCATGCTTCCGATTCACATCCCACACAAGCAACACCCTAGATACGCTGGTTGAGACCACGCAGACACGACACTTGATATCTTAATTCTATGAGGCCCTAAAGACAGACAGACCAAAAACCTCACTGACTGCTAAGTAACAATGGAAAGAGGAGTTGCCATAAAGAGAGAAGGAATGAGGGAGAACATGTTCGCTTGTTCAACACATAGCCAATAATGCGAGATTTAAATTGAACCACTTTAACTTTTTGCACCGCACATATCTCACACGGGACAGGTTATACAAATAGACACAAGAAGGTCAACAACCTGTGTTTGATGCGATGCCATTAGACCCATGTTTCCACACATGATCTGGGTGGGGGTGCAACCCCATACAAGTGTTCAGGCTGGAAGTGGCAACAACTTTAAAAAGGGTTACCAACATAGCTATAGAGAGTACAACTAGCCACTGTATGCTAGGCTCTTACAACGGCCAAAAAGAGGAAAGATCAGATAGAGATTTGCCTCTACGGGACTGGTGCTAGCCAATCGCTGACTAGCAATATATTGGCTCTCCCCTAGAGCCCCTTTGTATATATTCTGACAAAATTATATGAAGGAATGGGCACTAGCAGAGGAGAGACGAATGAGTGGAGTATGCACTGATGATAAATTGGAGAAAGACTTACAGTTGTGGGGAGACATGCTGAACAAGCTTACGGAGCCCGGGGAGGTGATGGATCCTGAACAGATGGAGTCACTAGATATAATGTATGTGGCGGAGTGCAGGTATATTCACTCTTGAAAAAAAAGAGAACACCAGCACGGCAGCTATACCCCTGAACTTGAAAAGAGAAAGCAATTATCAAAAATGCAGTATATTGATTCCCTTGAACCACATGTGTGCTATTGTGTTGGGGGTAGGGGCTAAGGGGGAAGGGTACACTGTTGAAATTATGACATGCAATGTTCACTGTTGTACTCGATTAAAACTTTTGCTTGCTTTGGGCATAAAAAAAAATCAATAAAGATCAATAAATCCATATTTTTAAAAAATGACTGTCAGATTCCAACTTTTGTGGCTTCGCCTTTTCTCTGGTGCTAGCCCTTCACTCCTGATATCGCATTTCAGGCATGATTTAAGCGAGGTCGACAGGTCTTTTCGCCCTATCAAACATCTCACAAGCCAATCAACATTTAAATTTACAGCATGACCAATTTGACCACACAAAGAACATCCAAGTCCGAAATAAAGTTAAAGGAATTTATTTCAAGCTGAGACTCAGGTTAATGTAAGCAACCCTCAATACAAGATTAAAAAGATACAATATTAGCACAGGATGTCCCAAGCGTTGGAACAATCGAAGCTTGATTAACATAATACAAACTAAGCACTCTAGTAAGTCTATGCAGAACAATATTATATTTAGATTAAAATAGCTATAACGCATAACATTACATCACTAGTCTACAGTGAGTGCACCCCAATATAGGCTTTTAGTGCACCACTATAATGTTGCGTATACTTCATCATTGTCACACAAACGTTAACACCCACATCTCAGCTGCACCACTTCCAATTTGTTAGTTACCACCATAGATTTTTTCCCAATTCCAGCGTTGGTAATTAAATAAATTGATAGCAACATACACGTATAGGAAAATCAATTTTGTACACTCTTACGAATAACACATTGAATAGATTAGGCAAAGTGCCTTGCAGCAGCTTTTTCCCAGATCCAGTACGCGGCTCTTTTATTGCTCCCCCTTTTTCCGTTTTTCAAAAATTCCGGTTCTTCCCCTCTCAGTGACTGCCGGCTTTGGCGCTCCCCGTTTAAAGTGTTGAAAGGTGTCAATAACCTGGCCTCGCTTAAAGGCTACGTTCAGTTCACAGTACAGGTTTCTTCTACTAGCTCTGGGTGGCAGCTGTCTTCTGTGTCCATTGCAGACGTCGATTTTACACATACTTTGTCTGCCTCTTTCCCACCAACCGGTCAGTCGCAGACTTCAGGGATTTAGCTGTTACCTAGGGACACCTGAGAAGCTCCCTTGATGCTAATACGCCTGCGCAGTAATTGTAGATAAACCCGGAAGCGACTCTGCCGCAAGCTCCAGCGTCAGCAGAGATCCTCGGAAGAGACAGCAACTTCGTGAAATCCGCGGAGAACATGGCAACGTACTGCCTTTGCCTCTCGTCCCTTCTGCTTCTGATGGCGGGTCATCCCGGACTCTGCTTCTATCTGCCGGGGCTTGCCCCGGTTAACTTTTGCAACCCGGATAAGGGAAGTAGCTGCCAGGTAAGGAGCGGGCTGATCGGTTCGTGGCGGTAAAAGGAATTATCAGACTCCTTAAACTAATGTTTATCAAACTAATTGTATTCCTTAACTCTATGATAGTACAAGAAAGTAAAGCTTTTTGTTTTTCAACACTGGGATTTGTGATTATATTGGTCATAACCACAGCTATTTCTTGCCGTAGCGTTGTGATTCTACTTTCCAAGTTTTCAGTGGATGAATTCGTCAGCAGTGCCTTAATGTCAACCTACCCCCGCTGATCCAGTTTTCTTTGGGTGAAGTCTGTTTTCCCATGTTCCTTGGCAGAGCCGGAACGACAGGAGTTGGCACTTAGCAGACGACACAGTAACACCTTTTTCCTGTCACTGGCTTTCTTTCAACAGATCGTCGCATTCTGGGGATTTTAGCGCTTGTGAGGGCTTTAAGTGGGCCGGGTCCTTCCAGATCTCATACCCTGTAGTAATTAAAAACGGCCATTGAAAGACGTCCCTAACTGGCCTTACATTCATGTCATCAACTTTATTGCCAAAAATACTGATCGACTGAACAATGAACATAAAAAACGTTAAAACTGCATAAGCATAAAAACTGCCCTATATGTAGGAATAACAACCAAACTCCTAACAAAGCTGCAAAGAATCCAGAAAGCATCCGCCTGCCTCATTCTGGACATCCCATGCCGCGACCACATTTCCCTCTACCTCAGAGACCGTCACTGGCTACCAGTATCAAAGAGGATCACCTTCAAACTCCTCATCCACGCACACAAGGCCCTCCACGACACAGGCCCAGCCTACCTCAACGACAGACTCACCTTACACACCCCCACCCGCAATCTTCGCTCCGCCAGCCTCGCCCTCTCATCTGCGGCACCACCGCCAGAGGAAGATCCTTCTCTCACCTAGCCGCCAAGACCTGGAACTCCCTACCACTCCACCTTCGCCAGACCCAAGACCTTTTGACATTCAGGAAATGCCTCAAGACATGGCTCTACGACTAGTAGCTCCTTCCTCCCCCCAGCGCCTGGAGTCCCTAACGGGTGATTAGTGCGCTCTATAAATCCTTGATTGATTGAATGTAATTCATGTCACCGATTTAGTTCCTGTTTATATAGTTCACATGTTCAGCATTCTCAGACAATGCACGTTTTCCAGGATCTTATTTATTTATTTTCTTCTTTTCGTGTAGCTTATTACACTTGTATAAGGCATGCTTAGAGCTGTGTCGCCTCCAGGTGAATATAAGGGACCACGATTGATAGGTCTAAAGTTAAGGTTGAGCAAGCTTCTCAGTGCCTATCAGCGGCAAAAGGTGTTCAGAATACATGGCCATCCAACCCTTGGCCTCAGCATAGCGCACAGACCAATGATCCAGTATTCCAGTGGCAATTGTGATTCTTTGCAGGTACACAGTTCTCAAAATATTGAGAGGGCGAAAGTAAAAAAAAAAAAAAATGCAGAGCTTACAGATGAGGGAGGGAGTGTGTTATGTGTTTGGGGTGGATGGAATGGTGAAGCCAAGGAGATGCAAGGAAGTGCATTCAAGAGAGAATGAAAAGGTGGTCCTAAAGGGGCAAGGTGTAAAAGATGCAGATGGACGAGATGTGCAGAGAAAAAGGGTGTAAATGACTAACATAGTGTGAACGTAACAGTGATAATTTTGATATTCTGAAGACTACTACCCCTTCCACAGTCCTCAATAATGTTTTTAATTCAGTCTCAATTTCAGAATTGAAGCATTTTCAATATTATTTAGAAAAAATCCATGTTACTCATTTATCTTAAACGGCTAACAGTCACTGAGCGATCCAATACTACTGGTTGGTTTTGAGTGTTTAATTGTTTTGGTGTATATCTGGATGCAATAACAGAAAGCTCAGAGAGAAGCCAAAATACCAGTCTGCTGTCAACATGGAACTGACAGAAATTTAGTTTGTATTCAAGCCATACCTTTTACAACATAGACCATACCCCCTTTAGAGGACCCACTTACAGCCCTGTGTTCCAGATTCACAAATAAAAAAGAAAAAATATGTGCAGAGCTCTCCCTCTCAACTTATTTTTGCTACTTTTTCTAATTCAAAAACATAAGCTCAAGTATGCTCGGAAACGTGTGTTAGGTACAGGTTTCCAATTGTAATCTAAGTGAGGTTGTGTGAATTTCTTTGTAGGATTTTATTCCCAGTCTAAGGAGTTATTCATAACGGAGAACTCCAATCAGAGTGAATGTGATTGTCTAATGCAAATGCACTTTTTACAAAACAATCTACACAGGGAAAATGTTTTTTCCTTTTGAGAAAACCCTCCCCATACACCCCCCCACCCCCCAACAATTCTGTGGGTTATCCATTATCCCTACATCCATCCAACAGGAAGTAAGCTCCGTTCCACCCATTCCGGGGTGCAATAAGTCTACCTTCCCCAGGTAATTTCCTTTATCTTATTCCTGCCTCATGACAGGGATGGAGGAAGGTGATTCATGCTGTGCTTGCGTTATGCTATTCACTCGCCAGCGTAATTCTGCGGGAGGGGGCACACGTGTGAGGGATAGTGCAACACGCTTTTGAGATTTTCTGACTGTGAATGGAAAGCGAATGCTCTTTGGGGGTGGTCCGGCGTGGACGAAGTGCTGTTGCTGCGGGACCAATGTGAGTGCTTGATGAGAAGCGGCAGAGCAGGCCTGGTGTTTTTTGCAGACCGCTGCTATTCTTGGACAGTGCTGGCTGTGCCTATTAGGGAGTGTCCTTTAGACGCTGATGCATGGTCTTTGAGGAGTACCGCACATGCATGGACTTTGATTTTCTGGTAGTGTTTACCTTTTTTTTTTTAAAAAGACAGTGTGCTATGGTATTTATTAGTTTAGAAAGCAGCAGGCAATTGCTTTTGGACCTGAATATAAAGTATTGTTTAAGATGGGTAAACATAGCTAGCAAGAGGAAATATATAGATTCCTGTTCTCCTTCATCGTCATGTCCCTCATCTCATCCTCACTCTAAAAGATGCAGGCGGGAGAAGGTGGATCCTGCTCTTGAAAAATCTATTGAGAGAATTGTGTTGGAGACAGTGAAGGCCGTGAATCACATCTTGGGCACGCCTCTACCTCCTCATGGTCCAGTTCGGAGAAAGTGGTGATGAAGACTCCCCTCAGACCAGAGAGGGAAATATATTGATAAAGAACTGTTGCAAGAGACTTGGGAAGAATTAACGTTAGCATGGAGTTTCCTGTGGAAGATGTTCCCAGTACTTCAGCAGATCTCATACTAAGGCAATTTCAGAAGGCTCCTTCATTAAACATCACCATCCGTGAACATGTATCAGGTGTAGTATTCACGTAATGGAATGATCCAGGTAAAATATCCTTTCCTAGGTATACAACTAAATTAAACCCTGTAGTGCAAATGGGAAGATATTGCTGGAATCTGTAGTTGTGGATTCCCTTGTAGTGAGTTTGGTGGGATGGACATCTTTAACTAGGAAAGTATTCTTAAGGACCAAATCGATAAACGGAGTGATTCACCACTTAAGAAATCCTATTTGGTGTATTGTCTGGCGATGAGTGCTGGGATTTATGGCTCCTTTATATCGCAATCACTTATATCTGATTTCAAAGACCTTTTATAAAGCTATTCAGGAATGTATGGAATGTTCTGGTCTACTGAAAAAGCCATTAAAAAGAGGATTCACTATCTTTCAGACATCTTATTTGATGTAGTCAGAGCTGCTGCCCTAGCTGAGGGAGAAACTATAGAAGAAAAGAAGGAGGAATTTGTACTTACAACAATGGCATGCTGATTCAGCTCAGAAAACTGTCTAAAGAATGCCCGCTGGAGGTGTTAAACCTTTTGGCACAGAACTTGAAGAGGAACCACACAAGTTTTTAAGGAAAAGAAGCCCGCCTCCTTTTGTCAGTCTTCAAGTGCTACTTCATCTTCTTCTTATCCTAAGTCATCATTCCATTATCGTTAACTTAACAACAGACCTTTTCAAGGACACCCAAAGAAAAAGAACATAGGAATCAGACACAAGAACAGGACGTCATCTTCATCTAAGACATATCACTTCTGTCTATCAAAGAAATGGCCAAGAGTAGCCAGTCAGAGGGAGGATAATGTTACAGTGAGGAATAGGAAATATCTACTTCGATTCCTGGGTGATGCAAGTGAAGAAGGAAGGTTATCAGAGTTTGTCTCTCTGCCACCAGACTGGGGGACCATAATTACGCCTTGTCCTAGGAACAGAACCAAAAAGGTAGCAATCAGGTCTGCTATCTGAAAGTTAAATCTGAAACCGGCATTCTCCCTAGTAACAAACTATAAATGAGGAAAAGATGCCTATTCTAGGTGTTTATATTTTTTATTAAATTTTTTACCAAAACCTTCAGGAGAGTAAAGGATTATCATCGATTTTTATGCAGGGTGAACAGCTGGATCAAGAAAGTTCAGTTCAAAATGGAAACGCTTCAGAAAATGTATTCATCTAATACTGGAGAATGCCTTCCTGATAATGGTAAACTTGGTAGATGCTTACTTCCATATAAAAGACACATTAGAAATACCTAAGGTTTACAGTAATGAAGAAACATTATCAGTTTCATGTTCTGCCTTTTGGAACATGATCATCACCTCGAGTGTTCACCAAGATGATGGCATCTTTATTAGCAAGTCTTTATCTGCATGACTGGAATAGCTACCCATAGCTAGACAATTGGCTACTTCGAGCTTCTTCCAAAAAGAAAATGTTGGAAAGCGATAAAGACTTGTTTAAAACAATGCTGATTGCTAATAAACTACAAGAAATGCAATTTGGAACCTCAACTGGATAGAATCTTCATTGAGGCAAGTTCAAAACCATTTTGGGAATGGGTTTCCTTCCAGAGGAAAGAGCACAAAGACAAAGAGCTATTCTGATATCTCTGTTTTTCAGTAAAGGAAGTCTCAGCATGTCTTTGTCTATAGATATAAGGACACATGGCTTTATGTGTGTTCCTGGTACCTTGGGTCAGACTTCATCCTATACCTCTTCTGATTCGCCTTTTGGAAAACTGGGAACCTTCAGTGGATTGGGACCAGAAAATTCCAGCAACTCTTCAGAAGAAACATCAGTTAGATGATTGCTGATTCCACATTCTCCTAAGAAGGGGTCTTTTTACATCCGCCCTCTTGTTTGGTAAAAAGAGCTGATGCCAGCAAAAGGGTTGGGGGAAACCTGTGTCTCTAAGATTATTTGGGGCAAACGATTGCTTCTAGAGAGTCAGATGTCTTCAACCCGTAGGGAAGTATACAGAGCTCAGATTTAATTGTTGGGAAATTATCTACACTCATTATGTTATCAAGATGGACAATACAGTGGCCATAACATATATAAACAGATGGAGGAGAATTAGATCAGGTCCTTCTAATCTGGTTACTCAACATAGTATGTTAGGCGAAAATCGGCTGCTGCCTCTTCTAGCTATTTCTTATCCAGGGGAAAAATAATGTAACAGCAGATCATCTTGACTGGGTGTTCTCTTCATCACAAAATCTGTCCCAGAGAACCACAGTGTTCTCCTGAACATTACTCCGGTTTGGAAAACCATTCTTGAGCCTGTTTACCCCCCCAAAAAAAAAGGCTCTTAGCTGCTGAGATTCTTGTAACATTTTCTTGCATCAGGAAATCTGGGAGTGGGCGCTTTAACTTTGCCCTCATTAACTCCTCTATGGATTTCCACCTTTTCCTCATATCCTTCATATGCTTCTCAAAATTCAGGTAGAGTTATCCGTCAGTAGTTCTTCCGTTCTGGTCCCAGCACTCCTAGTTTACTCTTCTCAAATCAATGATGATAGCACCTCATTGGATAATTACACTTTCACTTTTGTCTTCTATATAAGCCTCAGTGTCTTCCTCAGTCAAAGCTTTCTCAGTATGGAGTTGAGACATTAGCATTTAGCTCTAATTTTACAGGTATCTAAATGTCCAACCACTCTACTCTTATTTTAAGCATTGGGGAGTGTTTCAGCACCATGTAACTCTCTTTCCCTTGCCTCTTTTTTTTCTATATTTGTGTACAAGTTTTACTTTCTGGGTTTCAAAAGAACATTGCAGCATCTTTGTTAAAAGCGTAGTAGTATACCATCAAAGCCTTTAGTGAGCCTTCGGAAGGATTTGGGAAACATGATCATTTAGTAATGAGTTTACTAAGGAGGATTTCAATTTCTAGATGTGCAAATAGACCTGTTCCTCTTTGGGATCTTCCCTTGGTGCTAAACGTCCTGGAAAGTGTTACATTTAAGCTCTCCGCTTCAGTTGATTTTAGCAATCACATTGGCTACATGAAATGCAGATTTGTGTGCACTCTTATGTAGTCCTCCCTTTCTTAAAATCTTGGAGGCTGGAGTAGTATAAAAACCTAATCCTGCTATTCTTCCTAAGGTTCTATCCAGGTTACATAAAGAGTGGGAAATGTTCTCAACATCTTTCTTTTATTCCTCAATTTCTGAAAAAGAAGAAATATTATGGGTGTGATTTAGAGTTTGGCAGATGGGTAACTCGGTCGCAAATGTGGCGGTTTTCCTGTTCTCTATGTTGAGATCTCATTATAGTCTATGGAGATCGTAATACGGCGGACAGGATATCAGTCATGTTTGCGATGGTGTAGTCTGTCTGCCAAAATCTGCATCAGGCCCTATAAATTTTGGATGTTAAATGAGCCCTTTCTGTTTATGTGGCCTGCTCCAAGACTTAAAGAATCTTATTTGTTGGTTACTTTCAGAAACTCAAACTTGTGAGATGATCTGTCAACACCTGTGCCTTAAATGAAATTCATAAACAAGATACTTCCTTGAGCGTGGGGTTGAATGACATGACAGCACAGGTAGTTATGCCCTCATAGCAAAGGAAATGTACTCAGCAATTTAGTTGGCAAAAGGGACACCCATCTGTGCGTTCATTATATGTGTAACAACGTTTTACACAACATTGATAACATTTGTTAAACAGTGTATTCTCCCCACTGTAGATGCAACCTTGAGAAATACTTGTAACTGCCAGAAGCGGAACATCATGTGCCCCACAATTGGCTCATTAGAGTCAAACAGACTGAGACTGTGCTCAGCAAGTAACAAAAATACTCTATTTCCGGAAGATGAATTATAAGAGGCAGTGTTAAATCCAAACAATGAATTAACACTGTTAAGAGAAAATTTACTGAATTAAAAAAAAAATAACCGGGGAAATTATTTATTTCTAAATAAATACAGCGAAGTCAAAAAATTAAGAAAATTGCTCCATAACATTGGATAGTACTGGAAAATGAACAAGAATTGATGAAGCTACTTCAGAAGAAACCAGTGATTGTTGAGTCAAGGTAAACTAATTTTAAAGAAATCTTCACAAAGACCGAACTACTAAAAGCCCACAGTGACCACAGCTAAAAAAGAACATATTTATGTCTGAATTGCAAGCATTGTGGAAACCTTATCAAAGGCTTAGAGGTCTGCCATCCAACCACAGGAAAGAAAGTGCAAGTGAAACAAATTACAGTGTGTCATTCCGTGAACTGTTTGTATTTAATCAAGTGCCCTTGTGGAACATCCTATGTGGCAAAATATAGTTGTGAACCAAACGTGTGCTTTTAAGAACATGAGTAATATCAGGAATAGCAATCAAAAGACATCAGTAGCCGTCCATTGGATAAAATTTGGTCACACCATCAGTCAATGTTTCAAATACTTGAAGAGTTTCAATCACAAATAGAACTGATGGTGACATACAAGGGTTCCTAACACAAAAAGAGCATTATTGGATACAGTGACTCAGCACACTCCACTCAATGGGCATGAATGAAGGAGATGATATGAAAAGTTTCCTGTGAACATATCTGAGGAGTAAGTTGTCATAGGCTGTACAGAGTCTCCACTTTTATGTAAAGACATAAATCTTATGCTTTGTCATGCCTAGACTAAAAAATGTTACTTATCTTCGGTAACACTCTTTCAGTGGATATTCTATCTAACTGCAGATTCCTCATGTTAGAATATCAAATAACTTTCTTTGGTCTAGTTGAAAGTAGGCCATAAAAGTGCAATATAATACATTACAATAAAATTATATCAAATGTTAATACAATACAGATATTTAAAAATATTACAGTTAAAAATGACATAATGACCAAATATGAAATCGGCTGCCACTAGGGACTTGCTTCCTATTGAAATGTTTGTGCGCAGACCTGGTACTTCCTGGGGTGGTATCTCATTTCTTTACTCCCTTTGGACCTCCAATACTGAAATACACACCTTACCCTGTATGTCTCAATGGGAACAGCTATCTGGATCTCCCATCAGTAACAAACAATGGCATACATTATGGTCCGATATACCCAGGTACAACAGATCCGCCGGTTTACAGGAAGCCAATTACAAAATAGTTTGACTGGTACCTACATCCAGCAAAACTCAGGACAATCTTTCCAACCACTTTTGATTGCTGCAGGTAAGGATGTGGACTATTAGGTGACTTTAAACCTATTTGGTCGGATTGCCCAACAATACGGCCTTATTGGGCCAAGAGTTTAGTACAAATAAACAACATTTTGGGATATCCCATTCCTGCCACCTCCGAATTTGTCCTCTTAGACCTCTGAGATGAATCCTTCAAATATCAGACCTATAGGGACATCTATCTTGGGGCTCTGCTTAGGTGCAGCTAAAATGGCACGGTGGTCGGCATGGAAGAGGCCCACGGCTCCCTCGCTGTTCCATTTCATGCACGTCTTTGGCAAGCCCTCACTATGGAACGCATGTCTCATATATTTAATGACAGTAGGAAGATTTCGATTCTATTTGGGGGGCCTTTGGTCCAGTTCCTTTCACAGGGACTACAGCTTTTCTCTTACCCTACCCGTGTTAGAGCTTTGCACCTCTTCCTGACTTAACCTTTACACCTCCGCATGGAGACATCGAACTACACGCCACCACAATTGACACCCTTCCAAAGGACTAGACACTATGACTCTGACACCTTTACATCTTGGTACAACATTAACTTAACTGTTTGAGTATTTAACCTGTTATTAATTGTGTTTACTATATGTTTGCAAGCAGTGTAGCGATATGAAAGTATAATGGCACGTTTAGTGCTGTTCTTTAGCCTCTTCACTGGATTGTATAGAGACCAGCTTCGTATGACAATTAATTTGTTACTGGCTTATGTGACTGATCGATTGGTCTCTACAAATGGTACACTGTCAGCATGTTTTTTTACGATTTCTTTTGTTGGAAAAATTTGATAAAGAAAATTTGAGAAAAAACATGACATAATGCTTTTGGCAGCTCCAGAATTCAACAATCGTCAAAATTAAAAATAATTTGATAATGTTGAAAAATGCAAATTCATGACCCTCCTACACAAATAGACACATAAATCAAGCAACAAGTGCAAGGAGAGGAGAACAGAAATCTAAAATAAATGGGCTCACTATATGTTCCTACAAGTGCAAATAACAATACCTCCGCATAGCACCGCAAATCAACATAAACCCAGACGTAGCACCTAGAGCCATGCTCATAAGTCTTTGTGATCTTGCTCACAAGTCTGAGATACGTATAAACTGTCCCTTTAGTTTCATCAGATTCTAAACTTTGAAGGCAATAAAGTGCCTGTGTGGAATGTTTTATAGAGCATGGGTACTCGCAAATGTTTTCCAAGGGGCCACAAAGTTTGGTCTCTGGTGTGACCGAAGACTGCATTCATGTCAGCAGGATGGCGGTTTGGTTAGTGGGTGGGAAGGGTGGGTGGGGGGGGAGGGGAAGCATGTACAATGTGAAACCAGAAAACCTGAGCTCAATCCTGGCTTCCCCTCTTGACCAAATTGTGTCATTTTGGGCAATTGTTTTATTTCACATTTCCTCCTTTTTTCTTCATTATCACATATAAGAGGACCTCGGAATACCTGCCTTCAAGATGTGCCTGTTTAAAAACTTCTTCTGTGTTTGATTTAATAAACTTTAATGTATAATAGTGCTAGCGCGCCACGGAATCCTAGCTATAGCTCACACCAATAGGGGATTCTGTGCTAGAGGACGATGGATCGAAGCGACATAGGTTTGAGGGGATGTCATCAATGTGAATGTGAAGACCAACCATAATCAATCATTTAACAAAATTAGAACCTTATTCAATAACTACACCATTTTATTAAGAAGAATTATAAAATGTATTTTCCTATATTAACAATGCTAATGTCGCGAAAATAACTCTCAAACACAAATGATAAGCATAAAGGATCAATAATGGTTGATTAAAGCGTCTAATGAATCTCAATTTGATTAGTACAACCAAACAAATTATCTCTAAAAGAATCACATTCATTAATAATACCAGAACATGTAATAATGGTAATGTATACATTAGTACAATACTCCAATGATGGCAATAAAAATCATGTGCATTCTAAGTTAGACCCTTACTAACCACATTAGCATTGACATTTTGGGCTTCATGTGAAAAGAATTTAGGAAGACAAATTTAGAAAAACTCTTAACTTGAATTAATAAAAGTAAAAATATTATTAGTATGCAGCATTCATGTCACATGTTGCAGCTGGTACCTGAAAAATAAATAGAAACACATAAGATACCAATAACATACGTAACCCAATTAATAGTAACCTCAACAAGCAGTCTACTTCAGCCAGTGGACACCATCAGTTATGTCTTTGAAATTCTGGCCTAACGATAGCTAAACCCTCTGATACAGGAACATCTGTTAGCCACCTGCTTCATCTGACTCATCATTGATCGCCCTCTCCCTCCAACACTCTCTATCTTGTTATACTAAACTCTAAAAACTTATGATTGGGTGGTTGTATTTCAGCCAATCAACAACTAAACTGATAGCCTAAAATACGACAATTCTACATTAACTAAAACATTTTTTTCGAGTTTAATCTCTTTCTCGTCCGTCACGTCTGTAGCCCCATTGTTCCATCTCCGTTTGGACACCACTTCAGGAAGAAGCGTTTACAGTTGCTATTCTGCTTCCATCCTCGAGGAAAAACCACATAGTAACATTCTCAAACAATAAGACATTCAACTTAAGCCATGCTCTGTGCTGTGGACACATCTATTCAGACTCCAAATACATTTTATATAAGCATTGAATCATGCAAAAATAACACATTATTTAGTTAGTTTTACTCCGTTAGAAACAGAAAAGTAGTTATAGTGGACTTTTTAAAAGTCACTCATTTTACATGTTAATGCATCATACATTTAGTTTATTAAAATCACTAATAATCATGTGAGAAAATTCACACTCTCACAATAGCAACTCAGGCCACCCGAAGGGAGCCCATAACAATTGACTTGACTCTGAGTTAACTGTTGACATTGTTGCCAGGGTGGAGGGAAGCATTGATGTTTCTAAATTCCTATTTGAAAGCTATCACCTTTTTAAGAAATATTTCTCAGTGCAATACACAGTTATAATCTGATGTATTAAGGTGAAAGGATTCTGCGGTTTAAAAGTTTTGAATTATAAAGAGGCTTTATCATAATTTGAGGTTTTATCATATTTTGACACCTTTGCTGCAAGATATCTTTAATAATGAAGGCGTTTCTAAAGTTAAATGGTGCAGTACACCCTAGTCACTTCCTTTCTTTAACATCGCTTAACCTTTAACTAAATGATTGCCACTTTATTTAACATATTTTTAATATTAGAGCTGAGTCTAGTAAACAGCAGCCCAATGATGCTTTGGGGCAGGGGGCTGCATGTAAAGGTCAGGAGGGACGCATGTGCCCACAAGCAGTATAGAGTGTTTACTCAAGAGCACTTTGATAGTGCATGACCTGGGTTTAGAATACAACTACAATAGAACATTATATGTTAAGTGTTTTGTGGGGAAACATGGTTGCAAGGACCCAAATCGAAATTATGCTCCCAGTTATTACAGTGGGGAAAGGAAACTAACCAATGGAATAGGTTTAATCTGAACCTCCAAAAGGATGAAGTGCTGATAGTGCTGGATATTATGCAGCAGAAAGGGCTGGGAACCATCAGTGGGGGACAGTGAGAGTTAGGAAATAACAATGGCCAAGTTCTGCCTTTTTTCCACCCCGCAGCCCAGTGCAGTTTGTAACCCACATACCTTGTTGTCCTTTTGCCCAGTGACGATAGAGTTGTGGGGTCTTCAAACAAATCCGGTCTGAACAGTGCCTTGGCTGTGTCCCTAACTTCACCTTACCTTGGAATCTCAAGACCTCTGTCCATAGACTTAATTGTCGATCTGTTTAATGCTGACACCTCATTGGTCCAGACTCTGTGCCTCAACATAAATGGTCAAGGCTGTGTTTTATCCTCCAAGGAAAATAACCCTAACTCCTTATGGCAATGAAGGTAGCAGTATCTTAGGAGAGTGAAAGCAAACATTGGGTGAACCTAATATCAGGGAACTGTTGCGGATACCAGAACCTTTTATTAGAGGTCACACCAAGGTCGCTAAGTCACTCATGTCTTCAGTAGGCTTAGAATTCAAGTAAAATTTTGGTTTGAAAATACGTTTTGAGCTGCAGGTCATGGCAAAGGTTTTGCTTGCACTAACTTTCAGGTCCAGCCCGGTTGAGAATCGGTCTGAGAGGCACTGTAGCACCACAGGGGTGCGACCCATACGGACAGCGTCATCCGCATACAGCAAGACTAGTATGGTATGCTGTCCAATTTGAGGCATGTCCCTGCACATTGAAACCAACTCTCTCCAGCTGTTAGATGAAGGGGGAGGGTGCAAGGACACAACCTTGCCTGACACCCCTACGGACGCTGAATGACTATTAACATTCAACATTTGAGGTTACATGACCCCAATTTGTGCTCTCGCCCTTTCCACTCCAACCCCAGCAGCATAGACCGCCTCAAAGAAAGATACCCATTCCTTCCCTGGCGATTTCGATGAAGGGTTCTTCGACCTCTTTTAAAAATGGCTGGTTCCCAGTGCCTCAGTACGACATTGAGATCTTTCTTGCAAGTTGCTTTCTCGAGGTCATACCATGCTTTCATTTTTAAAATGTTTTCCATTTTTATTACTTTCCTAAACTCTTACCTACACTGGTCCACCTCTTGTGGTGACCTTTGTTTTTTTTGAAGTGCACACATGAGTGCTTTATAAGTACTTAAGCACTTTATTAACCCCCCCCTCCACTTCCCTAGGTATGATTTAGGGAGCCTACTAAGTGCTGCTTCGATTACCTCAGATAGAATAAAACGTCTATGATGTCACCAGGGTCCTCCTCATCATCTAAACAGATATTAAACAGGGTGTGATTGTCCCGAACCAGTTTAGACCTAAAGGGCGTAGTATTAGGATTCCCATTTGATCCTGGGGCCATTCTTCCTGCTGACTTATATGTCTGTCTGAGCGATAAGCCTTTCATTTAGAAATATGAATTGATAGGGTTTACAGCAAATGCTTGCAGATTGAACTTGTCTGTGTGATACAATCACCAGCGGAAGTGTCTAAATTGGCTGATAAAAGGATAAAATCAATGAGGGAGCCCTCTCCCTTGCATGCATACATGTTGGAAAAAGGAGCATTCTTTTTATTAGATGCATTAGCAAACCCCATGTTAAACTTACTCTTGATGACATTAAGATTGCTGCTATAGGTGTCATGCATGGAGTGGGGGTCTGTTGGCTTCCATCTACATCTAAAAACTCCCAGGTATTTCGAAACGTAGTGCCCCCCCCCCCCCAACTCAAGCCTAGGTTTTTACCCCAGTTTGGTATAAGAGGGTCTATGTCCAGTTCGAGGCTAGACCCCTAGAATGTTACTATAGAAATTGATGACATCCTGAAGTCAAGGTCAGGTAGCTGATAAAAAGGTGGATCAGCATTGTACAAAAAGGTTCTGTTGTAAGCCCTGTTTGAAAGATAAATTACTAGGCCACCATTGCGTGGCCAGAAGGAGATGGGATTGCAGCAAGATGGAAAGTCTTAAATCGGTTTAAATGTACTGGTTTTACTGACCAGGGCTCTTGCAGGCAGCTATTGCAGATGTATCCATAAAGCTAACCCATGCTTTGTTTTTAAGTTTGGCCCTGAAACCTGTCACGTTCCAAAAGAGGATGGTGAACTTCTGTGCTTCAGGACTTGGCTTACTGAAAGACCCTGATACTGGGAGGGTGGTACTGTGCCAATGGCGTTAACAAATTATTCAGGGGCACCCCACCTTAAAGAATGACGGCCCCTGGATCTTTTTCAGTTTACTGGGATGCTCATAATGGTTAAATATTGTCGCTTTGCAAACTGTGCGGCTATTGGCCATCTCTGCAACACCAGGCAAGTCAGTGCAAATTAGTCTGTCAATTCTCTTTTCACCTGGCTTTTGACAAAAGTTGACATTTGATTTTTCAGACATGAAAGACAATCGTGGGATTTCATGCATGCGAGAACACCCATGTAGACCAGATCCCTAAACTGCCTTCATAAGAAACGGTTGGCAACATTTTTGTTTGGTGGCTAGGACCATCAGTAGAGAACTAGTGAATTGCAGACTTTTTAATCTGCTCTTTCACTGTTCAAGACCAACAGCACCTTTCAGAATACCTATGTACTGAATGTGAGGTACTTTGAAATAAGGGGCTGGAATAATGTAGGGAGGGGATGTTGCTTGATCTCAATACCCCGGTCAAAGAACTTGTCACTGAAATGACAAATCTGATTAGCTATGTCCAGGGAAGACCAAGAAGTCACTGTGAGGTCCCTACCTCGAACCGATGGGTGGTGCTTAACTTCTATGGATTCTAGGTGGTTAGAATTTATATGATCCAGACCCTTTAATGAACCAGTCCGTTTGAGAATAGGTTGTTTGTTGATGATGCCATGCTTGCCTTTGGACACATAGCTTTAGAGCACCAAAGGTTTTTCTATTTACAGACAAGAACTTCTGGCCTCAGACCCTACTGATGTAGTCACGCTGGTCGTTGACCGTGGCTCCAGAGAGCAGATCTCAAAGTCCCTGGGCGGGGTTATATAACCTGTGTGCGGTGAGTTCTGCTGTTGCACCAGATGCAGATATGATGACACATAATCGCCTATGCTTTAAAACGAGAGGCTGCCTATTTATGGTTCATTTGGGCCTTGTGACTTTGGGAACATTATTAGTTAATAGGCAATACCACTTCCTTAGTAGTGATAATATTATCACTGCTCCTAAAGAGAGCCACAGTGGACACTACTCGCTTCACAAGAGAAACATGCTCTACAGGGATCGAAAGATCAATAAGGGAAGATAACTGACTCGGACGTGAAACATGTGAGTTAGTAGCTGACTCTTGATTGCTTCTGTCTACCCAAGCTTGCAACTGTCCTGCTTTGGTGCAGTTTTAGTTTGGAAGATTGAATAATCCTGCTTTCCAGTGAGAGTCATCTTTTCTTTTTTGAAGGCTTCTGAGGTTATAACTGTCAGCCTGGGGCAGGGAGCTTGATGATTACAAGGGCAGTGTAACTAAATTAACCCGGTCTTGACCAGTTCAATTACCCCGATTTATTCTTCGCTTTTCTCAGCTGTTTCCTCTCACTTTTTTTAGCGTGACCTTCGAGGTGCAATTAATGAAGGCTGAGATGTTCCTGTCATCGGGAGGGCATAACTTGGGCCCCCTGTGCGAGTTATTAGTTTGTTAGTGGCAGGATCAGCTTGAACTCTAAGTACCCCCCCCCAGTTTACCTTCAGGCCCGAGTGGTCTCTGAATCTTACCACCTCACGAAGCACAGCAGTGAGATTAAGCTTGGGGTCTCGGACATACAAACGGTATCATCAGCATAGGCAGAAAGTGTCAAAGTGTAAACCGGGAAGCGAACCCCTCTGTGGCCAGTGGTTCTGCCACACGTGCATACAGTGCCTGGTGCCTCTGGTGACAACCAAGGGTTCTGAAACAACGCCATTGACCCTTACCCAGGCTGTGGGACTAGCATATAGTGTCTGTACTAACTGAATGAATATCTCTTCCATTCCCATGTGCCGCAACACGGCCAGCACAAACGCCATTAGACTGAGTCGAAGGCCTTTTCTGCATCTAGTAAGACCGCAGCCGCCCATACTGTTGGATCTAACTCCTGTTTATTACCAAAATTAGTTCGGAGGTTCATTGTAACATTAAATCCAGGTATGAACCCCACCTGCTCTGGCCCAATTATTCTAGGAAGGAGTGATGCCAGTGTATTAGCCAGGTTTTTTGAGTAAAGTTTAGTGTCCACATTTCGAAAGGATAAAAGTCAGTATGGTGAGCATTGGTCAGGGGGTTTACCAGGCTTACGTAAGGTGATTATTATAGCCTCAATCATGGATGGTGGCATTAGTGTCCCCAGCCATCTCAGTAAACAACGTCTGCAGATGTGGTAATAGTAGTTCTTGGTACGCTTTGTAAGATGCCACTGTGAGCCTGTCGGAGCCCGGAGCTTTCCCAGAAGGCTTGTCTTTTTGAGCACTGCGCAGCTCTGCAAGCTGAAGCTGGGACATCAGGCGTTCCCTGTCTGCGTGCAAAAGCCAAGGCATGGCGATGTGCTCAAGATAATCCGCCAT